>NC_060129.1:58968820-59291320 GCF_021461395.2 Schistocerca americana | reverse complement strand
GACGAGGATTCCTGAATTTACTGTATTGAAAAGGTCACACCGAAGTCACACAATAAATCCTAACCCAAACATCGCTAAGTCACTACTCCTTAGTGCTTGCATACATCTATGCAACCACAATAATACAATGCAACGCTACTATCCTTTAGTGCATGCTTAGTCCTCAACCACAAAACAACTAAACAACTTCGCGTGAATATGTCTCTTCAGATACACCATCCAATGGAAAATCGCACAAAAATATTGAAATAAGGTTCCCTACCATTGCGTGGCTATTAAACAGCGCAGCACACCATTAATCGCACCAGGGTAACTAATCTCATACTTCAATGTATCGGAGTTTTAACTATACCTGGTGAGTCTACGCACTACCAAACGAACTCTGATTCACACCTCCAACTCTGCCCTCTGTCCTTTTCCTTGTCTCCCTCTCCCCCTCCCCCCCCCCCTTCCATCTTGTTTTCCCCTGCTACCCTGTCTTTGATTCCTTTCTCTCCCCTGAGTTCTTTTGCTTTCCCTTCCTCTGCCTTCCCCACTGCTTCTCGCTAACGCCTTGCCCCCCCCCCCTTTTTTCTGTGTCCTCTCCCTCCGCTGCCTCCCCGCCTTTTTGCTTTTCTTCTCCTCCCCCCCGTTTCCCCCCCCCCCCCCTCATCTGTCCCAATCTCCGCCCCCCCCCCCCCCCCCCCCCCCAGTCAGCCATTGTGTCTCCTTTATAGTGCAGTGTAAGTGATGTGTCAGTGTTGAATTTCCCGTTTCTTACATGTTGTGAACAGACACCATCCTGTCGCTGGTCGTGTTTCTTAACTCTTGTGCACAGAAACCAGACCGTCACCATGTTTTTTTTTAAATTGTGCCTGTCTAAGTACTATGTGTTTTTAATCATCACCAAACCCTTGTTTTTATATTTTAACTTCCGCAACTTTTCGCCCTGTTACAGTTTTATCGCCTGTTTTTATTGTGTGTTCTCTACTCATTATATTTTTAAACTCTTCTGTAGGCTGCAGAGTGGCATATTATGCTGCTGCCAGCCCGACCTCCACCCTCTGCGGGAAGGGGGGGGGGGGGAGGGGGGGGGGGGAAATCGAAATTCAATAAAGAAAAAAAAAAGAAGCACACAGTGCCAAAAACGGGCGAAATAATCAATTCCTACATAAGTCAATAATCTTCTCAAAATACCTTTCTAAACGACTTAGAACTGCTTTGAACACATCTGAGTTCTGTCCCCATAGCAGACTAGTTCGTGTATCATATGTGTGAGCCCATCTCAACACCCTCTTCAGGTAATCTCTCTCGAAGCTCACTACTCGAATGATACTCGGATACTACTCGAATACTACTAAAATGCTAAAAGGACAAGCTAAGAACCGTTCTTTGCGAACAAACAAACCACTCTTATTCTTTCTTTAACAATAAATGTGTTGTCATCCCTGTCGTACGACGCGATCCAGCAATCGGCTGGGCATTGCAAGCTCGCTGACTTGACACAATTCATTTTTCTAGCACATAGAAATGGATAATAAGTTGAGGCGATACAAAGAAGTGATGCACCTTTCTCGGACTAAAAACGGTTTGGCGCATTACAACCTGTCACTTCCATTAAAAAGCCGAATGACCTACACTGGTGAGAAAAGATATTGTGGGGAGAGGAAACGTTAGGCGTTCTGTATTCTTTTGCTAATTGTAGCTTGAATTCCGCAGAAAGAGGCCGGCTCAGCAGCGGATAAAAACAGCATTTCATCCAAAGGTCACATCTACTGCATTTAAAAAATATTTAAAATACATAAAAAGATGATGATAACAGAAGATTTTTGTGAAAACCACATTGGTGTAAGAAACATACGATTTTTACATAAAAGCAGATGATAATTATTGAAGAATTTTTCTAAGAAACATGTGTGGAAAACACCAAAACTTGTTTGAAGATTTGAAATACACTCAGTGATGAATGTGAATGATGCATGGAGGGGGGGGGGGGGGGGGGGGGGGTTTGCATGAAAGTACTTCATACATGAGAATAATTAAAGTGGACGGAGATGTTTCTTCGATGCACGTGCTTAACGAACGCGAAGCGTGTTTCTTCTCAGATACTGCGATGTTTGCAGGCAAGGCAGCGTTGACATTCGCAATGTCAGAATGTCAGACCACAGTTCCGTCTGTAAGTAGGAAAGAATCGTGCAACCATCCGCCCTGTCCTCAGAACTGCACTCCCGGCTCGGCGCTGCGGTTCTGACGCCGAAATAACTCCCATTCCCGCCGCTGAGCGGCGCCACTGGTAGCTCAGTATTGGAACTCGGCTCATCGATCTGACGCCGAAATAAATCCCTTTCCCGGCGCTGAGCGGCGCCACTGGTAGCTCAGTGTTACAACGCCGTATAGAATTTAAAAACGGAGAATGTGCAAATAATTTCTGAATTTAAGACAGGAAATTATAATTGATATATATTTTTTTTAATTGCATTTACTACTACGGAAACATATACCATGGCTGAAGAACAAGAAAAACATCTCTACCCATTCAAAACATCCAATCCTTCATCTATATAATTCTGTTAGTACCGTGAATGGAATTGAAGGAAGCCATATATGGTGTTAATTTGTGGAGGGCCGACGTGCCGCATACTTAATGCTAAGCGAATCGACTATCTTTACAATGATTGAAATTAATAGGGACTTCGTAGAGTCCTGTTTAGCGGGATGATCGCGAAGAAACTCTTGCAAAATTAAGGGCCGCGGTGAATTGGCGCTTCGTGCATGTCAGACCATATGTTGCTTCGTATGATATGTAGAAAACATACTGAATTCTTCTTTAAACATGCGTTGTTGTGTCTGTAGCCTCGATAAAATGGGATGTATGAAAACCACTCTGTCATCAGAGCACGCGCCAGCGAAAAAACCGGGAAGAAATAGTAATAATTCTTCTTTAAACATGCGTTGTTGTGTCTGTAGCCTCGATAAAATGGGATGTATGAAAACCACTGTGTCATGAGAGCACGCGCCAGCGAAAAAACCGGGAAGAAATAGTAATAAATCTCACGTATCTCATAAACTGTTCGCGCTGACGGAACAAGATTTTTCACAAATGATAACACACAAAGAGCAGAGTATTTTGCCATGGTTATTATGTGGAACTTTTAAATTCACTGCGATAATAAAAGAACTACAGATTTTTTTCAGTGCAATAATGTAATTCTTAAGGAGCGTCCATATCCGATGAAATGAGAATGGCTGTGGGTTTTGTGACAATATAAGTGAAGAAATTAAGCATTTATTTTATTCTGAGAATGGGTTGTTTCATAAACTGTTGACCTGGCTTGCCCTCAGTTAATAGTTTAACTATATCATGATTCTGTCGCAATTTCAGCTGCATTAGAATCTTAGTGAGATGAATATTTGTAAACTGTGCTGTGTTTTGACAAAAGAAGTAGATTTTAACATGGCAACAAGAGAAGTTACGTATTACTCAAAACTCGTCATAGCCCTTTTGAATCCGTCTCTCCTCAACTACCTACTTGATATGGCTGACAACTAGAGACCTGTCCTGTGGTGTAACATTTCCAATGGCTTCTTCTTTCATCATTTTACCCTCATTGAGCTTATCCCCAGTCGCATTTAAAGTAGAGTGATACGGATGAAGGATGATTGAACTATGTCCTTTGGCGTCAGCCAGATTGTCGACCTGGTACTGTGGGGCTTTTTGCTCATACAGCATTTAAAGCTCCATTAACTTCACCTTATACATGCTATATTCAACGGTATCCAGTGTAACATTTCTTTGTACCTAGAACCAAATATCCGGTTTCATCCACTGCGTTGTTGTAGCTTTATCCTTGACAACAGAGTGGTATGGCGCAATGTCCATTATTATTGTTGAATTTGGAGACATATTTGGCAGCAGAACAGTATTTCACAGCCAGTGAATGTGTTCCTGAAAGTCCATTTTTATTGTGAACTGCTATCGTTAACACAGCACCAACACGAAACACTCATTCACAATACCTGACGACTACAGAACACTTCAACGCCGGAATATATCAGTTTAGAACGAGAGCTAATGAACACTGGTGCCTCTGCGCGACGCCACGCCGTACTGTTTGCCCTCAGGGTGGCTTTACCAACCGAATTGCCGGTGGTAAGCAAAACCGTCTCGCCGTTGCTCTTACCTGGGCAACGGCGTCTCGTCCCCGCCGCTGAGCCAAACGTCAAAAGTCGCAACTAATTTTAAACGCACTATCGTCTCATCTTTCATTATGGTTACTTCCATTTACGTGGGCAGTACAACGTTGCGCATACGTGGACGGCGCAGGTGCCCCATCGATTATTAAAGTAATCTCCACCCATTCAAACGACGCCCGAGCAAAGCCCAGTACTGCACCATAATCTATAAAAACATAGAAGTCAACAAACATCGCTCCAGTTGCCCCATCAATCGTTTAAAAAAAACTCCACACGTCCAAACTAATGAGCAACGGCTAGGGTTGTACGATCGTTCATAAAACCATCGATGCTAACAACATAGTTGATTTTAAGAGTCCTACAGCCGCTTCTGAAATATCAGAAAAAGCACGTCGAAATGTTTTTAAGTATCTCAGTAGAAAAAACATGTGTTTTGTGTGGTCAGAGATAATTTAAAACGCACACAATGGGAAATAGTTACCTATTTCTTCACAAATCTATCCAACTTTCTAACGTTAAGTTACTCTTGGCGCAATGATACCTACCGATGTGATGATCAACTACCTTTACATGAGTCAGATGTCGAATCTAAACAAAATGAATCTTCCATTGAAAATTAATTTTTTTGTCATCAAAACTATTTCTTTGTATTCAACTATTTTAGTACAGAATTTAGGAAAATAAGCTTGGATTATCTACTCCCTAGAAATCTGAGTCTTCCCTAACCTCCGACAACAAACAGGACATCTGTAAAGGAGACCACATATAAGGCGCTGCTGTGACCTATTCTTAAGCAGCGCACGAGTGTTCGGGATACGCAACAGGTCAGATTAAAGGAAGTCATCGAAACAGTTCAGAGCCGAGCTATTAGGTTTGTTATGGGTAGACTCTAACAACATATAAGGTTACAGAGGTGCTTCGGGAAGTCAAATTGGAATACCTGAAAGGAAAGTAACGTTCTTTTCGAGAAATATTATTGGAAAAATTCAGAGAACTGGGATTTGAAGCTGGCTGCCAAATGGTTTTACTGCCGCCAACATACACTGCAGTGGGAGAAAGGGGGGGGGGGGGGGGGAAGGAGGAAGGGAGGCACGAAGATGAGACAAGAGAAATTAGGGCTCATTCGGGGGCCATGTAGACAGTAGTTTTCCCCCTCTCTGTCTGCGAATGAAGCAGGAAACGAAATGACTAGCAGTGGTATAGGGTACCCTTCGCTAATCGCCCTAAGTGGCTCGCGGAGGATCTATATCTACGTGATTGCTATTTAAAATACAGTGTTTGGCAGAGAGTTCAATGAACCACCTTCAAGTTGTCTCTCTATCATTCCACTCTCCAATGGCGCATGGGAAAACGAGCTCTTAAATTTTATCTGCGAGCTTGATTTCTCTTATTTTATCTTGATCATTTCTCCTTATGAAGGTGGGTGCCAACAGAATGTTTTCCCAATCGGAGTAGAAATCAAATGGTTAAAATGGCTCTGAGCACTATGAGACTTAACGTCTCAGGTCATCAGTCCCCTAGAACTTAGAACTACTTAAACCTAGCTAACCTAAGGACATCACACACATCCATGCCCGAGGCAGGATTCGAACCTACGACCGTAGCGGTCGCGCGGTTCCAGACTGAAGGGCCTAGAAGCGATCGGCCACCCCAGCCGGCTCGGAGTAGAAAACTGGTGACTGAAATTTCACGAGAATATCCCATCGCAACGAAAAACGCTTTTGTTTTAATGATTCTCACTCCAATTCACATATAATGTCTGTGGCACTACCTCCTCTATACAATACGAGCTGCCCTTGTTTGAACTTTTCGATGTCGTCCGTCAGTTCCACCTGATGCGGACCCCACACCTCACAGCAGTACTCCAGAATAGGGCAGACAAGCGTGGTGTAAGCAGTCTCTTTAGTAGACCTGTTGCTCCTTATAAGTGTTCTGCCAATGATTCGCTGTCTTCGGTTTGCTCGACACACATTATCTATGTAATCGTTCCAATTGAGGTTATTTGTAATTGTAATCCCTAAGTATTTAGTTGAATTTACAGCCTTCATATTTGTCTGACTTACCGCTCAATCGAAATTTGGGGGATATCTTTTAGTACTCATGTAAATAACTTCATACTTTTCCTTATCCAGTGTCAACTGTCACTTTTCGCAACACACAGTTACCTTATCTAAATCATTTTGCAGTTCGTTTTGGAACTCTGATGACTTTACAAGACGGTCAATGATAGAATCATCTGCAAACAATCTAAGAGGTCTACTCAGATGGTCTTCTATGTCGTTAATATAGATCAGGAACAATAGAGGGCGAATAACACTTCCTTGGGGAACGCTGGATGTTACTTCTGTTTTACTCGATGACTTTCCGTCTGTTATTACGAACTGTGACCTTTCTGACAGGAAATCACGAATCCACTCGTACAACTGAGGCGATACTCCACAGGCATGCAGTTTGGTTAGAAGACACTTGTGAGGAGCGGTGTATAAAGCCTTCTGGAAATCTACAAATATGGAATCACTTTGACATTCCCTGTCGATAACATTCATTACTTCGTGAGTATAAAGAGCTAGTTGTGTCTCACAAGAACGATATTTTCTGAATCGGTGCTGACTATGTGTCAATAAATCGTTTTCTTTGAGGTAGCTGATTACGTTCGAAAACAGTATATGTCCAAAACCCTACTGCAAATCGATGTTAGTGATATGGGCCTGTAATTCAGCGGATTACTCCTATTTGCCTTTTTGGGCATTGGTGTGACTTGAGCAATTTTCCAGTCTTTAGGTACGGATTTTTCTATCAGCGAGGTATTGCATATAATTGTTAAATATGGAGCTATTGTATCAGCATACTCTGAAAGGAACCTGACTGGTATACAATCTGGACCAGAGCCGTTGCCTTTATTAAGTGACTTAAGCTGCTTTGCTACACGGAGGATGTCTACTTCTATGTTTCTCATCTTGGCAGTTGTTTTTTATTGGAATTCAGAAATATTTATTGCGTCTTCTTTGATGAAAGAGTTTGGGAAAATCGTGTTTAATAACTCTGCTTTAGTGTCACGGTCATCAGCGCCCTTCACCGTTGTTATCGCGCAGTTAAAGTATTGATTGCGTCTCGCCACTGGTGTGCTTCATGTATAACCAGAATCTCTTTGGGTTTTCTGCCAGATTCCGAGATAGAGTTTCGTCGTGCAAATTATTAAAAGCATCTCGCATTGAACCACGCGCTATATTACGAACTTCTGCAAAAGCGGTATGACCCGTTTTGTGTACCATGGGGGATCAATGCCATCTCTTATTACTTTATGTGATATATATCTTTCAATTGCCGTCGATACTATCCCTTTGAAAGCATTCCACATCTTTTCTACACTTACGTGCTCAGATCGGAAGGAGTGGAGACTGTCTCTTAAAAATGGACAGATGTAGGTCATCTGTTTTTCGCCAAACGTCCTGAGGGAACTTCCAAACTGCCAAATCCTTCCGTCAGTAAATGGGGTATGTTCTCAACTGACTCGGTTGTTTTAACCCCCTCCGCTGACAGAATGACCACTTCCTAATTCCATATGTATATCACCAATACGGACTTGCAGCTGTCACGCCTTTGCGCTTAATGCTACGTATTTTAACAGTAAATAGCTCAATCCTAATGGTAAGTGTGGTGTCACCGCCAGACACCACACTTGCTAGGTGGTAGCTTAAATCGGCCGCGGTCCATTTAGTACATGTCGGACCCGCGTGTCGCCGCTGTGTGATCGCAGACCGAGCGCCACCACAAGGCAGGTCTCGAGATACGATATAGCACTCGACCCCAGTTGTACGACGACTTTGCTAGCGACTACACTGACGAAGCCTTTCTTTCATTTGCCGAGAGACAGTTAGAATAGCCTTCAGCTAAGTCCATGGCTACGACCTAGCAAGGCGCCATTAACCGTATCTAAAGATAGTCTTATTTGTATTATCAAGAGCGATGTACCACAAGGATCGAATAAAGTTAAGTATTCGAGGAGCTGCATACTTTTCTTGTTAGAATTCAATACTTATCCTGTTCCAGAATTCACGCCCGTCTGCGTTAGATAGCTTCCCTTTCGGCCTCCTCTATCTACAAGGTGTTGGCACATTTACCAACACATCAGTAAGAGGTAGCAGTGAATTCAAGTTGTTAATATTTGAAAACAGCACAGCTGCCACACAATCAGTTCACTTGTACTCCGCTCCTACCCTCGCCATTGCACAACGTTAACTATGTGCTAGTTGGACCTTGCTAAGCTACTAAATTCACTTGCGTGTACATTTTGACTGTTACTCGCCAGTATTTACCTAATGATTAAAGCACACTCCTAACCGGACTATTTCCCCAAGAGCTGTGATGATTGAACGGGTTCGATCCACAGCCTACAATGCCCTACAGTTCACATGGTAACACTGCCTACCTGACCCACTTAACTTGGTAGTGAGCTTACGTATCCAATCATCACTGCTAGCAGCAGTGGATAATCCCATCAGCACGACGACAGCAGTAGACTTACCGTCGAATCCTCCTGAAAATAATTATAACTACGGTCGCCAGCTCTGAAGGAGCAAAAGAATAAATCAATATTTGGCTCATTTCAAAGTGAAGCGGCTTGAGTTGAATTTAAACTTAATTTTGAATATTACTATTATTGATCATTCAAGGTGATCCAACAAAGCAAATACTCTTTCAATTTCTGTGTGTTGACTTGGTAATTACTACCAAGACTATTTATGCAATTTGGGTTAACAAAATTCTATCCTTCAACTTTATGTAATGATTTTGGATATTACTCTTTGAACAATTGATGTAGAATTACTGAAGTGACGTTACTTGAAACGTTACTCTGAAAGACTTAAGTTAACTATAAATAAGCGACTCATTCTGGTGTGACCATTGCTCTTTTCAACATTCTTATACGCTAAAGTATTCTGCAACAAAAAGAATTGTAAATTAAAGAGGCGATGGTGGCCTCAGTCTCATTTCACTATACTATGTTTGAGGTTACTACACTTTACAATGAACAACATGCGTCGTAATTTTACTCATTACTATATTCTGTCCTCTGTACTTGCATAAAACAAAACTGGTATTCTCCTTTTACATTTCTATAAAGTTCGAATCAACAATTACAAGCAGTCTTGCCTTGGGTAGACGTGCCGGTGCGGGTGGTGAGATGCATGTGGATAACGCAACTCTTCACGCCTCATGCCCTTAATGGCAGCTGGAACCACGAGCCGTAGCACTCGTATAAGCTACTGCACGTTCGCCATAAAATCTGGGCACCGGAACTCTTACAATCAGCCCCAGTGGCATAGAAGCGGCTTCGATAACCATTCGTCGCGTTTACTCCACAAACGGCGGCGATATTCGCCTCTTCGCTGTTGCACAATCACTTTTGCGTGAGCACAGTTAACACACGTCCAATCACGTCAACACTCCCTAGGCCCTTCTATTGTTCTGTCCCTGGGTCTCCAACTACCACTAGCGACGCTCGTATCACCAAGAGTGGGGGCGTTCCCCTACCACATTTTTACCGAAATCATTTAGTGTTTAAGAGATTTTATATTTATTACCCTGGAGTTCATACCAGTCATAATGATTTACTACTAGCGCATAACAGCATTAAATTATACAGTAATAACTTATAATTAACCAGAAAAAGAATACATTTGAGTCCGAGAGCTTAGTGCATTGTCTGACAGGTAGCGCTAATTCCCGGTTTCGCCAATAGAAGGCATCAGGGTGCACTCCCTGGCAGTTTCCGACGCGCAGGCTCTAAATTACTGGCAGCCTACCATCATTTCAGTTCCGTTACGAAGTTCGTAAAAGTGATGTCAAACTTTCAATTGAAATATTCAACACAGAGAAAATGTCTGTTTTTCTTTATGAATGTTTTAAAAGTGTTACTCATTCCCTCATATTTACAATACTATTTCCCATTGTTTCTCGACTTGGCAGCTTGCACAATGGACACCGGGATAATCATTGGAACATATAGTTCAGTGAAGAACATTTGAAGTAAACTAATATTTTGCAAACTTCATATTCTTGCTTACTACTTCCAAAGTACAAAAATCACGGGTTCAGCAGTAAATGTAGCACTGTACAAGTTACGAGACATGACGCATCATGGCTGAGCATCCTCGAACAGAATGAATGATCCACTGTTGAACGATATCGATGTTTTTCGCCTTTGTCGTCGATGCGTTGCCACTCAAAACGGTGATGTTAACCTCGACATCTTTGGTCGAAACGTCAAGGTTTTAAATCGTCGTTGCATCGTTTTCAAATGGTTCAAATGGCTCGGAGCACTATGGGACTCAACTTCTAAGGTCATCAGTCCCCTAGAACTTTAAACTACTTAAACCTAACTAGCCTAAGGAGATCACACACATCCATGCCCGAGGCAGGGTTCGAACCTGCGACCGTAGTGGTTGCACGGTTCCAGACTCTAGTGCCTGTAACATCTCAGCCACCCTGGCTGGCGCATCGTTTTCGTCTCTAGGAATGGCACCAACCGATCACCGTATCATCCACCGTTCATGGCCATCACTGGATACCGCCATACACATACTGAGGCCATGTGGTCACCGAGCGAGGTGGCGCAGTGGTTAGCACACTGGACTCGCATTCGGGAGGACGACGGTTCAATCCCGTCTCCGGCCATCCTGATTTAGGTTTTCCGTGATTTCCCTAAATCGCTTCAGGCAAATGCCGGGATGGTTCCTTTGAAAGGGCACGGCCGATTTCCTTCCCCATCCTTCCCTCACCCGAGCTTGCGCTCCGTCTCTAATGACCTCGTTGTCGACGGGACGTTAAACTCTAATCTCCTCCTCCTCCTCCGCCATGTGGTCAGCACAGCACTCCACTGGCAGTCGTCAGCTTTCCTGAACCGAACTTCACAAAGAGGTATCTTGATGAAGTCACAAACCTCACCCTCATATGCACTCAAGGAGCTACATTTGCACCAGCATCCGATACTTGGGTCCTGAAATAAAACTAAACTCTTCCCGAACAGGCCATGAAGGCCCAAAGTTATCGACCGGCCGCCGTGTCATCCTCAGCCCACAGGCGTCATTGGATGAGGATATGGAGGGGCATGTGGTCAGCACACCGCTCTCCCGGCCGTATGACAGTTTCCGAGACCAGAGCCGCTACTTCGCAATCAAGTAGCTTCTCAGTTTGCCTCACAAGGGCTGAGTGCACCCCAATTGCCAACAGCGCTCGGCAGATCGGATGGTCACCCATCCAAGTTGCTAGCTCAGCCCGACAGCACACAACTTCGGTGATCCGACGGGAACCGGTGTTACCAGTGCGGCAAGGCCGTTGGCTCGGCTTCTGAAATACGTTTTTCGTTATTTCGTTGACACTGAATCAGAAACTACAAGAGCATAGCTTCGTTCTTGTTTAACGATGGTGGTTTCTTTCAGTTGGGTACTCCCCAAAGTAGATGGATCCATGGTGACGGTGGCGTGTAATAATATACAGGGTGATTTTTTCCACCATGTACAAATTCTAGGGACTGATCGATGAGAGGATACATAACAAAAAAGCCTAATGAACGTATGTCCAGAAACACATGGTTGGACCATATATTCAATGATACTTATCATAGACAGTGCAGCCTAATATGCGCTGTACCATGCAGCCACAGTTACAGTGTGCGTGATTTAGTCCTACAGCGTGATACTGTTCCTCATACGTCATGCCCTAGCGCCGTCTCCTTCCATAATAACTGGTAACGTTGTGTACGATTCACTTTTCTTGCTGACCCACCTTGTAGTGGACGTGACACAGCGTTGTACACAATGGTTCCATATTTGAATCGAAGCGCCGCCGACATGGTGTTTACTTAAGGAAAGGCAAGGCAGCGGGCAGTAACGATGTACCAGGAGATCCCCGCCGACAGCAACCACAGCATTCAATGTTTGCAACTGTGTTTCGCCTTTTGGTCTGAGACAAGGTCGTTTCAAGAAGCAAGAAATCATGGAGCACGTACCCGAAATTTTCGGACACCAGACTTGGAGAAAAATATGATTAACACTATGGATGCGACCGCCATGGTAGTGGCAGGCAGTTGGCTTCCCAGTACAGCAATTGCTACTACCCTTATCACTTACATCGTGTGCAGGGCTTACTACTGGCAGACTTTCCACATCGGGAGCAGTTTTGTCACTGGTTCCTTCACCAGGAAAGCACGATTCCGGGATCTGTTTCATCTATCCTATTCACAGATGAGACCACCTTTACACAGAGTGGTATCTTCAACTTTCACAACAGTCATCTGTGGGATAGTATGCTGAATCCACAAGGTATGGTGACAGCGAATCATCAGCATCGGTGCAGCAGGGGTAGTTAGCGACCGTATTTAGGGACCAGTCTTCCTTCCACGTCACCTAACAGGGCGGAACTGGAAGAAGTCCCAGTGATGATTTGAAGGGTTATGTGAGGGCTACATGATGTGCTCCAGCCGATTTCGCCATTAACGTCCGGACATATCTCAACCGTGTCTTCCCTGGTCAATGAATCGAATGAGGAGATCCAGTTACATGGTCTGCTTTTCTTCAGATCTCAAACCACGCAATTTTTGCTTATGGGGCCATCTCAAAAGTATCGTGTATGCAGAGCCCATTCCAGACATGGAGACACTGGAGCAGAGTATTCATAGTGCCTTTGACAGTATTAGAATGCAGCTTGTCCGATGTGAATGTGAGAGACAGGACATGATACTGCGCGTACACGCATGCGTTGAGGCACATGGAAACCATTTTCATCACATACTGTAACTGTGGATGTGTGGTACAGCACGAACTAGACCGCAGTTCTGTAAGAATGTATGATCGATTAAATGGTCTCTAGCATGGTAAACATGCATTTCCAGACATAAGTTCATTAGACGTTTTCTATTCCCTATCCTCTCATCAATCAGTCCCTAGAATTTTTACGCAGTGGAACATATCACCATGTATATGCCGTCCACCAACGTGCAAAATATGGAGTAATGTGTGTTTCACAATACTACAGCGGCTTGTACCATTCTATGCAAGTGAAGTTAAGTGAGACTGTAAGTAAGGATACACTCCGTTTTCACAGTTTCAGGTGCGCGCCTCTTGAAAATAGCTGAAGATCGAAATTGCAATGCGAGATTTTATGAATAAAAAATTTAACAGAAATGATTAGACAGTATTTGATATAATAAATAACTAATTTTAACAGTCAAAGCCGAGAATGCCATGTTTTGAAAATACTTTCGTTTTCGCTAAGAATGACAGCTGCAGTTGGTGTAACGCTTTCTTACCTGAGGGGTGTCTCCCTTATAAGTATACCTGAAAACCTTGAACCTAGTATTACACATGACATCCATTGAAAAAATTTTTAAGAACGTCCCGAGATTCATAATATTATGTTGGTTCCTATTAGTACAGTTTCGAGAAGAAGAACAAATTTTCAAAAAATTACACTTCACCCAAAATTTTCATACAACATCACATTTTTCCCCTACAGTACGTAATTTAAGTTGATGTTTTCATATGCCTTCTGACAATGATTTTCCCACACTTTTATAGATATCTGTAAAATTACTTCACTCAAGTGATGCGTCCCATTCCTTGCTTCCAAATTACACACATCAAAAAAAGTTTTGCATCAGCCCGGTTTCCAGAACTCCTGAAGATAGATAATATATCCGCCGTCCGCAGATAGGATAATCTCAGAGTGTGAGTTATAGCGATTAAACCAAAGTCTTTCTTCAGAATTTACAAAACAATATTCGTGAGGTAGGACTGATCCTCCGAGCCTACTAATAACTAAATCAGAGATTCTTCCAAACATAAACTGTCTGTAGTAACCATACAACTTCACCAAACCAAGCCCCAGGCGTCTCGTGAAGAGCGGCGTGGAGTCCACGTTGCCGTCACCTGAGTCGGAGGACGAGTAGAGGCCCTGCGAGGATGGCTCCGGTACGCTGGCGGTGGTGGACGATGACGCGGCGGCCACGATGACACCAGTGGGTTCGCTCGGCGTGAACCGCCTCTCCAGGCCCCTGCGGCAGCCTAAATACTGCTTGGCGCATGGATATGGCTGGCTCTATTTGCAGTCACGTGTCGAGCGGAAGGAAAGAGGTCCGCAGCTGTAGCGACCTCTTGCGGCGCCGTGGACGCCTCCTGGTGGTCTCTGGGAAGTGTCTGTGTTTCCGGGACGACCAGCCAGGCTGACCCCTACTCGGTCTGGGGCCCGCTGTACCGGTCTGCTTCGCGGGAAGCGAGAGTTGCAGGTGCTTAGTGTGGACACAGTATTCCTCCCCCCCCCCCCCATGAGGGAGGAGAGGGCACATCGCATCTCGACGTCGTGTGGTTCTGTCAGCTTCGCGTCGGTGGCTGGGGCGGCTGGAATATCTGGGTCCACCTCCATTGGGGTTGGTGCTGCTGTCGGAGGAGACGTGAGGTTTGGTTGCCGGCTGTCTAAACTCTGACTCTGGGGAAGGAGGATCGCTATCGGGAACAAAAGAAGACGGTAAGTGCCTAGGAACAGAAGTCTCCCCACGACAGGGCCATAGTTGGTTTATATGTTTGCGACACACAGGGCCTGCAAGGAGGGTAACTTCAGCCATAGCCTGTCCTAGCAGGCGGGATATAACTCCTGGGGCCCAATGAGGACGACCTTTAGGATACATTAACACCCAAACTGGATCTTGCAGTGCAAAGCGGTGATGACGGGTTCGTCGACTAGAAGGTTGAGATGGGGACAGTTGCATTAATGATAGTAATGTCCGATGTGCACGGCTGTGTACGCATTGTGCTGGTGTGGCTCCTTCTTGTGGGGTAGCCCGATAAGAGGCCAAAAAGAGTGGTAGAGCCGTTTCTAATGGATGGTGCTGTATGAGCTTGGACATCTGAGTTTTAAAAGTGTGGACAGATCGCTCCACTCTCCCATTAGATCCCGGATGGAAAGGGGCAGTGTGGAGCAGTGCAATGCCATTGGCAGCACAAAAGGTAGTAAATTCCGCCAATGTGAATTGGGGCCAATTATCAGTAACAATAGTTTCTCGCAATCCTTTGATGGCAAAGTTGAGGGCAAGTACTTGTACGGTTTGCCCTGCAGATATGTTGGACATTTGGGAAACATATGGAAAACCAGTACCAACATCGACAAGTATGAGCCATGGGTGTCCCAGGAAGGGTCCCATAAAATCCAGGTGGAGGAGAGACCAAGGGCTTGAGGTATCCGGCCAAGAGAAGAACTGACATGGAGGGGGGGGGCTGCTTGTTTACTCTGACATGTCTGACAGGAGGTGACGAGTTTGGTGATGTCAGTGTCCATACCTCGCCAATAGACATGTTGACAACCCAGTCTCTTGGTAAGCACCACACCCCAGTGACCCTCATGGAGTAATGTGAGGACCCGTTGTTGGAGGGCGAAGGGGATGATGACCCTGGTTCTCCCATTGTCTCCTTGGAGAAGCACACCCTGGCGAGTGGACAACTTGTGCCTACGATACCAGTAGGCCTGCACGTCTGGGTGGGGAAGCTGTCGACGATCGGTTGGCCACCCCACTTTTGCCCAGTGTCACACCTCCCGCAGGGCCGGGTCTGTGGCTGTGTGTTTGGCAATGAGCTTGGCATCCAGCAGCAGGTTGGCAATGGCGTCTTCTGCTGCAATGTCGATTTGGAAGCACACATCAGGATCATCATCGAACTCCAGGTCCTGTCCAAGAGGTAAGCGGTAAAGCAGATCCGAGTTAGAATGTTGGGTGGTCGACCGATATTGAATCTCATTGTGATAACTAGACAAGAACAAGGCCCAGCGCTGAAGGCGTTTGGCTGTCTTCGTTGGAACAGAAGCTGACATTCTGAAGAGGGGAAGCAAAGGCTTATGGTCTGTAAGTAACGTGAATTTTCTGCCATATAATCACGAAATATTTTTAGTGCAAGTATAATGGCTAACGCTTCTTTTTCAGTTTGGCTATAGTTCTTTTGTGCATTTGATAAGGCTTTGGAGACAAAAGCTATGGGCCGCTCTACACCATCCATAACTTGGAACAGGATGGCACCCAAGCCGTAAACTGATGTATCCCCTGCTAAGACCAGAGGTTTGGATGGGTCATAAGGGGCGAGACAAGTGGGCCGGAGGAGGGCCTTCTTAAGTGCCTGGAAGGCCTTTTTACATTGAGGTGACCAATGCCATTTCACATTCTTGCGAAGTAGTCTGTGTAATGGTTCAGCAATGGCTACTGCATGGGGAATAAACTTGCAATAATAGTTCAATTGGCCCAGGACGGACTTAAATTGACTGGTTTTGGAAGGAGGTGGAAGCTGCTGGATGGCTTCTACATGTTGGGCCATCGGCCTGATCCCTGCAGCGCTGAACACATGGCCTAAATACTCGACCTGGTTCACAAAGAAGGAGCACTTATCCTTGTTGGCCTTAAGGTTTGCTTGTTGGAGTACTGAAAATAGGGCATGAAGGTTGTTTGCTAGATCCCAAGCATCTTTTCCCGCAACCAGGATATCATCTAAATAGTTGGCAGTGCCTGGTACCTCTCGAATCAGCTGTGCGAGAAACTGTTGAAAAATGGCTGGTGCACTGGCTATGCCAAAAGGCAACCGGCTGTACTGGAAGAGACCGAATGGTGTATTGATCACAAGAAGCTGCTGAGAGTCAGTATCGAGCGGTATCTGAAGATAGGCATCCTTTACGTCGATTTTGGCGAAGATACGCCCTCCAGCGAGGCGTGAGTAGATGTCTTCAACTTTTGGAATGGGGTACGAGTCAACAACTGACTGGGTGTTGATTGTATGCTTGAAGTCCCCACAAATGCGCAACGCACCATTAGGTTTTTCCACCAGAACGATTGGTGATGCCCACAAACTGTGAGGCACTGGCGTGAGGATTTTCTCATCTTGAAGTCGCTGAAGCCCCTGGCCTAGTGCATCCCTGAGAGCAAAAGGCACATTATATGCCTTGATGAATTTAGGTACTGCTGTGGGCAGGAGGGTGACATGAGCTTGGAACCTGACTATACCGGTAGTGGATCGTTTGAACACTGAACTGAACTGTGCCATCAACTCTTGCAGGTACGAGTGATCGGCAATGGACCTAACGGAGCGGGTCGCATCCTGGATCTCCAAACCTAAAATGTTGAAAAGATCCATGCCTAAGAGGTTGTTGGCGCCAGGAGAATTGATGACCAATATGCGAGCAGTCAAGGCAGTAGAATGATACTGGATTGGTGCCGAAAACTGTCCACAGACCTTGAGGATGTCATTGTTGTAGCTGCGAAGAGGGATGTCAAAGGGATGTAAATGTGGGGAGCCAACCCGTACATAGGACTTCCAGTCAATGATGGTTACAGATGAGCCAGTATCTATCTGAAAGTCGAGAGGAACAGCATTAATCGACAGACGGATGGATATAGACTTTGTAGAGTGTGGAAAAACACTTTGGATCAAGGAGACCGTTGGCAACCCACTGGTCGAGTCCTCCTTTTCGGTATCAAATTGATCTAAGCGAGTAGAATCGACCACCATTTTAGTGGAAGACTGGCAGACCTCGGCTTGATGACCAATCTTACCACAGGCGGTGCATTTGGCACGCCTATAGGGGCACTGATGTCGAGGGTGCTGGAAAAAACAATGTCGACAGGAGGGCAATGCTTGTGGGCATAAACCAAACGTGAGGGCAGTACCAGAGCACGGCGTGTCTCTCTGACCTGGAGAAGGACGTGACCGACATATAGAGCGGATGGCATATACAGAAGATGGGTCCTGGAAGGAGGCAGTTGAACGAACCGACTCCTCGAACGCCCGTATGATCGGAAGACATGCTTCCAAAAAAGGATCTTTCGATTTCAGCAGGTCGGTATGGAGACTGTCATCTGGTGCGTGAACCAGAATAATGTCACGCACCAGGGAAGCTGCGTAAGATTGTTTACAGGCAGGATTTTGACAGACAAAACGGCAGTCCCGGTATAACCCTTGTAAATGGGCAATCCACTCCCAGTAAGACTGGCCCGTGGCCTTGTGACTGCTAAAGAATTTATGCTGGGCAGCAGCCACGTGAATTTGGGAATCAAAATAATGTAACAGACTGACCTTAAGAATCTCGTAAGGGAGAGCATGGGGTTTGTAAGGGGTCCGTAGGCCCTTACTATAATTTGCACTCGGCACAGGTCGATAGGGCGAACAATCGATTGTGTCGTGTTGCGAGAGCGTGTGTGGAGTTGAGCCAGTGCCATGTTGCGGGTAGAGGTGTGTGGAGACCAGTTGTTGTAATGCAAGGCTTTAACGGTGAAGGGAGTCGCCATCGCCGTGGTTAGACCCCTTTGTACTAGAATAATATCGGGAAAGTGAAGAAGTATTATTACGAAAGTGATCAGTGATATCTCTAGGGCCGATATTTTGGTTTCGCGTCTACTGCGCCGGCATCACCTTGGATTGCAGAGTTGGATTGCAGTGTTGGATTAGCGTGTGACGATAATGGAAAATGAAGAAGCCTGTGCTGAGATTAGCCGTCATTAGATATGTATGACGAAGGCAGTGGCTGTCTCCTCCTTTTTTGTGTTTTTGAGACGAACATAGGTTCGTAATTAGTGAAACTGTGTTGGTGTTTTTCTTGTTACCAGACATTTCATTATTACAGTATTGAGAAGGACGAACTGGAAAGTAACAACATCTGTAGCAGTCAGTTCCGATTGCCAGCCCCATTAGGTACACGGTCACATTAATAATAATTATTGGGCTGCTATTCGATCAGATCAGGTCGGGATAAATAAACGGAGGTGTTACAGGTTCCACCTCCGTGTGTAATTGCTGCAGGAGGCGGTAGATCTCAGGCCCTGCATACGCCAGGAGGAAAGCACGCTGTTGGGCGTCTCCAGCGATGCCGTGGGCCACAAAGTGCTGCTCCATACGCGCCACGCAGTTAGTCCATGTTTCCACCTTCTTGTCAAACTGCTGGAAAGGAGGTGGCGCCGTCCAGAAATTCTTGACCAAAGTGTCGATCCGTGCATGACTCTGTGAGACCTCTGGAGGGGTGCTAGCCATTGACTCCAGACGTTCGACCAGAAGCTGGTTCGTCCGCTGCCACTGCTAGAGCAGGTGGAGCATCTGCTGGGACACATCCATCTGTCCGGTCATACTTGAGCAACTGAAACAGTCCAAGAGAAGAAACTGCGTCTCCACCACAGAGATGCACACGTAGAAAATTCGTAAAGTTCCTCGTCGCCACTAATATATTCGCCATCCGCGGATAGGAAAATCTCAGGGTGTGAGTTATAGCGGTTTTATTTAAACCAAAGTCTTTCTTCAAAATTTAAAAAACAATATTCGTGTGGTAGGACTGATCCTCCAAGGCTACCAATAACTAAATCAGAGATTCTTCCAAACATAAACTGTCTGTAGTAACCATACAACTTCACCAAACTAAACCCCGGGCGTCTCGTGAAGAGTGGCGCGGAGTCCAAGTTGCCGTCACCTGAGTCTGAGGACGAGTAGAGGCCCTGCGAAGATGGCTCCGGTACGCTGGCGGCGGTGGACGATGACGCGGCTGCCACGATGACACCAGTGGGCTCGCTCGGCGTGAACCACCTCTCCAGGCTCCTGCGGCAGCCTAAATACTGCTTGGCGCATGGATATGGCTGGCTCTATTTGCAGTCACATGTCGAGCGGAAGGAAAGAGGTCCGCAGCTGTAGCGACCTCTTGCGGCGCCGTGGACGCCTCCTGGTGGTCTCTGGGAAGTGTCTGTGTTTCCGGGACGACCGGCCAGGCTGACCCTTACTCGGTCCGGGACCCTCTGTACCGGTCTGCTTCGCGGGAAGCGAGAGTTGCAGGCGCTTAGTCTGGACACAGTAATAGACATTGACTGTGGATATTGTATCACAGACACAGTCCCTTTGAGAGATCAGAGAAGCCACTAAACCCGCCCAAAGACGTAAACAACACTACATGAGCAGCGCCTATTAGATGGAGGGGGTCCGACTGCCCATCAGTTTCAGTCATTCCACCAGGAAGGAGGTACATGGCTCGTGTTGTCTGTAGTTCAACCATGCCTAGACGGTTAATAGCGCGGTTCGATCGCGTCCCCATTGTTACTTTGTGCTAGGAAGGGCGCTCAAAAATGGAATCGTCCAGGCATCTCGGAGTGAACCAAAGCGATGTTGTTCGGACATGGAGGAGATACAGAGAGACAGGAACTATCAATGAAATGCCTTTCTTAGGCCGCCCAACGGCTACTACTGCAGTGCATGACTAGTACCTATGGATTATGGCTCGGAGGAATCCTGACAGCAACGCCACCATGCTGATTAATGCTTTTTGTGCAGCCATAGGATGTCGTGTTACGAGTCAAACTGTGCAACTTCACTCCCGACGTCCATGGCTAAGTCCATTTTTGCAATCACGACACCATGCAGCGCGGTACAGATGGGCCTAACAACCTGCGGAATGGACCGCTCAGGATTGGCATCATGTTCTCTTCAGCGATGAATGTAGCATGTGCCTTCAACCAGACAATCGTCAGAGACGTGTTTGGAGGCAACCTGGTCAAGCTGAAAGCCTTAGATACATTGTCCAGCGAGTGAAGCAAGGTAGAGGTTTACTGATGTTTTGGGGGTGTCATTATGTGGGGCCAACGTACACTGCTCGTGGCTACGGGAGGCGCCGTAACGGCAGTACGATACATGAATGCCATTCTTCGACTGACAGTGCAACCATATCGGCAGCATATTGGCGAGGCACTCGTCTTCATGGACGACAATTCGCGCCCCCATCGTGTACGTCTTGTGAATGACTTCCATCAGGATAACTACATCGCTCGACTAGAGTGGCCAGCATGTTCTCCAGATATGAACCCTATCGAACATGCCTGGGATGGATTGAAAAGGGCTTTTTATGGAAGACGTGACCGCCAACCACTATGAGGGATCCACGCCAAATCGCCATTGAGAAGTGGGACAATCTGGACCAACAGCACCTTGCGGAACTTGTGGATAGTATGCCACTACGAATACAGACATGTATCAATGCAAGAGGACGTGCTACTGGTTATTAGAGGTACCGGTGTGTAGAGAAATCTGGACCACCACCTATGAAGGTCTCGCTTATGGTAGTACAACATGCAGTGTGTGGTTTCCATGAGCAATAAAAATGGCGAAAATGATGTTTATGTTGATTTTTACTCTAATTTTCTGTACAGGTTCTGGAACTCTCATAACCGAGGTGATGCAAACCTTAATTGATGTGTATAGTACATCAGTGTACGAAACAAATCCCTAAGTTTTGAATCAATCTTTAGGCTGTAACATTCTTTTGTGGGTATTTTGGCATGCAGCGTAGAGTTAATGAGGGAAAGAATAGGCGACAGATTGCTGTTATTGTCGGTCAGAACAGGTACTGCCCTTTGCTGAAGGAATCACCCCATCAGCAGATAGAGTTCTGTGTGGCAATACAAAAAGCATTTCCATAAAAACAGGGAGGTCAATAGAGAAGGGACCACCATGTCCTGACATGATAGAACTGACTGCATTCCTATGTTTTTTATGACATAATTAGCTCTGTAGTTATGTTCCACATCAGTTTGTACACTAAAGCGCCAAAGAAACTGGTATACGCATGTGTATTCAAATACAGAGATATATAAACAGGCAGAACATGGCGCTGCCGTCGCCCACACCTGCATAAGACAAGAAGTGTCTGGAGCAGTTGTTAGATCGGTTACTGATGTTAAAATGGCAGGTTATCAAAATTTCAGAGTGTTTGACCGTGGTGTTATAGTCAGTGCACGAACGATGGGACACTATCTCCGAGACATCGATGAAGTAGGGATTTTCCCTTACGACCATTTCACGAGTGTACCATGAATATCAGGAATCGGTAAAACATCAGATCTCCAACATCTCTGCGGCCGGGAAAATATCCTGCAAGAACGGGACCAATGACGACTGAAGAGAATCGTCATCGTGACAGAAGTGCAAATTACTGCAGATTGCAATGCTGTACCATTAACATGTGTCAGCATGCATACCATTCAATGAAACATCGTCGATATGGGCTTTCAGAGCCGACACAAAGCTTTACACCTAACGTTGGCCCGTCAACACCGACATTGGACTGCTGATGACTGGAAACATGTTGCCTGGTCGGTCGTGTCTCGTTTCAAATTGTGTCGAGCAGATGGACGTGTATGGGTATCGAGACAACCTCATGGATCCTGCATGTAAGCAGGGGACTGTTGGCAGAGGTAGGACTGTAGCAGGGGACTGCAAGCAGAGGTTCTGTAAAGGTGTGTGGCGTCTGCATTTGGAGTGATATGGGACCCCTGATACGTCTAGAATCGACTCTGACAGGTGACACGTACGTAAGCATTCTTTCTGATCACTTGCATCCGCTCATGTCCAGTGTGCATTCCGATGGACTTGGGCAATTCCAGCACGACAATGCGAAACCCCACACATCCAGAATTGCTACAGAATGGCACCAGGAACACTCTGAGTTTAAAAAATTCCGCTGGCCACCAAACTCCCCAGATATGAACATTGAGCACATCCCGTATGCCTTGCAACGTGCTGTTCAGAAGAGATCTCCACCCCCTCGCAGTCTTACGTATTTATAGACAGTCCTGCAGGATTCCTGTCAAAGGATTCATGGTATCTGCTTCCTCCAGCACTACTTCAGACATTAGTCGATCCATGCCACGTCGTGCTGCGGCACTTTTGGTTTCCTGCCCTACACGATATTAGGCAGGTGTTACAGTTTCTTTGCTGTTCGGTATAGAAGTGCACGTTATTCCCCGTGTAAACACGCTCCGAAAATAATGGTGCAAAATGAGGAAAAACATTAGCGACTGTGTAAATGGATTGCAGGAAGGATGACTGTTTTTTTGCGTCCGTGCATAATGGGATCAGTTTTAGCATTGTTGTCAAGATCGCTATAGGAGTGGTATGCAGCGGTTTGTATTATATTACTAGAGTCATAAGTTAAATCTCTATCTAGAAACCTCATAAGTGGCTTTTCCGAGGATTGTTCATATCCATCTGACAGTTCAGCTTCTTCAGAATCTCTGTGACATTCTCTCATGGGTCAAACGAACCTGTGGCCACTCCTGCTGCCCTTCTCTGTACACACTCAGTAGCCCCTGCTAGTGCTATTTGGTAGGGGTCTCGCACAGATTCAAGCAATATGCTAATATGAGTCACATGAATGTTTTATAAGCAGTTTCCTTTAAGATTGAATGCATTTCTCCTAGTATTCCAGCAGTGCAACGAGATCTGCCAGCTGCTTCGTCTATGGCTGTGGCTGTGTGATCGTTCTGTTTCATCTCTCTACACATTTTTGCACTCAGTTATTTCTATGAGTTAACCAATTGTGTGATGCACAAGTAGCGTAGGCCTAGTAAAATTGTAGGCTGTTGTTTGAGTCGACTAATTACTCATCGTGATACTTCAAGCCGAAGGAATACTTGTCATTCAGTCATGAGAGAAATTATTCCATTTGTTTCCTTAACCATAACCACCATGATATTAGCACCACAGACTTGAGGTACATGTACGAGGGTGAGTCAAATGTAAACCTTAAATTCGTAATAACAAATCGAAATTCCGCGCCGTTATCCTATAAGTTGGTAAGCGTGCTACAAACAGCGTGCAGAATGGCCTGTAGGTGGCAGCATAGTACAGATGCACACATACCGTCGCAGTATCAGTATAAAGATGGCCGCCCCACCTGCGACTTGAACCAGGGAAGAATAGCATCCTGTTATTCGGTTTTTGCGTGGTGAAGGAGTGAAACCTATTGAAATTCATCGACGAATGAAGGTTCAGTACAGTGTTGCATGTTTGTCACAGCAGCAAGTCTATGAATGCAGTAGGAAGTTCGCAAATGGTGTGACTTCAGTGGAAGATGCTCCTCGTCCAGGTCAGGCACAACGAGTTGTGATTCCACAGAACATTGCAGCAGTTGAAGCCACGGTGAAGGAAAACCGCCGAGTAACACTGAAATTGCAGCATGTTTACAGATTAGTCATGAGTCAGCACACCACATTATGCATGATGTGCTCCAGTTTCACAAAGTGTCTGCAAGATGGGTGCCATGGCAGCTGACTCCTGAAATGAGAGAACGACATGTTGATGCTTATGAAGAACTTCTTCGGCGCTTTGAACGAGAAGGTGATGGCTTCCTTGCAAGAACTGTTACTGGGGACGAAACCTGGGTTCACTTCCACCAAGCAGAAACGAAGAGATCGAGCAAGGAACGGCGCCAAAACCAAAGAAGTTTCGAACAGAACCATCAGCAGGGAAGGTTATGGTGACTCTCTTTTGGGACGAAAAAGGCGTCATTTTGGAGCATTACATGCCTAGAGGGACCACTGTCACCAGTGCATCATACAAAGATCTCCTAAAAAATCATCTGCGGCTTGCAATCAAATCAAAGCGACATGGATTGCTGTCAGCATGTGTCCTTTTGCAACATGACAATGCAAGGCCCCACACTGCCCGTACAACAGTTGCAACTATCACAGACCTGCATTTTGAGTGTCTTTCTCATCCACTATACTCACCAGACCTTTCCCCAAGTGATTTCCATATGTTTGGACCTCTCAAAGACGCAATGGGAAGAAAAATGGTTCAAATGGCTCTGAGCACTATGGGACTTAACTTCTGAGGTCATCAGTCCCATAGAACTTAGAACTACTTCAACCTAACTAACCTAAGGACATCACACACATCCCTGCCCGAGGCAGGATTAGAACCTGCGACCGTAGCGGTCACGCGGTTCCAGACTGAAGAGCCTAGAACAGCGCGGCCACACTGGCCCGCAATGGGAAGAAAGAAGTTCCGTTCTGATGAAGAGGTATGCCACACACTGTATGAGTCGTTGCTCGGACTACCAAAAGAATTTTTTTTTCTAAAGGAATTTATGCACTTTATAAGCTCTGGAGGACTAGCATTGAGCGTGGTGGAGATTATGTTGTAACGTGATACAGCGTTTTACCACTTCTGCACAATAAATAATATTTAAAAAATATTTAAGGTTTTCATTTGACTCACCCTCGTAGAATTTAAATAAGCTCTCGATAAATCTTAAATATTCATCAGAAAATGTAACTGAGAAATCTTAGAAACATAATATGTCTCACCTTATAGCACACAATGTCCAGTGCTACCTCAAACGACTTCCAAACTCAAAATTTTCAAAGTTCAAAGATTCTGCTAATGAAAATCAAATAAGCTGCGACAACAGAAAAAAATTCTTATTCCAATGTAGTCAACATCCTCCAAACATATGAAACCGAATCAAAACTCAGTCTTCCCGCAAATTTAAGCAAAATGACTCCATTCCTTACATTAAACCAAACACCAATGTGCTTCCAAAATCATAGCCAGAATGACTAGAAAAAAAAGGACTTTGATACAAAAAGTGTCGTGTACTCTTCAGGGCACTTCAGATTACGAAAATTTCCCAAGATTAATACTGCACGAAATTAAAAGAAAAGAGTTATGTTCACTGTGTAGTAGTCTGAAACTGTTCTCCCTGTCATTCCATGTAGGCTTTCACGGCCGGCGTCTTTATCAGTAAACTCTTCCGGGCTAAGTTGCCGTGGTCGATCTGTAGAACTTCTTCTCCCTGACGTTTCGTTCTCAACTGCGGAGAACATCTTCCGAGGTGGGTCGACGACTGGCTGCTAGGAGCTGGGGCCGCCGCTTATATAGAGATCGTAGGGGGCGCCACCACACGTCACATGGCGTCGATGTGCAGCTATCTCTGGCTATCGTCTGTTCTCTCGATTGCAGGCAATCGATTGTCACGTGATTGATGCAACGTCGACCGCCATATCTTATCCAATTTTAATCCTTCTTCTTTACGATTAAAATTGTATTGATGTTTGTGGATTTCAATTGCCTCTCTATACATACGTGTATAATAGTGCGACGTCCTCGCTAGCACGCTTGTTTCACCAAATTTTATGTCGTGATCTCCATCCTTAAAAACATGTTCCGCTACTGCCGATTTGTCGATATGTCCCAAGCGACAGTTTCTTTTGTGCTCCGTCAACCGTGTATTGATGCTTCTTTTGGTAGTTCCTATGTAAACCCTGCCGCAACTACACGGAATTTTATATACCCCTGGGGTGGCTAGGGGGTGACGAGCATCTTTTGTTGATCTTAGGCATTCACTAATTTTCTTAGTAGGCCTAAAAATGGTCTCTACCTGAAACTTGGCTAGTACTTTTCCAATGCGATCCGTGATATTATGGATGAACGGAAGAAATACTTTTCCAGCTGATGGTTGTTGCTGTCTCCCATTTTTAGGCATTTTTCTATTTGGGTGAAGTGCTCGATTAATCTCGTTTTTTGTATAACCATTTTTCGCAAAGGCCATTCGTAAATGATTTAGTTCTTCTTGTAAGTAGCCTGGTTCACAGATAATATTGGCCCTATCCACTAGTGTTTTTATGACCCCCCTCTTTTGCCTAGGGTGGTGGTTTGAGTTCTTATGGAGGTAGCGATCGGTATGTGTACCTTTCCTGTAGACCTTATGGCCTAAGGTCCCATCCGCCCGTTTGATAACTGATACATCCAAGAAGTTAAGTTGTCCATTCTTCTCCTTCTCCATAGTAAATTTAATCTTTGGGTTGATGCTATTTAAGTGTACCAGAAAATCATTCAAGTCTTCTTCCTCATGATTCCATATTACAAAGGTATCATCCACATACCGATACCACTTCGAGGGGCTTTTTTTTTGGCCGACTGCAATGCTTGATGTTCAAAATATTCCATGAATAAATTCGCAATTGCGGGACTTAGGGGGCTTCCCATGGCTACCCCATCGATCTGTTCATAAAATTCACCATTATACTGAAAATAGGTTGAGGATAGACAGTGTTGGAACAAGGCTACTATATCAGTAGGGAACATATTGGCTATATGGGAGAGAGCTTCATCAACTGGAACCATCGTGAACAAAGACACTATATCAAAACTGACAAGTATGTCATTAGGACCGACAGCTGGAAAAGTATTTCTTCCGTTCATCCATAATATCACGGATCGCATTGGAAAAGTACTAGCCAAGTTTCAGGTAGAGACCATTTTTAGGCCTACTAAGAAAATTAGTGAATGCCTAAGATCAACAAAAGATGCTCGTCACCCCCTAGCCACCCCAGGGGTATATAAAATTCCGTGTAGTTGCGGCAGGGTTTACATAGGAACTACCAAAAGAAGCATCAATACACGGTTGACGGAGCACAAAAGAAACTGTCGCTTGGGACATATCGACAAATCGGCAGTAGCGGAACATGTTTTTAAGGATGGAGATCACGACATAAAATTTGGTGAAACAAGCGTGCTAGCGAGGACGTCGCACTATTATACACGTATGTATAGAGAGGCAATTGAAATCCACAAACATCAATACAATTTTAATCGTAAAGAAGAAGGATTAAAATTGGATAAGATATGGCGGTCGACGTTGCATCAATCACGTGACAATCGATTGCCTGCAATCGAGAGAACAGACGATAGCCAGAGATAGCTGCACATCGACGCCATGTGACGTGTGGTGGCGCCCCCTACGATCTCTATATAAGCGGCGGCCCCAGCTCCTAGCAGCCAGTCGTCGACTCACCTCGGAAGATGTTCTCCGCAGTTGAGAACGAAACGTCAGGGAGAAGAAGTTCTACAGATCGACCACGGCAACTTAGCCCGGAAGAGTTTACTGATAATGTTCTCCCTGTATTAGGAAACATCATACAAACATGTGATTTCACAAAAGGAAAAACATTTTTCACTGTGTCAGAAAAGTATCAACAAAATCTTAATCATACCCATGTCTTAACCATTTCACTAGCCTATAAATAATGTAAAGCTTCTGCCAACGACATCACATCATAATACAATCCAACATGCTTCATTGCACTTCCAAATAATACACCAGACGCAACTCTTCCTACAGTCTTCCTTTTGTTTCCCTCCATGACACAAAATTCTTTGGTCCTTAGACTACTGGTTTGGGTGAGCGATGACTGTCTTCGGATCTCTAGCACAACATAGGAAAAAACACAAACATAGCTATTGGAATCTCTACATGTTAAAATAATAAAATAGGCGAAAATGAAAAGTATTTGTGACATACACGCGGAAAACATGCGTTTTAAATATGATGAGGCATACCTGTTCTACATGTCCTACTATATTGAAGCCGTGGGGGGCAGGGGGGGGGGGGGGGAGGTGCGTGCTGGCTGCAGCACAAAAGACGTTGAACGCCTCATATAATATCTTGATTTTGTCTTCACCAACTATAGAATGCATTACATATTTACTTGATTTTGTTTCGTGGAGCATATTACTCTGTTGTTTAATTGTCCCTTCTCTGTTTATATATTTATTTCATTTATTATGTGCTATTATTAAGTGATTGGTACAGTCTTCCACCACTCTTTTTTTTGGAATGGCGTGTAGCAAGGTACGTGAGGCCCTCTGTCGGTTTCCCTCTGACCAGTTCTCGCCTATGCGGCATTCTGAAGGCCACGTGAACACAGGGCGACTACAGCCTGTTCCTTTGTCCATTAGGCTTCGTTCTCCATTTATTTTATCATTTTTATATTATTCTGTCAGCGCTGTAAGCTTGTTCTGATGTATTTCAATTTCTGTTTATCTAAAGTAGCCACAACAGCCTATCAGAATTATTGTCACTCAACCATTCCCTTTTCAACACTCCAAGTTCAACTTTAGTCGTGTTTTTGATCTGCATTGGTAAGCCCACTATAGATAAACGACTCAACGCCATCCTCCCTATCAACTCCTCCAGGTACTGGTCCGCCTCCCATCGCCTTACTGGTTCCCATTCTGCACTCCATTACCCCCTTCTCCATAACGACCGCCCCCTTCCCGACAACATCAGTAAGCCAACCACTTCGCTCCTCACCTTTCTGAGGTCTTCTCTGTCTCTGATGATCCCCACTTTGATTATTCTCTTTTCCCCACCATCATGGAATGCGCCAATACCGTGGTTGCTCCACTTGCTCCTAATCTCCACTACTTGGGGCAGTTACCCCCCTCCAACAACAACACTCCAATCACACAAGATATTAAACTTACTCTCCGGTCAAAAAACAACATGGCCTCTGGTCACGACTGTGTCACCTACCACCACCTTAGAGAAATCCCCTTCTCCTTCCTGACTGTCCTTGCCAATCTCTACAATGTCATCCTCTCTACCAGCTTCTATCACGACCTGTGGAAGCCTTCCCGCACCCTCTTATTCCTCAGACCCTAAAAACCCCCTTCTGTCGCCTCTTCCTATGGTCCCATCTGCCTCACCTCAGTCTTCAGTAAGGTCTTCAAATCCATCCTCTCCTGTCGTATCCATCAGTACCTTAATCAACATGACCTCCTCCCCCTTACCCATTGTGGCTTCTGACCCCCCTCCTCCACTGAAGACCAACTACTTAACCTCGTCCACCTTCTCTGCCTCCAGCTTAACTCCCATCGCTCCAACATTTTTGTTTCCCTCAGCCTCCAAAATGCCTACGACTGCATATGGCATCCTGGTCTCCTCTTTAAACTCCAAACCTACGCCCTGCCTATTAATTTTGTCCATCTAGTCACTTCCTTCCTCTCACGCTGTCCTTCCTGTGTCACCCTCCACAACACCAATTCCCATATATTTTACCCCACTGCTGGCATCCCCCACATCTCTGTCCTCTGCCCTCTCCTCTCTGTCGATATGCCCAAGCCACCCTCTCCCGCCCACCTCCTCCAATATGCTTATGACAGCGCCTTCCTGCCTCTCTATCCTACCTTTCAATGGTCCTGACACACCAACCAAACCCACCTTAACCAGTTTACCACTTGGTGTCACCAGTGGATCCTTCATATCAACCCCTCCAAAACTCAGGCAATCATCATAAGCTGCACCACCCTCTCCTTTCGTCTCCATGATTTCTACCTGCCCATTTATGGTCGTCCCATCCAGCTCAACCCCACCCTGAGATACCTTGGCCTCACCCTCGATCATCACCTCACCTAGACCCTCATCTCCTGACCATCCAGCAGAAAGCCCATTCGCACCTCTGCCTCCTGAAACTCCTGTCTGGCCAGACATGGGACTTGCATCCTTCCACCATCCTCCACACCTACAAATCCCTCATCCATCCTATCCTCTGTCATGCCAGCAGTGCCTAAATCTCCGCCCCCTTCCCCCCACTTTTGCACGCCCTCCAAATCCTCAAATGCCATGTGCTTCACCTTGCCTTCCGTATCTGCCTTCCTTCCCCCACATGACTCCTGTATGACCTCATCCCCTTCCCCCACCTCCTCCTTTTCCTCCAGCATCTCCACATCCTTTACACTGTCTGCAGGCTTGATCCCTCCCATCCCCGGGTTTCCTCCTTCCTCTCCACCCCCTACCCATTGCCACACCTCTACCGCTGTATCCCTCCCTCTCTCCACCTCCACACCCTCTATCTCCTTCATCAGGTCATTTTCCAGCACCTTCCCCTCCTAGGTGTTGAACTTTGCCATGACATCTACCCTTCCTTCCAACTGTAACCTGACCTTGTCCCCCCTCCCCATGGCCCTCTATTTCCTCTCCTCCTCCCAAGCAGATTTTTCCACCTTCCCTCCTTGAGTCCCTGCATACCCTCCTAGGCTGTTTTCCTCTCCCATCCCTTCCCTCCCCAGCCTTCCTTCGGCGTGCCCCCCACCTTCTCCCCCTTTCTCTCCCCTCCTTTTCTCTTCTCCTTGTCCCCCACCCCCCAGCAGATCATCACAGGTTTTTATTCATTATCAAGTGTGCTGCATTAGAGTTGTGTTTGGTACCATTATACAGTATCATGTAGGGATGTAGTTTTAATCGTGCAATCAACCTGTATATAGTCCATTATTGTTTGTGTGCTTTTTATACAGTGCTCATCTTTTACATCTTTTTGCCTGAAGTGTTTTTCAAGTGCACTTCAAATTGCCCCATGTTCTTTTAACTTTATGTCGACTTTTAATTGTACCCCGGTGCATGTCCCCATATTAAAGTGTATTTTAACTCCCCTCATCTCCATTTCCAGTGTATTTCATGTCACCCTTTCTTATCCCACGTTTTATATAAGAATTCTCCTTTCTGTATTTTATAAAGCCGTTTGACTGAAGATCGGTGGGCTGTGCCACTGCCTGCCCACATGGGCAGGGGAATGAAATTAAAATAAAGGAAAAAAAACCACTACAGACATTACCCCTTGTAATCTTCTTGTTATTTTATATCTGACAATTACATAATCAATGAAAATGTATAGACCTACAGTAGTGACATCTAATGAACCTACAACACAAACGTTTTGTAGCTACTGCACAGCAGTTTGTTATGAACGATAGTGCTGTTAACAAAATGACTCCAACACCACTATGGCCTAGTATACACCACATTTTTGGTTGGCTGATTGATTTGTGGGAGGTGACCAAACAGTGAGGTCTTTGGTCCCACCAGATTAGGGAAGGATGGGGAAGGAAATCGGCTATGTGCTTCCAAACCAACCATCCCAGCATTTGCATGAAGCGACTTAAGGAAACCACAGAAAACCTAAATCAGGACTGTTGGATGCAGTTTTGAACCAATGTCCTTTGAATGTGACTCCCAGTGTACTAATCACTGCGCCACCTCACTCCATAACACCATACTTTAAACGTATGTGTGGATACTAAGTTTATTTCGTGTTCATCTTTTGATTATTCCACCATGGCTTCATTACAGTAAGACATGTTTTAAAACAGATGTGCCTCGTCATATATATAGCACATGCTTCCCATATGTATGTCAGAAATGTTGTTCAGTTATTCCCCTGGCCATATGGTATCGATGTATTGGACCCTTTATCAATATTCTTATGTCCCCAGCAAACATCACAGTTCCTGATGAATCCTCCAATGTTCTGGGTAAATCATTTATGAAGGGAAAGATTAAGGTTGGACCAAATACAGAACCTGGCAGGATAAAATATTTTAACATTTTCTCACTCGAAATTTAGTTTACTTTCTGTGATATGATTATTAGAGTGCAAATCTGCTGTCTATTGTCAAGATATCACCCATCCATGTATGGGGAATGTCTGAACATACTATTTTAGATTTCCAAGTACAATTTTAAGATATGTATCATCAGTACCCTCTGCACAAACCATGAATTTCTGCAGAAGAGTAGTGTGCATGCCTCAGTAATACAGATAGCAGTGCCATAGCTGCAACCACCTCACAATAGTATCTGTGGAACGACTGGGCTAACATGTCTCCTAAACTGGAGTAACAGCCTTTTCAGTAGTTTCAAGTCCACAGTGTGGACGGTTGATTTATATGCACTTGTAACAGTAGCCAATGTTACATTGAATGGATGAAAAGAAGGATACACTATAGCTTTCCATAGGACAAGGAGAGCTGCATCAAACGAGTCTTCTGACAGAAAACAACCAGTAAAACAACAACAAAGACCTTAACGAGTTCATAGTAAATGCCAACAAGATAATTTTTTTGAAACTTCCTGGCAGATTAAAACTCTGTGCTGGACTGAGACTCGAACTCAGGACCTTTGCCTTTTGCGGGTAACTGCTCTACCAACTGAGCTACCCAAGCACGACTCATGCCCCGTGCTCACAGCTTTACTTCCATCAGTACCTCATCTCCTATCTTCCACACTTCACAGATGTTCTCTTCCTTACATTCAGGAACTAGAATGGGTATTGCAGAGACATATCAGGAAATTTCAAATCAGCACCCAGTTCACAGCAGCATGGTACTTCATTGGCTATACCAAGTCTCCTCAGATACCCTTTCTTCCAAGAGTGCTAGTCTCACAAGGTATGCAGCAGAACTTCTGTGAAGTTCCAGGGGTAGGAGACGAGGTACTGGCGGAAGTAAGGCTGTGAGGGCGCTTCATGAGTCAAGCTTGGATAGGTCAGTCGATAGAGCACTTCCTCATAAAATGCAGAGGTCCCAGGGTCGAGTATCAGCCTGACATACTGTTTTGATCTGCACGCAAGTTTCAATCAGCAAACGCCATGCTGCAAGTAAAAATTCGTCCTGGAAATGCTATATGCTGTTAGTATAAATGCATTTAACTGTTTGAAATATATTTTATGTAGAGACATGGAGCCGTTCCAGATATAATGAGTCTCACTTGCATCCTGATGTTTCTTCATCCATATCTTCCTACATATTTTCCTACTATGTGGTAGGTGTTGTCTCACATGTACAGTTAGATGGCAATTTTAGGTTTGTTGCATGCCCGCAAAACCTGCAGCAACATAATCAGGCTTATTTGAAGGCAGTGGACTGTATGACCTAGTAATACTAGGCATATATACTTAGGCATTTTTGCTTTTATTTCAGAATTCCTGTTTTAATACTGTGTACATTTTACACCTGGTGACACATGGTTCGTTCTTGTCTGACTACTAAACCAGCAGCACTTCCTGTTTTTACTTAGTAATATGATTCTGTCAAGTGTATTAGCAGGGGGGGACTGAAGCAAAAACTTAGTCAATACTATTCCATAGACAAGGCATGCCACTGACAGCTCACATAAAAGACTTTGAAGGATTCAGGTAACTCTAAGAACAAGTTACAGAAAGTAAGAATGGTACTCACTGAACTTTCTGAGATGTTTGCCATGTAGTATGACTCAAGAGGTCCTGTGCAACTAATGAGATTTTTCTGATGAAAAGAGCATTACTTCAAAAAAACACATTAAAAATTTATGAACTATACATGCTGTTGGTAACTGTATGCAACAAAGTATTATCAGAAATGTGTAAAATACCTAGTATTTCAGTGTTTCTACTTTTTGGACATAATCTGATGAAAAGTAGCTTTTAAAATAAATAATTAGTTCCAGTCATGAGTTTTACAGCACCAATATATATGCATATATCTTTTTAAGTAGCATAAATACTCCAGAAATGTTTAGTGCAGAGAATTTTGTTAATAATTGTGACTCCTTGAGAACACATTACAGTCACTGCTACGTACAATACTACCTCAGTTATGTGCTGAACTGATATAACCAGAATGTTGAATAACATGTTTATTACATTGTTCCATTATCATCATATGTAATGGTTTTGTATATTTTGCGAGTAAAATTCTTTCTATTCTTTTTTGTAAATGAAACATTTGTAGCATGTAAAACATGGACGTGAATTTCAATTTTCTTTGTGTTACTATTATCAGTACAATGGATTCAATAAGAATTAGATGGTTTCATGCAATTTAAATTGCATAAACTGGTGTACAGTGTATCTAGTGCTGAAAGACAATCAGTGAAGTAGGGAGACATCTGAATCAGCTTAACACAATACAGGGCATGCTAATTCGGTTAATTAATTATATTTCTGAGGGGGGAAATTATGTCCACTTCTGTGTCTTAAGTGTGTTGCACTCATGTAGCTGTTTATCATTTCATTTAAGAAAATACCGCTGTTGGTCTGTGTCTCCACCTTCACTTTAAACACTTTATTGGTATTATACTCTCTGGATTCATTTTAGGAATCATCAGGATAATACTTTTCTCATTCTGATAATACATTTGACACATTAATTCATTTATTCAGTTCTGTAGAGCACATTATGAGAGAGAACTTTCCAATTTGTAGTAATAATAGTGTATATAAAAACAATAAGAAACTATTATAAATAAAGTCTGTAAATGGTTACTAACAATGAAGTGTCACTGCACAGTATTAGTCAGTTTATGCTCATTGCAATACACTTGATGTATTAAAATTGGTTGAAAAGCCACTGTTTGCTGCTTCTTCAGTTATTATTTATAAAAGTTACTAAAAGAAAGGAAGTTTAAGATTTAACAATCCCTCAGCACTGAGGTAACCAGGTGTGTAGTAGAAGCTCTGAATATTTCAAGCATCAGAATAGATACTGACCATGTGTATTCAGAGGAACGATCCCAGCATTTGTATGGAGTGATTTCAGAAAACCTGAATCTGGGTGGTTGGGCACAGATTTGAACCAACATACTCCCACACGTGTGTCTATCATGCTAACCACTGTGCCACCTTGTTTGATAAATATCTGCTAGACTGTGCCTATATGACCAAATTGATATTCATCACACAAAATAGTTACCTAAATTTGTGACAATAAATATCAGTTTATAATAACGATCATTCCTTGTCACTGAGCGAACTGTAAGACTGTAATCTCCAATTAATGGATCTAGATAATCCAATAATTTGTATGAGTAGCCAATACACACTGTTGTTTCTCTTGTTGTTGTTGTTGTTGTTGTTGTTGCTGCCATTGCTGTTTATGGTGGTGGTGGCGAGGGTGGTGGTAGTGTAGTTATTTCCATTTTTTCGTTAATGTCTGTTGGACATTTGTTGGAGACAACACCAGAATACAGAACCCAGCACTGACTCCCAAACGAGGGGACAAAGTTTTATTTATTTTGTTGTGTATCTCTGTTCCTGTAAGGTCAACTTAAGGAGCAAATCTCCATGGTCATGGAACAAAACAGTACATTCGTAAATGTCAGGAGAGTAATAGAAGGCTAAATAACATGTACTCTGTCCTGTGCAGATGACAAGGTTTGGGTATATATTTGTGTAATCAACAATACAACATACGAATTAATTTTATTTTTATAGAAACCCCACCACAGCATCGAAGGAGTGAGCCATGAGGAAATGCTTCTGCTTAGACTTTAAAGTGCAAGGATTACTGCCAAGATTTTCTAATTCTTCTGGTAAGTTAGTGAAAATGGATGCAACAAAACACTTCATGCCTTTCAGCATAAGAGTCAAGGAGATGCTACATGAAATGTAGATTGGATTTCAGCCTAATAGTAAGTAAGTTTTAATCTTCCAGGAAGTTGCACATCAGCGCACACTCCGCTGTAGAGTGAAAATTTCATTCTAGATACAGATAAGTACATTGTAAATACTGTTTGTTGGGATATAAAACACAAAAACAGTATTGCGCTGGATCAAACACGCTATCTATTCTGTACTTGTACATTTCCGCGCCCCCCCCCCCCCCCCACCCCAGCTGGTAATACAATGCTCTTTATTTTAGGACGTTTTATAATAATCTGTAAAGTGGTTGCCGATAACTTTGGGGACATACCTGGACTTCTAATTGACAATTATAAATTTATTACCCTACATTTGGAGGTCACCCATGTTAAACAGTCCATTCCAGCCATCTTATCTCTATCCATGAAAAATGACGGTTCCATCTTTATCACTGCTTCCATGTCATTTTTTTTCTTGTATCCCCCTTGCTGTCACAATGGACAATAATTTTTCTGCTCCAAGCAGAAGACATGCAAGTTACGAGATGCGTGAAGAAAATTACATATAGGCAATATAAAATTAGAAAGCTGTAGGAAGGGATGTGGTCAAGAAATTGATTCATAGTTAACAGGAAACCCACAGGAATTTGGACAACAGAAACGCCGGCCGGTATGGCCGAGCAGTTCTAGGTGCTTCAGTCTGGAACCGCGCTACCGCTACAGTCGCAGTTTTGAATCCTGCCTTGGCCATAGATCTGTGTGATGTCCTTACGTTGGTTAGGTTTAAGTATTTCTAAGTTCTACGGGACTGATGACCTCAGATGTTAAGTCCCATAGTGCTCAGAGCCATTTGAACAACAGAAACCAAACAACAGCCTCCCTTCACATTGGAACTAAAGAAGAAAATAAACCAAAAGTCCACTAAGCCCTAATTACATAAATCTCGAATAAAAAATTGGTATCAACATCTTCAATTAACCTATATAAGTGAATTATACTCCACAATACTGACAAATGAGAAAACAGCATCATCAATGGAAAGCTACCACAACTGGTTTCAAAAAGGTTATTTGACTTACATAGCTAAAATAAACTACCATGAATAAACAATATAAACTAACTAACCAAATTAAGTACCATAAATTCATGTACAATATTATTAACTTATATTACCCCACATGGTTAAAATAAAATCCGTGATGTTTACTAAAAGCAAGTCTAATTCTTCATTATAAAAAATCATAAAATAAATCTATTTTAACAGTGTACTTATCAACAAAAGACACTGTAGTCCAAAGAATTTAAAGTAACAAAGAAAGAAAAGAATAAAATTCGGAAATTTACTCAGTAAGCAAATATACCTGTAAAAAAAAAAAAAGGACCAAATAAAGTCACTACTTTCCCACAAAAACCCACCCTCCTTACACCACATGCCATCCACCAACCAACATCTGTTCCCCAACACCAAATACAAACAAAACAAGAATTAATTCAAATTATTCAGACACACTATTCACAATAAACAAACAGAACAAAAACATAAAAATTATCTCTCATCTTCTCCCATCCAAAAGGGTCCCTTCCAACTCTCTCTGAACTGAAACACACAAAAACTGCACTTATGTCCACATTGTAAGTAAAACTCACAAACTCAACATGTAGAAACCTCACATTTTCTCTCAACTAATAATTGAATGTGAACAACACAACAGTTTTGAAAACATTTAAATTTAGATATAGAGAGCACCAAAAATTATGTACACCATCCGGACATGATGTCACATGGTATAACAACAGCATGTTGTTAGTCAGAGCTCATGCCTGGTATCAAACTCCTTCAGGTGACCTCAGCTTTGAATCTATCCACATCATGTATATGTAATATGCACCCAAATCTGCCAAAATATTATTCACACTATGTTTCATACAAATTCCTATGATAATTTTTCATATACTGATTGCAATAGTTTGCTTCTCTTCCAGAAGCCATATTAATTAAAAGCAATGTCTAATTTCAAATCTTACCAAAGCACACTAAAGAGCTTTTGACTGAGGCAATCAGTCATTATAGACACTTTGACACATGCAAAGAAAGATCAGAATCCAGACTTCATAACAACATATTTTCATTTTCCTGAAACTAATGAATTTGAAAGTTAATTAGTATTAAAGTTTTCATCCATCAAAAATTACAGTTGCTTCAGTGAAGTTATACCTGTTTAATTACCAAGTTTGCCACTATACTTCTGTTTCCTTATGGTTTTTGCACCAAATGGCACTTCATTAATTAATTAATTAAGCCATTAATTATGACTACATTAACTATAGTAATTTGCTATGTTACAAATGTACTTGTAAATTAGTAAATCCCAGTATAGACAAATACAATAGTTCTGTAGGTAATCTTTTGTATTATATTAACTCACTAGATATACTGTAAACTATATTCTTTTCTAAACATAAAGCTCATGTAATCTAGTAAATTTCAACTTAGTAGTTTTATAAACAAAGATATAGTTTCTGATATCCAATAGGATTCATATACAAGTCCTTAATTATGCACCCCACCTGAAAGTGTACAGTACACAACCTACATTTCCATGAAAGTCTGCTATTGATTATCATCATGCAATAGCTTGTATTACCTTTTATGGCTTCTTTGATTCAAACTGGGGGTAAAGTTCATTTTGGATGCCGCTTTGTCAACAACCTGGAATTTTATGCACTTGTGTATTATGTCAAGAAATGTAGGGTGTTCACTGACTCTAAATGGACTTTCTATTTAAAAGTGCAAAATGCACTGTGACTGTCTTGCCCCTGTCATACTTATTAGCAGGAGGTTGAAATTAACTGCATGTGAACAACATTTTATGTGAGGGCTGAAAGTGGTTATTGTGTTACTAAGAGCGAAAATAAAAGTGGAACAAGTGTGTGTGTGTGTGTGTGTGTGTGTGTGTGTGTGTGTGTGTATATATATATATATATATATATATATATATATATATATATATATATATATATATATATATATATATAGTAACAATGCACTACTTGCATCTGTTTCCTTTTTCAAGTTTCATTAGATTCCTAATATTCATTAAAAGTTAGCCTTCATTCTTATACAGCACATTAAAGTTGTCATTGAAAGAAGTGTGACACATCAAAATAAACCTACATCAATGCCAATGGACCAATGTAAAGCGATATAACCCAGTGACTGTTGCCCTAATATCAAAGCTATTTGTGAAAATTTTGCGTAAAAAGGTATTTAAAAAAAAAGTTAAAAATAATTTTTCCAGAATTTTTGATCAGAAATACAGATTTTGACGTGGATCATTTTCAAAAATTGGCATCGAGAGACAAGGAGACTTGTGTGTTTTCTAAGTACTACAGCTTTCTTAGTTATGAATAAATTTTATTCAGTTAGGTGTCACTGTAAAAATTGAAGAATAAAATATAACATAAAAGTATTAAAATTCTGGAATTATGCATACAAATCTATAATAAAAGTCATTTGTAAAGACCTATTTTTGCAAATTTCAGGGATATTTTTCACCCATATAACTAGTTTCACCATCTTAATATTCAGTTGGGAGTTAATTTACACTCCTGGAAATGTCAGACCCACCATACTTGCTCCGGACACTGCGAGAGGACTGTACAAGCAATGATCACACGCACGGCACAGCGGACACACCAGGAACTGCGGTGTTGGCCGTCGAATGGCGCTAGCTGCGCAGCATTTGTGCACCGCCGCCGTCAGTGTCAGCCAGTTTGCCGTGGTATATGGAGCTCCATCGCAGTCTTTAACACTGGTAGCATGCCGCGACAGCGTGGACGTGAACCGTATGTGCAGTTGACGGACTTTGAGCGAGGGCGTATAGTGGGCATGCGGGAGGCCGGGTGGACGTACCGCCGAATTGCTCAACACGTGGGGCGTGAGGTCTCCACAGTACATCGATGTTGTCGCCAGTGGTCGGCGGAAGGTGCACGTGCCCGTCGACCTGGGACCGGACCGCAGCGACGCACGGATGCACGCCAAGACCGTAGGATCCTACGCAGTGCCGTAGGGGACCGCACCGCCACTTCCCAGCAAATTAGGGACACTGTTGCTCCTGGGGTATCGGCGAGGACCATTCGCAACCGTCTCCATGAAGCTGGGCTACGGTCCCGCACACCGTTAGGCCGTCTTCCGCTCACGCCCCAACATTGTGCAGCCCGCCTCCAGTGGTGTCGCGACAGGCGTGAATGGAGGGACGAATGGAGACGTGTCGTCTTCAGCGATGAGAGTCGCTTCTGCCTTGGTGCCAATGATGGTCGTATGCGTGTTTGGCGCCGTGCAGGTGAGCGCCACAATCAGGACTGCATACGACCGAGGCACACAGGGCCAACACCCGGCATCATCGTGTGGGGAGCGATCTCCTACACTCGCCGTACACCACTGGTGATTGTCGAGGAGACACTGAATAGTGCACGGTACATCCAAACCGTCATCGAACCCATCGTTCTACCATTCCTAGACCGGCAAGGGAACTTGCTGTTCCAACAGGACAATGCACGTCCGCATGTATCCCGTGCCACCCAACGTGCTCTAGAAGGTGTAAGTCAACTACCCTGGCCAGCAAGATCTCCGGATCTGTCCCCCATTGAGCATGTTTGGGACTGGATGAAGTGTCGTCTCACGCGGTCTGCACGTCCAGCACGAACGCTGGTCCAACTGAGGCGCCAGGTGGAAATGGCATGGCAAGGCGTTCCACAGGACTACATCCAGCATCTCTACGATCGTCTCCATGGGAGAATAGCAGCCTGCATTGCTGCGAAAGGTGGATATACACTGTACTAGTGCCGACATTGTGCATGCTCTGTTGCCTGTGTCTATGTGCCTGTGGTTCTGTCAGTGTGATCATGTGATGTATCTGACCCCAGGAATGTGTCAATAAAGTTTCCCCTTCCTGGGACAATGAATTCACGGTGTTCTTATTTCAATTTCCAGGAGTGTACAAAAATTTACTAAATATTAATTTTAAACACTTCCCCCCATCACATTTTATGCATAGCGCTGTGAAATGTTATGTATAACAAGAAATGCTGCCCGTGATCCTCACCATGAGTGGGGTGGCCTGCATGCTCCAGCAATAGAAAGCCAGACTGTAGGCACAATCGCAATGGGGATGTTTGCAGAGACGCAAGACAAACGTCTGGTTCCTGAAGAGGGGCAGCAGCCTTTTCAGTAGTTTCAGCAGCAACAGCCTGATCTGCCCTTGTAACATCAACCAAATCAGCCTTGCTGAGCAGGTACTGCTAATAGCTGAAAGCAAGGAGAAACTACTGCTGTAATTTTTCCCAACAGTACGCAGCTCTGTCATATGGTTAAATGATGACAGTGTCCTCTGGGAAAATATTCCAGAGGTAAAATAGTCCCTCATTTGGATCTCCCACTACTCATCATCATCAGGAAAAAACAGATATTCTATGGATAGCAGTACGGAATGTTAGATAACTTAATCGGGCAGATAGGTTAGAAAATTAGAAAAGGGAAATAGATTGGTTGAAGGCAGTGGAAATTAGTGAAATTAGAGGAATTTGGTGGCAGGAGGAACAAGACTTCTGGTCAGGTTGTAAATACAAAATCAAATAGGGGTAATGCAGGTCTAGGTTTAATAATGAATAAGAAAATAGGAGTGCAGGTAAGCTACCATGAACAGCATAGTGAACGTATTATTGTAGCCACGATAGACATGAAGCTCATATCCACCACAGTACTGCAAGTTTGTGTGTAGCTACTAACTCTGTAGATGATGAAGAGCTTGAAGAAATGTATGACGAGATAAAAGAAATTTATTCAGACAGTTAAGGGAGACGAAAATTTAACAGTGATGGAGCACTGAAATTCGACAGTAAGAAAAGGAAAAGAATGAAAAACAGAACATGAATATGGATTGGGACAATTGAACGAAAGAGGTAGCTGCCTGGTAGACTTTTCCACAGAGCATAATTTAATCAGCACTGCACTTCATTTAAGAATCATAAAACAAGGTTGTATATGTGGAATAGCCTTAGAAACAGATTGATTATTTAATGACAAAAACAAACGTTTAGCAACCAGACCTTAAATTGTAAGACATTTTCAGGGGTAGACTCCAACCACACTTTATTAGTTCTGAATGGTAACTTAAAATTGAAGAAACGGGGAAAGGGTAGGAATTGAGGAGACTGGAGCTGGATAAGATGAAAGAACCAGAGGGTGGTGACACTTCCACAGCGTGTATCAGGTAACAGTTGACTAAAACAGGGGAAATGAATACAGTGGAAAACGAATGGGTAGTTTCCAGAGATGAAATAGCAAACGCTGCAAAGGTTCAAATAGGTAAAGAGACAAAGCCTAGTAAAAATCTTTGAATAACACAAGAGACAGAGAATTTAACTGATGAAAGGAGAAAATTTGAAATGCAGCAAATGAAGCAGGGAAAGGGAACACAAACGTTTAAAAAATCGAATTGACAGTAAGTGCTTGTGGCTAAGCAGGAATAGCTAGATTACAAATGTAAGTATGCAGAAGCATATTTCACTAGGGGAAATACAGATACTACCTACAGGAAAATTAAGGAGGCCTTTGGGGAAAAGAGAAGCAGCTGCATGAATATCAAGAGCTTAAGTGGAAAACCCATCCTAAGCAAAGAAAGGAAAGCCGAAAAGTGGAAGGAGTATATGAAGGTTTATACAAAGGAGGTGTTCTTCAAGGCAATATTATAGAAAGGGAAGTGGACGTAGATGAAGAAGAGATTGGAGATATGGTACTGCAAGAAGAATTTGACAGAGCTCTGAAAGATCTAAGTCAAAACAAGGCCTCTTCCATCTGGTGTGCAAGATACCCTCAGACATCAAAAAGAATGTAATAATTTCAATTCCAAAGAAATTAGCTGCTAACAGGATTGAAAATCAACGAACTATCAGTTTAATAACTGATAGTTGTTTAATACTAACACAAATTCTTCACAGAAGAATAGAAAAATTGGTAGAAGCCCACCTTGGGGAAGATCAGTTTGGAATCTAGAGAAACATAGGAACATGCAAGGCAATAGTGACCCTACAACTTATAGAAGATAGGTTAAGACTTAGAGAAAGCTTTAACCATTTTGACTGGAATACTCTCTCTTAAATTCTGAAGATAGCAGGGATACATTACAGGGAGTGAGGGGACATGAACAACTAATATAGAAACCAGATGGTAGTTATAAGAGTAGAGGGGCATGAAAGGGAAGCAGTGGTTGAGGAGGGAGTGAGACAGCCTATCCCGGATGTTATTCAACCTGAACATTGAAAAACAGCAAAGGAAACAAAAGAAAAATTTGGAGTAGGGATTAAAGTTCATAGAAAACAGATAAAAACTTTGAGGTTTGCTGATGGCATCGTAATTCTGTCAGAAACAGCAAAGAACTTGGAGGAGCAGCTGAATGGAATGGACACTGCCTTGAAAGGAGGATATCAGATTAACATCAACAAAAGCAAACAATGCTGATGGATGGTTGGTTGGTTTGTGGGATTAAAGGGACCAGACTGCTACGGTCATCAGTCCCTTTTTCCAAGTACTAAAAAAACCCACAGAGAATAAAAATGATTAACAGAATAGAGCACAGATGACACAGAACAAGAGAAACTGAGACAAAGACCAGACAAAACAAACTAAAATCACACAGTGTGTGGCGGTGGTTGGCCGACCACAGAAATAGAAAAGGAAAAGCCAATCACTTAAAACACATTAAAAAATCAGTTTAAAACCGGAGGCCAAAGGCCAGAATCCACACAAAACAATAAGATAAAACAGAAACACTTAGATTAAATGATAAAAACCCCCTGCCCGAATAAAACGTAAAACTAAGTCAGCCGTAGCAGAGCCACCTGTTAAAAGGGCAGGGAGCGTGTCAGGCAGTGCGAACGACTGCCTGAGCACAGCTAAATGCGGACACTCCAATAAAATATGGACCACAGATAAAACGGAGCTGCAGCGACATAGAGGTGCGTCCTCATGGTGCAATAAGTGGCCGTGCGTAAGCCGAGTGTGCGCAATGCGCAGCCGGCAGACGACAACAGACTCCTTGCGGGAGACCCGCATGGACGACCGCCACACAGTCATCATCGCCTTGATTGGACGGAATTTGTTGGGCATGGGCAGATTGCGCCATTCAGCGTCCCAAACCGAAAGAACTTCGCGGCGTAAGACTGCCTGCAAATCAGTCTCTGGGAGGCCAATCTCCAGAGATGATTTACTAGTGGCCTCTTTCGCCAGGCAATCAACATTCTCATTGCCAGGTATCCCAACATGGCCAGGGGTTCACACGAAGACCACAGAGCGGCCGCAACGCGCAAGAGTATGCAGGGACTCATGGATAGCCATCACCAGATGAGAACGAGGGAAACACTGGTCGAGAGCTCGTAAACCACTCAGGGAATCGCTACAGATAACGAAGGACTCACCTGAGCAGGAGCGGATATACTCTAGGGAGAGAAAGATGGCAACCAGCTCAGCAGTGTAAAGGCTGCAGCCATCCGGCAAGGAATGTTGTTCGGAATGGTCCCCTAGAGTTAGCGCATACCCGACACAACCAGCAACCATCGAACCATCAGTGTAAACAATTCCAGAGCCCTGATACGTGGCCAGGATGGAATAAAAGCGGCGGCGGAAGGCCTCTGGAGGGAGTGAGTCCTTCGAGCCCTGTCCCAAGTCAAGCCGAAGGCAAGGGCGAGGAACACACCATGGGGGCGTACAAAGAGGTGCCCGGAAAGGAGGTGGAACAGAGAAAAACCCAAGCCCAGAGAGAAGCTCCTTGACATGGATGGCAATCGGACAACCCGACCAGGGCCGATGGTCTGGCAGATGGACGACTGACTGCGGGAACAGGACAAGGTAATATTTTGGATGCCCGGGCAAGCTAAAAACATGGGCAGCATAAGCAGCCAGTAATTGTTGGCGTCGTAACCGCAGTGGAGGGACACCTGCCTCCACTAGTATGCTGTCCACAGGGCTGGTGCGGAAAGCACCAGTGGCAAGGCGTATCCCGCTATGGAGGATTGGGTCCAGCACCCACAACGCAGATGGGGAAGCTGAGCCATAAGCGAGGCTCCCATAATCCAGACGAGACATGATTAACGCCTGGTAGAGCCGGAACAGGGTAGATCAGTCAGCGCCCCAGCGGGTGTGGCTCAAACATCGCAGAGCATTGAGATGCCGCCAACACGCCTGTTTGAGCTGCCGGATATGAGGCAGCCAAGTCAACCGGGCATCGAAAACCACCCCCAAAAACCGGTGTGATTCCACCACTGAAAGAAGTTCGCCGTTAAGAGAAAGCTGCGGCTCCGGGTGGACAGTACGTCGCCGACAGAAATGCATAACGCAGGTCTTGGCTGCCGAAAACTGGAACCCATGAGCTACAGCCCAAGACTGCGCCTTGCGGATTGCACCCTGTAGCTGATGTTCAGCAGCTGCAATGCCAATAGAGCTGTAGTAAAGGCAGAAGTCGTCAGCATACAGGGAAGCGGAGACAGAACTTCCTACGGCAGCAGCGAGCCCGTTAATGGCTATTAAAAACAGGCAGACACTTAAAACAGAACCCTGCAGCACGCCGTTCTCCTGGACGTGGGAGGAACTATATGAGGCTGTGACTTGCACGCAGAAGGTACGATACGACAGGAAATTGCGGATAAGGATCGGCAGAGGGCCCCGAAGACCCCATCCATGAAGCGTAGAAAGGATGTGATGACGCCATGTCGTATCGTACGCCTTCCGCATGTCGAAAAAGACAGTGACCAGGTGCTGACGGCGGGCAAAGGCAGTACGGATGGCCGACTCCAGGCTCACCAGATTGTCGGCGGCAGAGCGGCCTTTACGGAACCCACCCTGAGACGGAGCCAGAAGGACCCGAGACTCCAGTACCCAATTCAAGCACCGGCTCACCATCCGTTCGAGAAGCTTACAAAGAACATTGGTGAAGCTAATGGGGTGGTAGCTGTCCACCTCCAAAGGGCTCTTGCCCGGTTTCAAATCGGAGATGACAATGCTTTCCCGCCATTGCGACGGAAACTCACCCTCGACCCAGAGACGGTTGTAAAGGTCGAGAAGGCGTCGCTTGCAGTCCACTGAAAGGTGTTTCAGCATCTGACAGTGGCTGCGATCGGGCCCGGGAGCGGTATCAGGGCAAGCGGCAAGGGCACTGTGAATTCCCACTCACTGAATGGAGCATTGTAGGATTCAGAAGTGTGGGTGTGAAAAGAAAGGCTCCGACGTTTCATCCACTCTTTAATGGAACGGAAGGCCTGCGGGTAATTCGCAGAAGCGGAACTCATAGCAAAATGCTCTGCTAAGCGGTTTGCAATGACGTCGGAGTCTGTACTAACTGCTCCATTCAGTGAGAGCGCAGGGATGCTGGCAGGGGTCCGATAGCCGTAGACGCGTCGAATCTTGGCCCAGACCTGTGATGGAGTGACATGGAGGCCAATGGTGGACACATACCGCTCCCAGCACTCCTTCTTGCCTTGGCGGATAAGGAGGTGGGCCCGCGCACACAGCCGTTTGAAGGCGATAAGGTGGTCTATGGAGGGATGTCGCTTGTGACGCTGGAGCGCCCGCCGGCGATCTTTAATTGCTTCAGCGATCTCAGGCGACCACCAAGGCACAGCCCTCCGCCGAGGGGACCCAGAAGAATGGGGAATGGCAGATTCGGCGGCAGTAACGATGCCGGTGGTGACCGATTGAACCACCGCATCAATGTCATCACTAGAGAGAGGCTCAATAGCGGCAGTGGAGGAAAACAAATCCCAGTCAGCCTTATTCATAGCCCATCTGCTGGGGCGCCCAGAAGAGTGACGTTGTGGCAGTGACAGAAGGATCGGAAAGTGGTCACTGCCACACAGGTCGTCATGCACACTCCATTCGACAGACGATAAGAGGCTAGGGCAGCAGATCGAGAGGTCGATGGTGGAGTACGTGCCATGCACCACGCTGAAGTGTGTGAAGGAACCATCATTTAAGAGTGAAAGATCGAGCTGTGCCAATAAATGCTCAATGGTGGCGCCTCGACCTGTTGCCACTGACCCACCCCACAGAGGGTTATGGGCGTTGAAGTCACCCAGTAAGAAGAAAGGTGACGGCAATTGGGCTAGCAGTGCAGCCAGTTCATGCTGCGCGACATCACCATCCGGTGGAAGGTAAAGACTGCAGATGGTAATAGCCTGTGGCGTCCACACCCTAACAGCGACAGCCTCTAAAGCTGTTTGTAGAGGGACAGACTCGCTGTGAAGAGAGTTAAGGACATAGATGCAGACGCCACCAGACACCCTTTCATAAGCTGCGCGGTTCTTATAATAACACCGATAGCCTCGGAAGGCGGGGGTTTGCATCGCTGGAAACCAAGTTTCCTGAAGAGCAATGCAGAAGAAAGGGTGAAGGCTGATAAGCTGCCAGAGCTCAGCGAGATGGTGGAAGAAACCGCTGCAGTTCCACTGGAGGATGGTATTTTCCATGTCTGTGAAAGGCATGACGGGACTGGGAAGGCAGATTATGCCGCTGGGTCACCTGCTGCCTCCAATTGAGCACCTGTGCTAGTGCTATCCATGGCGTCTAAGGGACTGGCGAGATCGAGGTCCTCAGCGGACGCCAGAATCTCCACCTCATCCTCAGACGCAGAGCTGGAAGGTTGCGGTGGGGTGGCTGTCACCACGAGTTCCTTGGGCTTAGAGCTCTTCTTCTTGGATTTCTCACGCTGCTCCTTGGGTTTAACTGGCTGGGAGGGCTTCACTGATTCAGTCTCTGGGACTGAGGAGGATCGTGAAGCCCTTCGACCAGCTGATTGTGGGCACTTACGCCACTGTCGGTCGTCAGCCTTCCCACTGGTGGAAACCTGGGAAGGGAGGGACCCAAGGGACCCCTTGCGAGTGTGAGAAGCTGAAGAAGTTGGACACTTCTCCGGCTTAGAAGCAGGGACGGACGTCCCTGATGGGGGGATGGTGTTGCTCCTGAGGTAGGTGGCGCAGGAGCAACCCGGTGGGTAGAGCCCCCCACTGGCAAGGGAGGCAGGAGGAGTTGTACCACTCATCGATCTGGCTGGAAGCCGCGAAACTGATGGGGCGAGCACAGATGTTGTAGCAGCGGCGTTGGAAGATGTCATTCTCACGGGATGTAATTGGTCGTATTTCCTTTTGGCCTCAGTATAAGTCAGGCGGTCCAGGGTCTCATATTCCATGATTTTGTGTTCTTTCTGGAAGATTCTGCAGTCTGGCGAGCAAGGTGAATGGTGCTCCCCGCAGTTGACACAGATGGAAGGCGGGGCACATGGAGTATCGGAATGAGATGGGTGTCCGCAATCTCGACATGTGAGGCTGGAAGTGCAGCGGGAAGACATATGGCCGAACTTCCAGCACTTGAAGCACCGCATCGGGGGAGGAATATAGGGCCTGACGTCATATTGGTAGACCATCACCTTGACCTTTTCAGGTAATGTATCACCCTCGAAGGCCAAGATGAAGGCACCGGTAGCTATCTGATTTTCCTTCGGACCCCGATGAACGTGCCGGACGAAATGGACACCTCTGCACTCTAAGTTGGAGCGCAGCTCGTCATCAGACTGCAAAAGAAGGTCCTTATGGTAAACAACTCCCTGGACCATATTTAAACTCTTATGCGGTGTGATTATAACAGCAACATCCCCCAACTTGTCACAAGCAAGTAACCGTCGTGACTGGGCAGAGGATGCTGTTTGTATCAGGACCGATCCAGAGCGCATTTTGGACAAGCCCTCCACCTCCTCAAACTTGTCCTCTAAATGCTCGACGAAGAACTGAGGCTTTGTGGAGAGAAAAGACTCCCCATCAGCTCTCGTACAAACTAAGAATCGGGGCGAATAACTGCTACTGCCATCCTGAGATTTACGTTCCTCCCACGGTGAGGCCAGGGAGGGGAACGTTTTTGGATCGTACTTCTGAGCGTTAAAGTGAGCCCAAGAACGCTTAGAGACTGCTGGCCACCAGCGAGAGACGATGTACCACGTTTCATTGCAGGTCATCCGCCCTGATGCCACCTACTCCACGGGCGCCACCCAGCCACAGCAAAGGCCACCTGGCAGGATGGCCATTGCCGGGAGTCCCGATACCCCAGGAGGATAGGCATCTACTCCTTGGCATACGTGGGGAGTTAATGGCGCAGCCATCAGCAGAGCGATCCCTGTGTTGTCAGGGGGCTACAACCAACAGAGTACATGGTGGCCCCACCACAACGGACTGGCTACCGTGCTGGATGTTAGGTAACATGTGGTCCATGGTCACCGTCAGTGCAGAAAGAGGCACTGCACAGTGCAAGGTGTAATCTGCACGCAGGAATGTAGTCATGCCCAAGAGATGGAGAGCGGGCAGGACTGCAATTCAACAGCGAATAAGCTGGCGAAAGGCCTGATCGCAAGATGGACACAAGGCACCAAGTAAGGCGCCCTTCCCCAATCCGCTCGCTCTTCGGAAAATTTTGAGAGATGTAGGTCAAACCCAACAGGGGACCATCACAGAAGGCCGAAAAGTTTGAGACTCCTTTTAGTCGCCTCTTACGAATGCTGATGGAATGTAGTAGAATTAAATCAAGTGACGTTGAGGGGATTAGATGAGGAAACGTGACACAAGTAGCAAATGAACTTTGGTATTTGGGCAACAAAATAACTGAGCATGGCCGAAGTAGAGAGGATAGAAAATGTAAACTAGCAATGGCAAGAAAAGCAATTCTGAAGAAGAGAAATTTATTAACATTGAATATAGATTTGTGTGTTAGAATCACTTTTCTGAAAGCATATATCTGGAGTGTAGCCAAGCATGGAAGCTGGCTGAATGTGGATGAACAGTTTAGACAAGAAGAGAACAGAAGTGTTTGAAATGTGGAGCTACAGAAGAATGTTGATGATTAAATGGGAAGATCACGTAACTAATGAGGAGGTATTGAATAGAACAGCAGAGACAAGAATTTTGTGGCACAACTTGACCAAAATAAGGGATCAGTTGATAGCAGACATTCTGCGATATCAAGGGACCACCAATTTAGTATTGCAGGGATGTGGGGGGAGGGGGATAAATATCTTACAGGAAGACCAAGGGATGAATACAGAGGACAGATTCAGAAGATGTAGGTTGCAGCAGTTATTTGGAGATGAAAAGGCTCACACAGGACAGAATAGCATAGAGAACTGCATCAAACCAGCCTTCAGACTGAAGATCACAACAAGCAACAACAAAAATTATCTGGATTTTCATTATATTTCATTATACTTACTTTCAGCCATGTGACTCAACTATGTTTATTTGGTCAGAATACTGCAGACAGAAATTAATGAAACAATGGTAGGAAATACAAGGAAACCATGTACTGTGGAGCCAGACATGGTTGATATATAATTTTTTCCTCTGTTTTTATGCAAATAATGTTTCTGTAGCCCATCACTGTAGTTCTAGGCCTCTGGAAAACAGGGAATCAAATAAAAGCAGTCACTTGGGTTGTAGCATAATGGTGGACACTATAATCATGAGTGCGTTAGCTCTAAAATATAAAAGTAAACAGTGAAATATATGTGTCGTTGTAGTAACTCTGTTCACGTTTTCCATCGCACTTCACATAGCGTAGACCGGGAAGTGTCTCCTAGGCATGCCCAATGTGAACTGACTGGGCACGGCCTGTGCTGCCTGAGTTGTTGTTCTTGTTGTTGTTGTTCCACAAGCAGAGGTCGCGGCCGAATTCTCATGTTCCCTCTGGTGGACGGGACTCTACTTGCGGCAACTACCATCTGTGACGTGCCATGCCGATGTGCGCCTCCCGTGATCTTTCTGGTGGCTACTGCACTCCTCCTCCTTCAGGGGGGTGAAGACACTGTGATCCACTGCGTCGGACGGTGGAGCGTCGTGCAGGAGCTATGACCTCCACGTCCATCGGAAGGCTGGAGTCGAGGGGATCTGTCAACCCTCAAGCCGGAACCTTCGAATACGGCTGGAAGTGACCCACACAAAGAGGCCCCGTCGTCCCACCACTGGAGCCCGGGACAAAACGGGAGACAAGCCATCGAACTCCAGAATCTGGTCCACCATGGGAGAGGCTAGACCCAGTGGTGGGGACGATGTGGAAGTGACAACCACAGGTGAACCAGCCTCCTGAGAAACCGGGCCTGCGAGAGGGGCCGGCTCTCGCTGGGGCATCTCTAACGATGGCGATGCCGGTGCTGGAGCTACTGGAGGCTGCCAAGGCTGAGAACCATCGCAGTGCGGCGGAGTCATTGGGGCGATGGGCGGTAGCATCCAATGAGAAACCAACACAGGTGCTGGCAATGGGGAAGCCGGTGCCCGAGGGGTTGGAGGGTGGGTGCCGAAACGTGGACGTAGCTGATTTTGGTGACGACGTACCTCCCGGGCCCCCACCAGCAAGTTATAGAGTCGGCTTCCATTTCGGCGCAGGACCACTGCCAGTATCCAGCGTGGATTGTGACCAAACCCACGTGCCCAGACCAACAAACCCGGTGTAAAGCCGGGTACCAGGACGGAGGAGGTGCAGCAGAGTCCTAGGTTGGCGCCCGTGGAGGAGCTCTGCGGGGCTGCGTTCGCCCATTGGTGTGGTCCGGTATGCCATCAGGAAAAACGTCAACGCCTCCTCCACAGCAGATTCGTGTACATACTTTTTCATCTGCGTCTTAAATGTGTGCACCAAGCACTCGGCTTCCACATTCGATTGTGGATGAAAGGGGGGAGAGCAAACGTGCCAAATACCGAAGCACCTACAAAAATCCTGGAAGGTCTGCGAAATAAACTGAGGTCCATCGTCCGAGACCAGGGTGACTGGCAGACCTTCCACAGAAAAGATGTTTGGTAGTGCCTGGATTGCAACTTCTGAAGTGGCTGAAGAGCAGCGAACCACATATGGGAATTGGGAATAAGCATCAATGACAATGAGCCAAAAGCCATTGAGAAACGGGACTGCAAAATTGATGTGAACACGTTCCCATGCCTGGGTTGCAGGCTAGGCCATGAAGAGAACACTGACCTGAGAGGTGCCTGTTGGCTTGCACACTGGGAACAGGGAGCCACCAAGTGCTCAATTTCTCTGTCAATACCGGGCCAGTACACATGTCTGTGAGCTAAGGTTTTAGTACGGGAAACACCCGAGTGCCCCCTTGTGTAATAACGTGAGGACTTCCCTTCGCAAACTTGCAGGAACAACCACATGAGGAGCTGTATCGTTGGTAGCTAGAAGGAGAACTCCTTTCAAGACAGAGAGGCAGTCTCGTAGAAGAAAATAATTACGAACAGGGTCCGAGGCCCAGCCTGGAGGTCAGGATGACCACCCTTGCTGAATGAGGCGAACTACTTGCCGGAGAACTGGGTCAGGTGCCGTTTCCTCGGCGATTCTAGAACCAGTGATCGGGAAGCCATCAACCGCTTGGCAGGACGCCACATCCAAATGAAAACACATAATCTCCTCCCGATCGAACTTAGGATCCGGGCCCACCGGAAGATGGGAAAGAGCGTCTGCGTTGGCAATCTGTCAGGTAGGGCGAAAATGAATGTCATAATGGTACTTAGAGAGGAACAAGGCCCAGCGTTGTAGCCTGAGGGCCACCCTATCCGAAATCTGAGAGGTGGGGCCAAATAACGATATTAACGGCTTATGGTCAGTGATTAACTGAAACTTCGTGCCATACAAGAAAGGGCAAAACTTGGTAACAGCATAGACAATGGCCAAAGCCTCCTTTTCCACCTGGGAGTAATGGGCCTGCGCGGTACTAAGAGTTTTAGACGCAAACGCCAGCGACTGCTCGGAACCATCCGCATTGTGATGGGCCAAGACCGCCCCCACCCCATACTGTGAAGCATCTGTAGCCAGGACCAACAACTTATGGGGGTCAAAAGTAGCCAAACAAGGCACTGACGTGAGGAGGCCCTTCAATGAGGTGAACGCTTGCTCGCATGCAGGCGACCAATCAAAAGGAACACCCTTGCACAGAAGGCAGTACAGAGGGCATGCTATGGTGGAAGCCCTGGGAATGAACCGGTGGTAATAGGCAATCTTGCCTTAAAAAAGCTTGTAACTCCTTCAGCGAAGTGGGCCGCGGAAGGTCGACGATTCCTTGGACCAAACTTCCTAGCAGCTGGACGCCGTGCCAAGAGATGGTGAAGCCCACATACTCAATGGACGGTTGGAAGACATTTGATTTATGCAGGTTGCAACACAAGCCCATGGACCTGAATTTGAGAAAGAGGGTGCGAAGGCTGTACAAGTGTTCCTTAGTGCTGCGGCCTGTGACAATTATGTCGTCCAGATAATTAATACAATGAGGGATTGTCGATGTGACGTGCTCAAGATAACGCTGGAATATCGCCAGGGCACTAGATATTCCGAAGGCCAACCGCTGATATTGGTAAAGGCCAAACGGTGTGTTGATGACCGCCAGCCGTTTGGAGTCCTCATCAAGTGGTATCTGATGATAAGCCTCCGAAAGATCGATTTTCGAAAAATATTTGCCTCCCGCCACAGCGGAGAATAATTCATCAGCACGAGGCAAAGAGTAGGTGTCCACCACCAACTGGGAATTAATGGTGGCCTTGAAATCGCCACAAAGACGTAATTTCCCCGAGGGTTTTCTGACAATAACGAGAAATGGGAAGAACGACCCCTAGAGCTGTCAGCCGATCTAGCTCTTCTTTTACCTGAGGGCAGAGAGCCAAGGGGGCCAGTCGAAGTGGCCGAGCGGTTCTAGGCGCTACAGTCGGGAACCGCGTGACCGCTATGGTCGCAGGTTCGAATCCTGTCTCGGGCATGGATGTTTGTGATGTCCTTAGGTTGGTTAGGTTTAAGTAGTTTTAAGTTCTAGGGGACTGATGACCTCAGCAGTTAAGTGCCATAATGCTCAGAGCCATTTTTAGAGCCAAGGGGATCTGCCTCGCGCGTAGAAAACGCGGGGGAGCCGACGCCTTCAATGTTAAGTGAGCTTCAAAGTCTGAAACACGCCCCAGGCCGTCCTCAAATATATCCGGAAAGTCGGAGATCAAAGATCCCAATGATTGATAGGGAACGTCTTCGGAGACCAACTGTATGGTGTCAGTATATAAAAACCGAAAGCTTGAAAGGCATCCAAGCCAAAAAGGTTAGCGGAGCTCACATCACTGACAACAATAAAAGTAATAGGCCCAGTGACTGATTTGTAAGTCACGTGGGTAGTGACTTGACCCAGTAGGGGAATGAACTGTTTACCATAACCGCGTAGACGCCGGTAAACTGGCGCCAACGGGGCGACCCAAGGTCGAAGTAAGTTTGTGCATTCAACAAAGAACTGCCGCGCCCGTATCTACTTGCAGTTGTAATCGGCGCGACCGAACCGACACCACGATAAAGAGTTTGTGTGCCGATGCGTCGGGAGCCTGGCCCGATGAAACTTCCTGAATGTCAACGCAGTGTCCTCTGTACCTGCTTCCTTCGATTCTTTTGTGGCTGAGCGGCAAACTTTAGCAATGGGTCCTTTTTTATTACATTTGCGACAAACGGCCCAACGCTGGGGGCACTCTGACCGATCATGATGTATATAGCACGACGCACAGGACAGTAACAGGGGCCGGCGGCCTGAACTCTGTTTACGCGCCGTGCGGGAGCGGCTGTAACGGCCGGGATTGTAATGCTCGCACGTCGTCCACCCCGAACGCTGTGGACGCGGCCGTCGCACCACGCTTCCAACCGTTGACCTGCGGCGTGAGAGACTTCATACGATTCAGTTATGGACAGGACTTCGTCAAGGGAAGGGTCCTCTAACAGCAGGGCCCGTTGCCAGGCCTCCCTATCAGGGGCTGAACGAACAATGACGTCTCGCACCATAACGTGGGCATACGACTCTCACGACTGCTCCGTGACAGAATGACACTTGCGACTAAGACCGTGCAGGGTAGCGGCCCACGCCCGGTAAGACTGATGGGGCTGCTTCTTGCATTGATAGAACTCGACCCTAGCCGCCACAACATGCGTGCGGCGGCGATAATATGAAGACAGCAATGAACACAATCCGTCAAAAGACAACGAGGGTTCCTGCAACGGCGCTAGCTGCCGCAAAACTTGATACAGCGAGGGAGATATCCAAGACAAGAAAAGAGCACGACATACCTCCGCATCGGCAACATGAAACGCCTGGAAATGCTGCCGAAGGCAATGTTCATATGTGTCCCAATCCTCCGCCGTCTCGTCATACGGGGGAAAGGGAGGAGGGAACGGCGCTGGAGCAGACTGCGTGAAGAGCAACGCCGGAAGCAATTGTTTCATGGTTGCCATGAGCTCCGTCTGCTGCTCAACCAAACCCCGCACTACATCCTCCATGCCGTGGATAAGCTGCGAAACCGGAACGACGACGCAACACGCGAAAGAACGACCCTACTAGTCGCCAATTGTGTAGTAACTCGGTTCACGTTTTCCGTCGCACTTCACATAGCGTAGACCGGGAACTGTCTCCTAGGCATGCCCGATGTGAACTGACTGGGCACGGCCCATGCTGCCTGAGTTGTTGTTGTTCCACCGGCAGAGGTCACGTCCGAATTCTCGCGTGCCCTCTGGTGGACGGGACTCTACTTGTGGCAACTACCGTCCGTGACGCGCTGTGCCGATGTGTGCGTCCCGCGAACTTTCTGGTGGCTACTGCAGTCGTGTACAGAAATCGCAGTATTTATGTAATCTTAAGTGATCATGCATCACAAAAATAGGGGAAGGAAGGAAAGCTGAAACAGTAAAACATAGTGGAACAAATCAAGATGCCAAGTGACAACACTTAAGATGAAAATGCAGTGAATGTAGATAAACTTGTGAAAATAGGTGAGAAATATGTACTAATTTCAACAAATCAGTGTGTTAAAAAGTGTACTTCTTTCCATTGTAATGACAGAAAAAACAGAGACAGAAACTAGTGTGACACTGGAAATTACAATTAAGAGAGAGTGTGCAGCGACAACATCGTATTATGACCAATAATAAATTTCAGCTGCTGCTATTGCAGGAAACAAGACACAAAAGGTATTATGTGTATAAAATGCGAAGTGTTATAACATTACAGTTGCGATGACACTAGCCCAAGCCTAAAGTCCTGGATTTGCAGGAATTGTTATGAAAGGGATTTAAGTCTTGAATCTGAAACAAGTGGACTTTTTTACAGTTACTTAATGAGATAAAGAACTTAAAAGCAAATATGATAAGGTGGGGAAGAGTAATAAATATTTAAATGCAGAATTCAAAAGGCTGAAAGAATCTATGTTCACATAGAAGAGAGAAGAGGAGAAAAATCAGAGTTAAACCATGTAAACTTGAAATCTACAGAGGTGACAGTACTAAAATACCAACCATTGCCAGACTCCAAAACCAAAATGTACATCTCGATTAGAAGAAAAGAAGTAAAACAAAACTTCAAATGAAAGAATAAATTATTTCTACAAACTTATGGAGGTGTGAAACAAGTCACATATAAAAAAATAATAACAAGATGATCAAGAAATCATAAAAATTGCAAAACTGTCCTCCTAGAAAACAATACAATATAGTTGTGACACAAAAATATGTGCAGACGGCCACGACAGAAGACTTGCTAAAACTTTATTGTATGAGGAAGATGTAAAGATGAAGTAGTAAAGAACTATCCCATGAATGATCCAGGTACACTGTCTATTCTATTAATAGCAGGATCAAATGGAAATGAGCGTATGGCATCATTGGCCAGGAGGCCTCATCTGGGGAAGTTTGGCCGCCAAGTGCAAGTCTTATTTCAGTTGATGCCACATTGGGCATCTTGCACACCGATGATGAGGATGAAATGATGATGAGGACAACACAACACCCAGTCCCTGAGTGGAGAAAATCTCCAACACAGCCAGGAATCAAACCCGGGCCCACTTGCATGGGAGGCGAGCATGTTACCATTCAGCTAAGCAGAAGGACAGCAGGATCAAATGACATCTACCACAACGAACTTGACAAAGCCACTCACTGTTTACATGAGACACTGTGTGGCTTAATAAACATCAAGTAACTGTATGCACATTCCTAAAACATACAACCTTTATTTTTTGGTCATGAATAAAGAAATGAAGAAAGTAGTTAATTTATACAGAAAAATCTGCTAGAACTTCCCCAACACATAATTCCTCGTGATGGATGATATGGACAGAGAACACTATACAAGATATGGCACACACCTAAATGGAAAGCGAAAGTCTTTCATAAGTAAAAAAATTGCATATTTAATAAACAGCTATCATTTTGTGTCCCAGCGTACATATAACAAGACATTACATCAAACTACCAAAAAGGCCTCAAAATGCCAGAAAATACCTACAGCCCAGACTGTCTCCCTACCTCACACAGAACAGCTAACACACTGTTCACAGATGGCAAATTAAACGCAGAAGATAGGGAATACTCTATTGACCATTGACGTTGTTACCCGACCAAAAACTCTATTTTAGCATATCCAACATATCGACCAAACATCGATCATAGCTCCAGGAGAAATACAAATGGCACCCAAACCATTACACTGACCACGTCCAGTAAAATCAGTGGACAACCATAGGAAAAAAAGTGTTTTGGGTGGGAGGAAACTAAAAATTGAATAATAAAATTAACACCATTCAAGACTAAGAACACTGCAAAAACACATTGAAATTGCTAAAAAATAAAATCCGAGAAAACCATACAAAACACATCATAAGATCACAGTATATAAATAAAATCATATCTCTATGGGGTCAGTAAAGTTTTTCAAACTGCGTCGTTTCATTTGTATGAGTACCTGTACCTGGGTTTCAGGCTGTGTCCCCCATTTATGTTAGATGCTTAGGTGCTGTTCCAGAACATGGAGAGCCTTGGCAGTTCTGTTAGTGCGTAAGAAGAATTTAAAATAGACTGGGGTGGCAGTGAGAATCTGGATCGAGGAGGGAGGTATTCCAGGGTAATCCATGTAGTCATGTGAAACACTGTGCCAAGGTGGCTAAGTGACTAATGCACCTCCCCAATAAGAAAGAGACCTGGGTTCGATTCCCAGCCTTGGTAAAAAATTTTCACTTGCTGCTTCAGTCTATATACAGGGTTATTACAAATGATGGAAGCGATTCCGCAGTTCTACAATAACTTTATTATTTGAGATATTTTCACAATGCTTTGCACACACATGCAAAAACTCAAAAAGTCTTTTTGGCATTCACAAATGTTCGATATGTGCCCCTTTAGTGATTCGGCAGACATCAAGCCGATAATCTAGTTCCTCCCACACTCGGCGCAGCATGTCCCCATCAATGAGTTCGAAAGCATCGTTGATGCGAGCTCGCAGTTCTGGCACGTTTCTTGGTAGAGGAGGTTTAAACATTTCACCATTAAGAAAAAATGTTGCTTCATCACTGAAAACAAGTTTCGCACTGAACGCATCTTCTTCCATGAGCTGTTGCAACCGCGCCGAAAATTCAAAGCGTTTGACTTTGTCATCGGGTGTCAGGGCTTGTAGCAATTGTAAACGGTAAGGCTTCTGCTTTAGCCTTTTCCGTAAGATTTTCCAAACCGTCGGCTGTGGTACGTTTAGCTCCCTGCTTGCTTTATTCGTCGACTTCCGCGGCCTACGCGTGAAACTTGCCCGCACGCGTTCAACCGTTTCGTCGCTCACTGCAGGCCGACCCGTTGATTTCCCCTTACAGAGGCATCCAGAAGCTTTGAACTGCGCATACCATCGCCGAATGGAGTTAGCAGTTGGTGGATCTTTGTTGAACTTCGTCCTGAAGTGTTGTTGCACTGTTATGACTGACTGATGTGAGTGCATTTCAAGCACGACATACGCTTTCTCGGCTCCTGTCGCCATTTTGCCTCACTGCACTCTCGAGCGCTCTGGCAGCAGAAACCTGAAGTGCGGCTTCAGCCGAACAAAACTTTATGAGTTTTTCTACGTATCTGTAGTGTGTCGTGACCATATGTCAATGAATGGAGCTACAGTGAATTTATGAAATCGCTTCAATCATTTGTAATAGCCCTGTACATAAAATCATATCTGTATGAGACCTGTATGGGATGGCAGCCAGTCAAGGAGTAATTACGGAATTAGTTGTAAAAATTTATTTCAAAGGCCCCAGTCAAATCTTTACAAATCTTCTCCCAAAGCAACTTCTGCTGTGCCTACATGGCACAAGTTGCTTGCCTTCAGAACTATGGCAGTTCTGTCTGGTTAAAGCTGGTGAAAAGAGACATCTTAGGCCATCTGCTGAAACTGCTGCTAGCGAATTCACATCATCGGTTTTAGTTAGTAACATGTTTGGGATACAGGTCATGTACGTGGACACTGGAAGGTCCTCCAGAGCAGAACACGGTTGCTTCCCCCTCTTGTGATCTGGACCTCAACTAAAACAGATGCCTTTCTTGAGAGGCCAACCCTCTGGCTCTGCGCCCCATGGCCAGCCACCAACATAACTTAATATGAACCTTACCCTCCTAGGTGCACCCTTTGTATTCCATACATTGAAAAATATTTTCTTCATTTGAACTAATTTCCTGTTTTGTCATTTAACACTGGATACTCACTCAGAAGTCCTGACCACTCAACCATCTGTACATTATCTTCGTAACACGTATGCAATAACCTTCTCCCTCTCCCTGCAGATGTCAGTATTGGGATTCGTTCTCACTGTTCAGTCCATGGGCCGAACGTTTACTTTTGATTCGTGTATGATGTTGTGTGGTCGGTAAGTATTCGCCACTGTTATTCTGTTGCGAGCTGAGCCTACCAACCTGCCTGCTGCAGTGCCTCAGCTATGATTCTGCACCAAACGCTGCATTCGCACATACTAGCGCCGGGACAAAGTCTACTGTGCCGCCTCACTGCCTCCCACAGCATGCCGCACTAATTAATGCGCACTGAGCACGCCGAGCCACACACTTGGGTGCTGCATGTGGGGTGACCCCATTTGACGGTCGCAGACGGCCCAGCTTCTCATTCGCCACCATTTAACCCTGAGCCTGGCATCGACACATGGGAAAAAAATGCGAGACGCATTTGTACCACTCACCTTGTTCATCAGGCCCACAGGCGTGCTACCCAAGTCCAACGCCACTCCCCTGCCATTGTCGCTACCCAGATGCGCTGTCCCACGTTTGTTGCCAGTAAGACTACTGCAGCCTTCTCCATTAGTGTCATGGACTCAACGGCCAGGCCGCGTACTTCTGCTGACCATGATGCTGCCATGTGGTTGCCATGTGTGTATGGTCCTCAGCCGCCACTGGCATCGCCACCGCATTCTTTGCGTAATGACATGACGAGTGTACTGTAAGCATTGCTGTATACTGAGGCACTCCAGCCATGTCTTCAGAGAGGAGAGTGAATAAGGACTCCCCGATCAGTAAATTATAGTGTAAATTTAGGATCTTATACAGTTATTTACTTTTGTCTGGACATGTCTTTACTTACAAGAACGATCTGGACATTAAACTTTTGTGAGTATAGTTATTAGTAGTAGGATGACCTATGTTCTGGCATGTTTTGTTAGTGCAGGCCACATGCATTCGGGTGCAAAATTGTTTGCTTTATGACCCCTTCCCCTCCCCTTAACCCATTGTTCTCTTAACTGATTTATGACTCCCTGCGGATGATCTGTCCTTCCAAGAACACCCCCCCCCCCACACCTCTTCCTCCCCTCAATCTCCCCATTCCCCTCCCCCTTGCTGAAACAAGTACACTTTCAGGCCTCAGTTATTCGAATTGCTCCTTCCACTCTATCAGTTTGATTCACTAATTAATTAAACTAATTGATAAATTAATTAACCCCTCCCCTCACACCCCCCCCTCCTCTCCTCCCCCTGGAAATCGGCAGGAAAAACACTCATTAACTGGCTATTTGATGGGAAATCGACTGCAGTGTATGAAATATTGTTTAAAAAATTTCTGATAGACAAGCCAATGTGTGGTATATTGCCTATTGAAAGAATTTATAGGATAGAAAGCAGTTTGTGGAACATAGTTTACTTATTTATTTAAAGAAATTGTTGGGTAATTGACTGCAATGTATAGAATACATATTTCAATATTTTGAGGACAATGGAATATTTCAATAATTGCACAGCATTTTTAGTCTGATTGCACAAGGAATACCATTATGAAACACTCATCATATGTAATTACACTGTTCAAAATCTTTTGATCGTGAAGCATGCACTGTTCGCTATCCACAAGAGAGCACCATGCGCCAGCTGCCTCACATTCTCACATATTCCTGCACTCACAGGCTGGGAGACAGACTTGCACACAGTCCAGACTGAAAGTCATGCTAATCTCCAAACAAAGCATCAGGTATTTACATCCAGGTATTTACATCAAGGAATGAGTTGAACTTGACATCCGTTCATGGATTATTTCTCTTTGTGTGCCTACGGACACATTGGCAAAGTCCCCCACAGATTCCTCATTCAAAGAAAAAAGACATGTCAGGATTAGTCAATAATTTCATGCTGCACTTTGTTTTTTTGACCATTGCATCCCAAGACAACCCAGGTGCTGTAATGAAAGATGGGATCCGAGAATATGTGGTCATACACAGCCCAGAAATTTCTCAAAAACGTTTGCAGGCGAGTGCACGTCTATGTCCATGTAAAGCCACGCACACTCTTCTAAAGTGGAGATGTTGAATTCCCTCCAGACATTCATGCCATGCTAATAGTCTGCAACCAATTTGACATCACCTGTACGGTTGCTGAAGAATGCAGTTAATTCAGGTATTCTGGTTTTGTTGAGTTTTGCCATACTATCCGGATACTTGCATGGAAAAACCCTCCTCCTAGTCAGAAAATGGGACTTTTCCTCATTGGGAAATGCAGCTCAAGTTATGTGCATATCCTCCCGAGGTACAGTTTTAGCGAATTTATGGAGTGGTGTCTGCATAAAATGTAACATGTCAAGGAAGTGGAGCATAATACTTGTTTCATCATTTGGAGAAAGAAATATATTTTCTGACACACTCAGGCAGGACACTGACCTGATCTTTCTTCATGCCGAAATCAGTCAAGTGCTCAACGAGAAAGTGAGCATCATACCCGCTTAAATTATGGAAGAAAACAAGTATATGCCTTGGTAACATGTACTTCAAATTACATGTATTGTGAAATGAGCCATGGAACTTCCCTGTAAGATAACAGTGGTTCCTACGAGGAGTTTCTGCTTTTTTATCTAACGGTAATCCACAAATATGACAGTCAACGGTGTTATTGGTCAAATTTTAATCCTCCTTCAATTTGGTCATGGGTACATTGTTGTTGTAAAGCTTAACAAACTCCCTTGACATTTTTTGACCTCAGTGCTCAGCCAAACTGTAGGATTATCCCCAACATACAATTTGTAGCATGTTGCTGCATATGATATGTGTTTTTCTCTAAAGGCACTATCTGAGGCTGTAAAGTAACCTTCACAGTTGGTCATAGGAGCGAGAAGGCATTCAAAGTCGGTGTACATCACAAACTGGCACTGCCGTCATCATACACAAAGACGTGGAACACACAAACATCAAGCTCCCTGCACTTGAGAGACTAGAAGCCAAAGTTGTCAGGGTCAAGCTCAATGCACCACACTGATAATGCACTGTACAACCCTCCTAAAACCATAGTAACATACGATAACAGCACAATTCTCAACATAGCACGGGGAGGGGGGTGGGGGGCTGTATGAATCTCCGTTGGAGATCTAAACACAAAACACCCCAACTGGAATTGGCGAATACGTACCTCCAATGGCAAGAACTATACAAATATGCACTAGGCCAAAACTACATTATACTTGGGCTGGACATTCCCATGTACATGCCAGCACAAGCCCAAATCAGGACAGATGTGTTTGATATAGACCTCATCAAGAGGATCACATGCATGCTCAACATTATGGTTGAAAACGATCTGCACTCAGACCACATGCCTGTAATACTACACACAGAAGAAACACTACAGGATACAGAATCACGCAGAATACTGAACTACAAGTACACGAATTGGACCCTGTTCAAGGAAACACTTGACAGTCTTATTCCAGACACTCATGAAATTATCAACACACAACAAATTGATGAGGTGGTGGAGGCTCTTACTACTGCTGTCCAAGACACGATGACTGACGCCATTCCACACACAACACCAAAACAACACTCGATGGTCCTGCCCCAGGAAATCCTTATTTCAATGAGGAACTGCCTCATGAGATATTGGCAGTGTGTCAGGAGCCCGTTCTATAAACTGCACACCAACATACTCCTGGGTATAATACAGGAGAAAATACAAACATTTCTAAATGAGCAATGCGGGCAGAAACTCGTAGGGCTACATACATTCTGGCATGTGGAAGCTAGATAGACACTTCACCAGGGAGAAACATTACATTTCTACTCTACATGGACAACACAGCCTTCTCCACCAAGGAGAAGGCAGAGCTTATGACTGCTCTGTCAATGTCTTTCATGCCGAATCTGGCTTCTTCAGATCCAGTATTCACACTTGAAATGGACCAGGAGGTTACAAGACTTGTAGCCCAGCCCATACGCGATGAAATTTGACGTACCAGTACAAACGAAATTACTTGGGCTATCAAGCATACCAATGCTAGGAAAGTCCCTGCGCCCAATGGGATTCTAAACCATGTCCTCCAGGAGTTCATGGATAGAGCTGTAGAACACCTTGCACACATAACGAATGCCATCTTAAAACAATAAAAATTTTCTGACTTTTGAAAGACAGCCAAGGTCCTGATATTCAGAAAGCCAGGAAAGGACCACTCCCTCCCACAAAATTACCGACCCATCAGTCTGCTGTGCTCGCTCAGTGCGATTGTTGAGAAGATATTACTAAAATGCATCACTAGGCACTGCATCCCCAATGAAACCCTAAGGCTGCAGCAATTCAGGTTTAGGAATCACCACTCAACAACTCAACTTCTCTGCATAGTCGAACATATAACACACAGCTACAACACAGACAAAGCAACAGAGACCATGTTCCCGGACATCAAAAAAGTTTTCGACCATCTCTGGCACAATGGCCTTATATGCAAATTAAGCAATGCTGGTTTCCCTGACGGACTCACACATCTCATACACTCATATCTCATGAACAGATGTTTTAACACTGACGTGCAGGGCAAACAATTGACACAATATGGTATCCAAGCTGGAGCACCCCAGGAAAGCATACTGGGGTTCATCTTGTTCAATTTCTACATTAATGACCTTCCAGCAACAGAAACCACAATGTTAGCCATCTACACAGATGACATGGGCATCCTTGCACAAGATTGGAAACCGTCAAACATAAATTCCTCAATATAGACGGCACTCAGAACTTCTGAGCCTTGGCTGGAATGATGGTGTATTAAAGTAAATGTCGACAAGTGTGAAGCAGTTCTGTTCACACACAAACTAAAGCTACTGCACGAACATCAACACTGTCGACAGGTAACACTACATGCATGCCCAATACATTTCTGACAGAAAGTCAGATATCTCAGTGTCTGGCTGGGCCAGAAACTTACATGGGGGAACCACAATGAATTCATTAGCAACAGAGCCCACACGAGACTCAAACAACTCTACCCAGTGCTAAACAGGGAAAGTAAACTGAATAGGAGGGTGTTGAGGTCCATATACATGACACTGATTAGACCTCTGATGATGTGCGCAGCTCCCATCTGGGGATATGCAGCTTCTACACACCTACAGATCATACAGAAAAAAGTGCTACATGTCATAGCAATGCTACATGCTACACATATACTGTGGAGCTTCACAATGAATACCACCTTGAAACCCTCAAGGAAGTGTTCAATAAACATGACACATGACTATACAGGAACTCGAGACACTCGAACAATCCTTTCATCCTTACTCTGAGGAACTATGATCACAACCATAGGTGAAAGCGTAAGTGGCGAAAGACTCTACTAGCTAGGGCATAACCACCTATGGTTAGCTAACATACACCCACAAATGACATCAGCAAGCCCCTGCATGTCAGCGACATTGACTGGATATGATAGCTGCTATTAAAGCCAACCGACAGGCTACAGTATGGAAACCAACAAGCTTGCACACTAATGCACAAACAAACTGCCAACACTACCCTACACTGTGAATCTGATATACGACCTATCAGACACAAAACTATGATGAACCTAACTGTTACAGGTATGCTGATGCTGACTGAGAAACCAACAATGGAACCCAGTAGCAGCTGCTGAGTAACACCACAGCACAATGTCAAAGGTTTCAACCTGCATGATACCCACTACTAACAAACCCTACCCTTGCATGACCTGTCACAGACAGCAAGAAAACCACTAGTGTCTGTACAATCTGACCCAACTATCACAGAGGTTTTTTTTCCCTTGGGTCTTGCCCTAGTACATATTTCCCTCTGCCCTTCAAACCGCTACCCTTCATCCAACTTTCGACCCAATCTGTCTCCAGATGAGTGTGACCTCACTTTAGTGAAAACTAACCCTTAAGCAAATGTGGCACTAGACCTTTTGCATCCCCTGTATCCACAAAGAGCTGTAGTCTGGATTGCTGCAAACCAATGCTCTTGAAGGGCAATGCAGTAACCATTGCTCAGAGTTGCCTTGCCTAGTCACTGCAAGCACGTACTCCTTGGCATGCATGGGAAGTTTTCAGCTCAGGCAGCAACAGTGCAAACCTGTGTGGTAAGAAGGCTAATTTGCAGGTACTTGACGATCCACCCCATAATGGGCTGGCTACTGTGCTGGGCTTCGGGTGTATTACTGTACTAAAGGGCACAGTGCAAAGATGGAGCACACACTGCATTGGGTGACCTTCCCTGCATGATCCGCACTTATGTAGAATTTTGAAAATTAGTGGCAGGTCAAATCCAACAGTTGGGACCAGGTGTTTATTTGATGAAAAGTTGTAGAATATGCTGGAAGTGGAAACTCAAGGCCCAATCATAAATGAGGTCCAAGCAGTGTCGGTAGCAAGAAAACTGTCAGATAGAGAGGCAGAGGGAGAAAGGGATTGTGGAAGTATAAGCATGCAGCATAGAAAGGAAGTAATGCTGCAAAGGCCTGGGCCCCGTGGTAGCCACACATGTACTCAAAGAAGAGATGTGACCCCACTGGGGGGAAGCCGCAAGGAGGAATTTGGCCTGTTGTTGACTAGAAGATAATTTTGTATTCACTATCATTACCCAATCTCCACACGTGTCTGCATGGTTTAAGGAAGCTAATGTTTTAGGCACACCAGATTTAAATCAGCCATACTACCAAATACCCCTATGAGAGTCGTCCAAGGCCTTAACTACATTTAGCACAGATTGGAACTTATATGAATTTCATTGATTTCTGTTCAGCCTTTCAGCAGATGCTGCAGTATTGTAACAACTCCTGAACCAAGTCTTCAATGGGATTAAAATTGAATTTCTGTCTCATTACCAAGATAAGATCTATGAAAGATCATTTCTGACATCTTGAGATAGTTTCCAAGAGGTTACACAAGGCCAGCCTTACAGTCAATCCTCACAAGATGAGGTTAGCTTGTCCCTCGATACAGTTCCTTGGGCACGTGGTATGTGCAGAGGGTCCCACTATAGATAGTGCAAAAGTTGGGGTGGTTACGAAATTTCTTATGTCCTGTATGCGAAGCAGGTGGCAAGATTTACAGGCATGGCTAGCTTTTTTACTAAATTCATTCCTAGGTTTGCCCAAAAGGCGGCCTCCTTGAATGCTTTGAGGGAAAAAGAAGTGAAATTTCAGTGAGGTGAGGCTCAAGATGCTGATTCCCTTGCTGTCAAAGAGGCCTTGGCGGCATCACCAGTCTTAGCACTGTCAGATTTTGATAAAACACGTATCGTTCAGACTGATGCATCAAGGCAGCTATAGTGGCTGTCCTCCTACAAGAACATTGTGAAGGGTTTGTTCAGTTACCTTTGCTTTGTGTTCACTTAACCACTTGGAGCAGCATTATTCTGCTTACGATCTTGAAGCATTAGCAGTCTTATGTTTGAACTCGAGACTAATAATCAGACCCTTGCTTGAGTGCCAAGGCACCATAGAAGAACAGAGTGGATAGCTCGATTGCTGACATGAATATCTGCTTTCCAGTTCAGGATAATACTCGTCAAGAGCGTGGACAACATGGCCACAGATGCGTTAAGTCAAATGTTTGACAATCAGGACCAGAATGAACAAGATCTGGAGGGAGATCGGAAGTTGCCTTATGAGATCAATGCAGTACTGCCTGAGTATTCCATACTGGTTTACAGAATTGAGAATTATCAGAATCGGGATTCAGAGTTAAAGCTGGTGATGGATAAGATTAACAAGGGCAAGGAGAGCTGCACCTACCTATTGAAGAAAGAACATTTGCATTGTCAAAAGTGGTGTGAAACTCAGGCAAGAGTTGTGGACCCAGCTGCTGCAGCAATTTCTCTTTTACACTACTTTCATGTGTCCCCAATAGGTGGCACCCTGGACTGTTTAAAACTAGGGAGACAGTTGAGGAACATTTTGTTTGGGCAGGTGTTAACAAGAACATAAGAAATTTTGTCAGGAAATGTAAAGATTGTGCTTCTAGTAAGCCTGCACAGAATACCTTGTCTAGATATATGGTCTCACATCCTATAGAACAAATATTTGTGTCAGCCAGAGTGGCCGAGTGGTTCTACGTGCTACAGTCTGGAATCGCTATGGTCGCAGGTTCGAATCCTGCCTCGGGCATGGATGTGTGTGATGTCCTTAGGTTAGTTAGGTTTAAGTAGTTCTAAGTTCTAGGGGACTGATGACATCAGAAGTTAAGTCCCATAGTGCTCAGAGCCATTTGAAACAATATTTCTAATTTTGTGGGTCCATTACCATATTCTAAGAAAGGAAATCTATCTATATATTTATGATTATGGACACTGTCTCCAGGTTTACCTGGTTAATAACTAACAGAATGGCTACTGCAATAGTGGCAGCAGAGGCTCTGAAAGCTATATTCGGGGTGTTTAGTCCTAGTTGAATCGTGGGGTATCTGATAATGCTACAACTTTCACCTCCAAGGAATTTAATAATTATTTGTTTGCATTGGGGGTGGGGGTAACATCACCAGACTATGCCATACTATCCTAATCCCTCTCTCTGTCGCTGAAAGGGTCAACCAAAATCTCCAAGCTGCCCATAACACTTACCATCAGGAGATTCAGTCAAAGTGAAATAAAACCTTGAGATGGTTAGCCTATGCCTTTAATACAGCGAGACATGAGAGCCATTTGCATATGCCAGCTTGACTAATATACATGTATGTCCTGAATTCACCACTGGGCAACTTGTGAAGAACTGAGTATTTGTTAGCTGAGACGTTTTCACCTTCCAACATTAAAGAGCAGTCTCATAAGGCCTGGAGAAACATTCACCAGTCACACTAGAAATGGGTTCAAATGGCTCTGAGCACTATTGGACTTATCATCTGAGGTCATCAGCTCTCCAGAACTTAGAACTACTTAAACCTAACTAACCTAAGGACATCACACACATCCACACCTGAGGCAGGATTTGAATCTGCAACATAGCAGTTGCGCGGTTCCATACTGAAGTGCCTAGAACCACTTGGCCACGTGGGCAGCCGCAGAAATTGGAATTCCATTATAATCAGAAGAGACTACCTTCAAATACCACGCAGAGGACAGAGCTTTTTGGAAGAATTTTGCAGCCAACAGCAAGGACAAAAAAAAACTTCAGTACCTACTGCCCAGATCTAAGGGTCCCTTCTCATTCAGGGGGGGTTTGTTACACTGCTCACAGCTGTTACACTGCTCACCAGAGTGGTGAGGTCCTTTACGCACCCATAAGACAGGTCAGACCATTTGCTTTGTAGGCTTCATCCACTGGGTATGGCTCACTCCCACAGGTAACATAGACTTTTGTGGGGGAGGTTCCCCAGTTGGTTTCCTTCTCTGGAAATGTACATTTTTCACCATTGAGGTTCTATCACAACTCCTGTGTATAACATGGTGTGTTGGTCCTGCCTAGATGTGTGAGTGGTTGTGCAGTGATGTTGCAGTGTCAAAGGTGACAGCCTAGGTACTACAAGCGAGGCTGGACACTCAGTTCTGAATGACCGTTTACAGCTGCAGCATATGGGCACCACAGCAACAAAGCAGTTCTTGGCCAGGCATGGGGCTGAAAATATCAAGTGTGTCTATTGGAATTAAGTTCTTCAAAAGTGTTGAAATATGTCTTTGATGGTTTAGTCCTATGTTGCTATTTGTCATTTTCATTATTAGCTGGATTCAGTCAGGATACTTTTTTGTAGGGTTTTAGGGCGCAAAACATCTAAGGTCATAAATACCCAGTAAAGAGCCATATAATGCTGGGACTGCGAGGGCAAAAAACCCTTGCGAGATCCAATACAAAAAGGAACAAAAAATAAATCTAAAACATCAAGACTTTATGTAAGAGTATTTAAAAGACGTCGACAAGACACCGGAGCCACCAGGTAGAAATCAAATCTCTTTTGTTATATTACTGCTTTTTAAAAACTTAAAACGCAAGCCACAGCTCGCACATCATTTGCTAAAATGTCCGGGAAATTGGGCAGCAGCCTAACATAAGTGGCTAAAACAGGGACAGAGGATCAGGAAATGTCTGACAGTTAATTTTTGGCTACAGAAAGGACTGCTAGGTGCAGGGTCACCACTCAACAAGTGGCAGTGACTAAAGTGGCAGTGCCCTATTCGCAATCAAGCTAACATTACTTCCTCATGGCGAAATGGCCCAGAGGAAGTCAACTAGGCTGTTGGGAGAGGTTTGACTTCTCTGAGTTTGTTCTCATGAAGGGAGCATCAATTTTTCTGAGTTTGTTCTCGTGAAGGGAGCACCAAAGGTCATGCCAAAGTGACATGATACGCCGATAGAGAAAAGTAAAAATATCTTGCGAGGGAACAGAGTAAGAGGCGTGCCGACAGAGATGGACTGTGGCCTCAGCTGCGGCATCATCCCCTGGCACACCAATATGGCCAGGAACCCACATGAACATCACTTGGGCTCCCCCATCCGGGATCAAATGGAGGCAGTCCTGGAACTGTGGAACAATAGGGTGGACTGGATTGGGATCACCCAGACTCTGAAGGGCACTGAGGGAGTCAGAGCAGATCACACAGTAAGTGAGCTGGTGCCTCCAGACATAGTGAACAGCTTGATGGAGGGCAAAAAGCTCTCCTGTAAAAATTGTGCACTGGTCGAGAAGTCGATAGTGAAACATATCAGCCCCGACGACAAAAGGGCAGTCAACACCATGGGCAGACTTGGGACTATCAGTGTACAAAAATATGCTATCGGCAAGTTGTGAAATAAGTTTGAGAAATTTGCAGCGATAGGTCAGCTCAGGATTCGAATCCTTCGGGAATGAGTTGAGGTCAAAACGAGCACAAACCTGTGTCTGCAGTCAAGGTGGTGAGGGCTCTCTTCCATTCGGAAAGTGGCAGGAAGCGTGAACTGCAGCTGCAGAAGCAGGCGACGAAAGTGGACGCCGGGAGGCCGCAGAGAAGAAACGTACACCTTGTACTGGCAGTCAAGAATATCATCATAAAAACGGTCAAAGGTTGGGTGGCCTGGCATGGAAGAAAGCCGACAAGCATACCTACTGAGTAGGATGTTGTGCCAGCATGACAGTGGTAGTTCACCGGCATCTGCATAGAGACTCTCAACGAGGCTAGTACGGAAGGCACCAGTGGTGAGATGGATTCCCAAATGATGTATTGTATTTAGATGGTGTAAGATAGACGGCCATGCAGAGGAGCAGACAATCCATCCATAATCCAACTTGGAGCGGACAAGAGATCGATAGAGGCGGAGGAGGACAGTCCAGTCAGCTCCCCAAAAAGTATCTCTCAATACAGTCAGGATAGTGGAGAGAGTAATTTGTAGCCAAGATTTGTGGTTAAGCTTGGGCGATTGTTCCCATAGTCTTTCTTGAATGCTGCTGGCTGAGTTCGATTTAGCGGTGACACTTACTTTATACCTTAAGAAGACAATGCCAACAGACCACGCTGGTTGACTACGAGATCTAAGACAGCTAAGTTGATTCCTCAGCTTCTTGGTGGTGTTTTTTATCATATTAAAGTGCAGTTAATGACTGCAGATAGCTAACTATATTCTTCAACTGTGTGTGGTATGTTGATTTCCTTGTCTTGATTAGTGGTGCAGCCATTGTGAGTTACTGTAAGGACTGCCCCTGACAACAGCTGTGCTTCATAGCCTTGTTGCTAAGAACTACAAAAGCATTTCCACTGTAGTAAAACAATGGAAGCAGTGAAGTGCTGCATCATCTCAGTTGGTAAATTTTAAGAAAGAGTGCTGACCACAACCGACAAGCTGGGTATGGTCACATGGGCTTATTTAACATTGTTTTGCACAGCAGCTTAGTGTCCGCACAGTTACAGCCGGTTCGGCTTCACTTGCATAGCTATGCCCCATTAAGGTTAAACTATTGCAATGCAGTTGTGGCTCAGAGTATATAGTGTGTCTGAGTGACTTGTTTGAATGTAGTGGTCATTGAGCTTGGCCAGTATTAATTTAGTGTAGCAAATTTTAGAAAGCCTTGTTGCTAAGTTGTGTTAGCCTATGCTGTTCAAATCAAGTAATCATGTCCTTCACCATTATAAAGTTCTTTTAGCATAGTAAGTTGTAAAAGCCTCATTACTAAAGATGGCGACCTGTTAGTTTCATATAGTAATCATGCATTTGGCCACTGTTAAGTTTAAGTTGTCAGCACCTTGTTGCTAAAGCCTGATTCCATTTTGCTTGCCATTTATATGTTTGATGGTTAAAATATTACCCTAGTATTGAATGGTCTACTGCCCTTTCTTGTTCTGTGATATTTATACTTACCATGGGGCTAAGTAGTTCACATTTGGTCATGGGCTACCCCCATCAGAGCTTAAAAGGTTGATAAAAAAACTTAACTATTCATTGGAAACTTAAGTTGTTTAGCTCACTGCTATCTTACTTCCAGAGTGAAGGTAGTGATTGTGGTCCTAGTTTCACAGATACTGCTGCAGTGGTTTGCACATTTGGTGTGTGTTCAAGGCTCACCATCTGATCTTGCGGGAAGCTTTCCTGGGAGGAGGGTGGGGTTGTGGGTCAGCCAAGATCCCGAGCTACATCAGGATTGAGACAGCATTCACTTCCTGCCATACAGTGGGCGACGGGTGTTGAACATCTGAGAGAGCTTGATTTTTAACTGTTGAAACACATTGAAAAAAAATTAGAAAGACCAATTACATTCTAGCTTCAATACTTAATAATCAAGCCCTCCAGTCCTACATTATCACAAACAGCAGTTTCATCAGAAAAGGAAAGTCATTATTCAGTAAGGCAGCTGTAGTTAAAGCAGGTAATTACACTAAAGACTTACTACAGTATTTACAGAGCGCATTTGTTCACTGAAATATACCATAAATGATGTACATCCTAGAGAAATATAAGACACTGATGACATATACAACTGTAGCAGTAGAACTGAAAACAAAACAGATGAAGAACATACAATACTAAAAATCCCACATATAAACCATACCATGAAGAAATCTGGGGAAGTATACTACAACCCTTAATACACATGCTGATTGCTGTGTTATAGGAAGGCATATTAGCAGAATCACTAAAAACAAGTAGAGTACAGCCAGTATTTAAGAAAATATAAAGAAGTTAATTTTGAGACTACAGGCCAATATCACTGATCCCCAATTTTGCTAAAATGTGTGAAATGATAATAAAGAATAAAATTTCAAGTAATGTACTCATCACAATATGGTTTCATAGAAGGGCAATCAACAATAACGGAATCAACAGATTTAGAAGACCATATTCTGAGTTCACTTGACAGGCAACAGGAGATCTGTGGGATCTTTGTGGACCTATATAAATTATTTGACTACATAAATAATTCTAGGATAATGGAGAAACTCTATCAGTGTGGGATTCAAGGGAAATGCTATGAGACAGTCAAATTGCATATTTTGAATAGAAAACAGTAAACAGAAATGAGACGTGTAAGTGGAGAGAATATAATTAATTACAGATCTGAATTACAAATTATGAGACCTCATATTGAATTGAATTGAATTGAATTGCACAAGGTTCAGTACTTGGGTCATTCTCAATGTCACAGGTTCTCAAAATTTTCCTCTGATGGAACATATTGAAAATCCTGGTGCATTGATGGAACACCTTATTTATTTTCAAGGTCAATAATGGTCAATAATATTTCAAAAAATTAGAGAGATTTATTTTAGTCAGTGATAACTTCAATTTTAAATCATAACACAGAAATCATAATAAATTTTTAACACGTGATTAGTATCACCAAAATGTCAACAGACAGAAGAGAAGGAGGGGGATGTGGAAAAGGTGGAAGTGGGAAGAGGAAAGGGGAGAGAGGGAGAGAAGGGGGGGAAGGGGGGGGGGGGGGAGGGAGAGGGAGGGAGAGAGAGGGAGAGAGAGAGAGAGAGAGAGAACATGACACTCCTAGCTTTTCATTGAGCAGTTATTAACGTCCCATGGAACACAATTTGGGAAATCCTGCTCAACATAACTGACATCGCAGACTGTATAAAACAGTTACTTACAATGTATGCTGATGAGATTACCATTGTATGTGTAGATGAGGCAAAGGGAGCTTAAAATGGAAGTACTCATACATACTGAGACCGCAAATAAATGTCTAGTACAAAACAATATTTTTATAAATCAATCTAAAACATTGTGAAACTTCCTGGCAAATTAAAATTGTGTACTGGACCGAGAGTCAAACTCCTGAGTTCAAATCTCGGTCTGGCACACAGCTGTTATCTGCCATGAAGTCTCATATCAGTGCATGCATTGCTGCAGAGTGAAAATTTCCTTCTGAAAGCAATGTGTGTATAATGCAAATATTAAACAGTGAGGCAATTAAAAAGGCAAGCGATAAAAAATTTTAGGAACTATTATAGGTGAGCATTTAACATGGGGAGAGAACATAGATGTACTGTGCAAAATAATAAACAAAGATTTTCTTCATACTGAAAACTGCAGAAGTTGTGGATGATAAAGTTCTCAGAGCAATAAACAATAAAACTTGTTTCAATATTAATCCTACTCAATTCATGTATGGGGAAGAGCACAAGATAGCTGCTTTAGGACAATATTTAAAATTCAGAAAAAGAGCACCGAGATGAATAGCCAAAAAACCACCGAGACAAATTTGTAGACGAGCTTTTGTACACCAAAAACTTATGAAAGTGCACTTCCTGTGTGTGTGTGTGTGTGTGTGTGTGTGTGTGTGTGTGTGTGTGTGTGTGTATATATATATATATATATATATATATATATGTATATATATATATATGAATGATGGCAATGAGAGTAAATGTTAAACACCTACCAAACATGGAGGTACATCACATTCTAGCTAGAGGGAAGGAAAATAATTACACATGACAGTGGAATCTCAAAATAATAATAGCAGACAGATGGTATTTTAAGAAGTTCCAAAAATCAATTAAGTGACTAAAGAAATTAAATGTATTTTACAATAATTTAAAAGTTTATCTTCCAGGGAAATGTGTTTACAGTATGAGTGATGTGAAATATCAAATTAATTATTAACTGTTACATTCAAACAGAAAATATGTAATAACCTCATATGTGCCCACACAATGTCATCCTGCTTTCTTTGCTATACGTTTACAGTATACATAAAATTATATGATGCCCCATATACTTTCAGTTGAAAATTATCATCTAGAGTCCACAGGCAAAGAATAACGAAACGTTACATTTCTATTGTCACTGTGACATACAAGTTAAAAGAGGCATTTTTCTGACCACTACACAAGGAATAAATTTCACAGTGGCTGGGGAACACAGAGCATCCATTGACAGGCACTAATTCACAGCTCTCTGTTTCTAAAGAGATACAAAAAACATAGTTCAAATGACAGAAAATAAGAATTATTGTGAGGTCATTATTAATCTTTTATGCAGTCTAAACATCATAGTTTCTCTACAGCACAAGGAATAGTATTGTACACTGAACACTATGGAAGACACACTTTGCTTATCCACATAAAGTGCAACTCAAGTGTTATGTATACATTATTCCTCTCAATTTTGGCTTTAAGCAACAACAGTGGCTCAATGTCCCAAAAATAGAAAATAGTCTCTGTTGCAAGTGTTGTATTAATATTGACACATTTTCCATTCTTAGCATACCTTCAGATTACCTTAAACCATCGAGACAACATTAGACACATTTTATTTATCAATTTGTGTTCCGTTGATCCAGTATACATGGCTTTGGAACAAGTCGTAATTATATATGAGGACAGTACTTATAGATGCTAATAGATGCAAATTGTAATATGCATACAGGAACAAAATATGCAAATAATTACCAGCTTAGACATTTCCAATAGTGAACAGAGGTATACAACAATCAAATAATACACTAAAATTATTCAACAATACAAATTTGATAGAACTGAAGTTCATCATCAGCCTGAGTGAAAATTTCTGTGCTAACGTACATAACTGTATTCTATTACAAATTGGTAACAGCAAATACTAGAAGTACAATGTGTGTCTTATCTAAATAACAATGTAGAAATGTTTATATTAAAGAATTCATGAAGAGGGTAATGGGAGTTTTCCAGACGATAATCCTTTAATTAATTTTAAACTGTGGTATTATCCTGGTATTTTTCCCCCCTTGCCTAATGGGAGAGCATTAAAATCCATTAATTGAGTAATGACTCCCTTTTGTACTAGACTTTAATTAATTTTAAACTGTGGTATTATCCTGGTATTTTTCCCCCCTTGCCTGATGGGAGAGCATTAAAAACCATTAATATTGAGTAATGACTCCCTTTTGTACTAGACAAGTTTTTTTCTATCAACCTCAAGTCATGTTTTAACCTTGTGTCATAGTCGTGAAAGACACTCTTGGCTTTGCACATGGGAAGGTTCTTAATTAAAAGGCACATAAAGGATAGGATGTATTGTGAGGTCATTGTTAATCTTTTATGCAGTTTACAATATTTCTCCAGGAATGAATTCTGTTAACTGACCTTATAATTTGGCTTGCTCTTTTCTGAATGACAAATACTTTATTTTCCATTGGCTGGTCACCCAAAATATTATGCTGTTGGACAACAATGAATGAAAATAGCCAAAATAACCAATTTTACCATCATCAGTATTAGCAGTTGCTGCTATAATATGTAGAGCATAAGTTGCTCAAATAAGTCTTTTTCTGTAGTCCAGGACGTGGCAACACCAATTTGGTTTATTAGGGATGAGGAGGCTCAAAATTTTTGAAGAATAAACATTCTGTGTATTATATTCATTACAGCTTAGATTTACGCCCTCCTGAACCTTGAGACCCATTGAAATGAATGTACTTTTATTTCCAGCTGGACCACTTATGAAGATCATGGAACACAAAGTTGGCACATGTTGCAATGTCATCACCTGGTATTTTTTCAACTAAAAGAGGTGTATCATCTGCAAAGAGAGTAAATTTGCTGGTAGCCTTTGTACAAAGAGAAACGTAATTAATAAAAATAAGAATTTAAAAGCTGTCATATCAAAGGCTTTTAAATATGACTAATGTGGTCTCTTGCAGTAACTGCAAGAAAGAAGTCATTACTAATAAAACATTTGCAACAGAGACAGTTTTCTATTTTTCAAACATTTAAGTATTATGATAAATGAAAAAAAATAATAATAAAATAAGAAATAAGGAAAGAAAAACAACAATAAATGTATAGTGACTTTGCTGAATAAAACCAGTTGCCTACTGTCAAGCAATTTTACAGATAAAGAAAAAAAAAGGTTGAAATTGAGCTTGAACCTCCTGCAGGCTCACTGCTTTATCTATTTTGGGAACATCTTAATTTATACTATTATCCAAGAGGTTTAAAATCCTGTTCTTATTAACGTAAATAAGAACATTGCATGATTCGTACTACATCATTTACGCAGCACTAGAAATACATTCTCTCTAGGCTCATATGTCATTATTAAGATGGTTAACTATGTTATACTATTTAATTCAGTTGACCCACAGAAAATGAATATTGGCAGCCTGTGAAGTTCATTATTAGCAGACAATTTTCTATGCTTTCTTAACACAGCTATTTTTTGTAACTTTCGTTGTACACATTCAAAGTTTTATAGCCCTACCCAATTTAGAAAAATCACTGTTATATTCGAATTCTAACTATTCACTAGATTCAAGCACACATACAGCAATGTAAAACAACCTATTATTGATTAGCAAAAACATTTTATACTGGTTAATTTTCTCTTACTAAACTGATTACTGAAACAGCTTACTGCTGTATGGTGATAGCGAACGTTCTGATGTCATGCAAATCTCTTTCTCAGTGAAAAATACATGTACCTCTTGATTCTTCCAGAAACATTTTCATTTACACATTTGTACAAAAAAACTATCACGTTACGCTTGTACTAAACTGCCCTGCAACTCGCACTGCTAAAGCTGTTAACACATTCTTTGCAGGCCTATAGCATAGAACGTAGTAGTTAAATGAATAACGAAAGCGTTCTGATTGGCATCAATTAATACCTACTACAGCTTCTTCCTTCTTTGCATTTCCTTATAACTAATACTCGAAATAAGACTATAAGCACTTAAAGTTAGCAGTAGCTAACGTTATAATCTAAGAGAAGCTGCACATCAGATATGCTACTGTCCCTTGTCGTCTCTTCACAAATATTATTGCCACACACAAGGGTATGAAAGACAATATGCACACAAAAACACTGTTGATGCGCATCTAATCCGTAACGAAGTATTTTAACAATCACTTTCACATTCATAGGAGATTGCAGCATAAAATACAGCAGAAATTACACGCAATACATCACAGTTAGTCGATAGTTTTGTGAAGTTGAGCAAAGGTAACTGTATCAAATTAGGAGTTTACTGTTATTTCAGAATAATTCGTCGTTTCTATTCATTCATATATGCAATCTGTTGATTTTGTTTAAAGTCTGGGATTCTGGGAGACATTTGTTTACACTCAAGACTCCTACCGATCTAGTGATCTACCAACAAGGAAATCGTATTGCGTTCAAAGAAAACGAGCTGCGGAAGAGGTTAAGGCGAACCTATCTTGTAATACCATCCATTGACGATGAATACCTTTGGTTGTATAACAGACAGTTGTGTCATGAGCAAACACAAATTCTTATTTGTTTAACTCTTAGACGTTTTCGAATGAAGTTCTACGATCATCAGGGGGTTCATTTATTTTATTAGTATTAAATACGACGTTTATGTGGCTGTCTGACTAATGTAGTATAGCTGATATTTTCCTCTAGTTCGTCATTTTTTGTGATTCCGCTTTTTCATGCCTCTAGAGAGAATGTAAAATATGCTTTGCAATATCCACAGAATCACTGATTGTCGAACTTGCATCAAAAATGGAAAAATACGAACAACCACCCCAAGATGAAAACATCTTTCGAGTTAGGTACTCATCATTAAGCAGTCTGGCCATTCTAGCAAAGTGGTCGCCATCTTGTAGCCAATAAAAATATATATATATATGAACTATTTCCTCCGTCCTCCAAGCAATAAAAAAGTGAGGATTATATACATGAAAGAACGAAAGACGAAAATTTATTTTCGAACATAAACCCAACACCAATTTCCTTTCTATTGTAACTCGGTAGGGCCCATGAAGCAACTTGTGAGTATATTTTTATGGAACACTCGTATCTATTTCTATTAATATCGTAACAGCTTAATATGATTTAGCCGACAAACTTCACGGCGATTTTATCGACATCTGAATAACTATGATTGGGTAACGTTTGGAAAATGTGGTGACGGAGTGTCGAGAGGGACAGCTTGTGCAGTTGTTTTAGGTTATGTTATCTCGATAAAACGTCGCTGTTAACTTCTATGAAGTTGCAAGTTATGAAAAATATTACATGTACGCAGGCCCATATCGTCTTGTAAAGTGCCCGGTAATTTGTCCACATGACATGAAATCTATGCATATGTTTTCCCGTAGTTTGTAAAAGGCAGTTTCTTTACCTTGCGACCTCAAGTGAAAATGAAAATCGTCGTTAAATACTTTGTGATGGGCGAGAGAAGACGTGTAATGAAATTCGTACAATCACTATACTAGTATGTTTATGTTAACTTGCTTAACGCCGCTGATGATGTACCTAGTTGTGAAGAGACAAGAAGTGTGTTAGCTGTGTAGCTGCTCCGGATTATTGCGTGTGAAGTTGGGTACTAATCTTAGTATTTCAGATTCAAATACCAGTAATTTATACATCTTATCAGATAATGTTTGTATTGGAATGAAAGAAAATGCTGTAGAAGGTATTAGGCCATGTCTGTTGTTTACTGTGGCTGTTCAGAAAGTTTTGAGCACTTCTCCAGTACGAACTTAAGTACGGGAATTATTAAAGATTCCGCCGTGGCAGTAGTTGTTGTACATTTGTATATACAGCAATGATGGGGATGAAATGCATATTAAATTGCCTGATAAAATTACCGTCTGAAGGCTGCTGAATTTAGAAGAGGCAGAATTTCATTTTATGCCTGCAACGTAATAAGTGAGAAACAGTGTATAGAATGACATCTGTGTTCATAGATTAAGCCTTTCAGTGTCTTATATGCGATTAAGAAATACAAATTCTCTTTTGCTCTTGGTTATATCAGTAAGAATCGGATTATAAATGTGTTGGATGACAGCATTCATTACCAAACGTCCATAATATATTTAAAAGCATTGAGCTCACAGAAGGCTGCAAGCTTCATTTCAAATTTTCTCATCATATGTAAAATCGAGGTTGGCCGTAGTAAATTGTTTTATTTGGAAAAATCTCTTTGCTTGTATGAGTTGCTTTGCATGGCCATATTGCTGAAATTAGAATTCATTTGGAAAGCTAAATATTCATGTCTCATAATGCTTACATTATTATAGTGTACCATTGGCCCCTGTTTCAAAGAAACATCAATAATCATTTGTTTCCATTGCATGTGATTTTGATGTGACATTTTGAGGTAATTTGTTTCAACTCTTCTTAACCAGAGAAATGTCGCTCTTTTGTCATAATTACAATTTCTGTTTTCATCAGGTAGTGTTAAATTTGTTTTGTGTGCACTGGCTCATATGTTGCTCTGTCTTGGAATAAAAAATGCTGTTTTTGAGTTGTATCTTATAGTGATAATGAATTTTGAATATGACTGTTTTTATCTGATTCCTTGTTTTTCAGGGCCTTCACACTGCAGCAATGGATTACAGAAACATTATTTGGATAAAAACAGAGCCAAAAGATGAGATATCGACTGTGCCAGACTCCACTGTAAGTAGTTTTCTTGTATTGTTTTAATAATTTCTGTGTGTAGTATTCTGAACGAATAAACATAAATCAGTGATATGCTTGGAAGTAAGGAGAATGCAATGTAATAGAGAATCCAGATCTTTTGTTAAATGTAATGATCCACAACACTGTGAATAAAATGTGTGTGTTGAACATCAGACAGAGGGAATAGTTTGGATTAAATATTTAGCAGAAGCTAGAGAACTTCTTAAATCACTACTCATTGACATTTATAATACATAAGCATAAACATGGAGCTTATTCTGATCTGCTTCTTTTAAATATCAACTTTAATTTGCAGCTAGAAAGTTAGGTAGACTTACAGTAATTTTTTTTATTAACATTCGATGTTTGCTGTCACATAAAATATTTGTTTTGTAAGTAAGGTTGAAGAGATGTTTACTGTGATCACTGGTGTGATGATTAAGCTTCTGTATTCTAATATATACATTAGCAGTTCTCTTTGAATATGTAAACAGTATGTCAGTAAATTTCATTTCAGATAAAATTCATTACTGCACCTCAATAAATAGTTGATAGCACTCAGCTTGCACTGTAGATTACAATTTCGGTGATGATGTGGGTTGAATCAATCGGTGAAATGATGTGGCATATGATGTCATACATGCACAGGGGTCAATGGAAGCGACCGATTCCACTTGTTGCTTTGACTTATGACATAATAGTGGTATTGTGTTGTTGAGTTGGTTTTATTTGTAGATGTTGAGTTGCTTCTGGATGGTGTCCTGTGAGGGTGGAAGTGGACATGCTGAGTTTAAGGTGTGTACAGGCTTCATTTGAGTTTTGGCTTGTATTGTGCTAATGTGGTCTTCAGTTCAAGTAGTTGGTGGGGTAGTGTGGGTTGTGGAAGTGTTTACAGTGAGTTATTAAGGTTTGTTTATATATTTGGCAATTTTGTTACGTCTGATTAGATTGGTGTTCGTTGGGCATACAGGGGACTATGATTTTTATTGATTTTTTTGTTGGATGTGGATATGGTAGTGAAATACATGAGTGCATCATTACAATCTAAAAGGGTGGTGATATGGTGTCTGTCACACAAACGGTTTCTGCAGGTGGGCGGCCTTACTGCTGCATGTGTTAGGTGTCACATTTGTGGTGACAATATGAGGTAGATGAGAGTTCTGGCGGCTCAAACCTAGTTTCGGTGGGTCGACCGAAGCGTCCGATCCCACCCGTCGGCTTTGACCCGTGACTTAAGGCTGTTGTGGTGTGTGACATCACGACGGCGCAGAATTTACTTTGTGAGAGTGGCGTGTTTGTAGGTGTCGTTTTGATGCGATCGGTGGTGCTCTCCTGTGGTGTGTTAGGTGATGTTTTTGGTTTAGTTTGCTAGTGTGGCGTCGTGTGTGAATTGCTTTTTTTATGTCTTTGGTAGGTATGGATATGACTGACTGGGTCAACAGTTTTCTGTTGTCGGCTATGATGGGGGACAGTGCGTTGTCTCTAGTAAAATTTCTTCAACTATTCGGATTTTTGGATGAAGTCGTGAAGTATTCAGTATGTGATGAAGAAATGAGGCTTACTTAAAGTTCCGGCGTCTTGGACCAGGGACGGCTGTATGTGGAGATGTCGTGAGGATAACAGGTCAAGGGAAGTGTTCACTCCCAATGTGTGGCTGTGAATGTTGGTATCGGGAGATGTTTGTGAGCTATATAGGTCAAGGGAAGTGGTTACGTCGTAATTTATGGGATCGGGAGCTGCTGTTGAGCTATACAGGTCAAGGGAAGTGTCTGATACCAGATGATACTGTCTTTAGTGGTATTTGGGGAGTTTTGTGATATCGGTTTTTTTCATGGTTTTGTATGGTGGTGGGTGTCTAAATTTGTTTATATTTAGTTTGTCTCCACCCAAAAACCACCTATTTCCCGCGCTTGTCCCGTTAGTCTCATTAGGCTTTTTGTGGAACGTGTGTGTGTGTGTGTGTGTGTGTGTGTGTGTGTGTGTGTGTGTGTGTGTGTGTGTTTTTTTCGATGTATTTTCATCCTCATAATGTGTACATAACGACTTTATATGTGCCATATTGGAATCATGGTTTATGGTTGTTTCCGCCATATTTGTGACGTCATGGATCAAAGCAGACGGGCAGGATCGGACGCTTCCGTATTTCCGTTTCGGTGCGGGCAGTGCCGGGTTAAACCTAAGCTGTTTCAGCTCTTCTGTTAAAATCAATCAATCAATCAACCCGGCAGCTCAGACCGGGGACATGTATATGTGACGTCAGTGTGAACATACCTGGAAATCTATGAGATGTGGTACCTGGTTTGAGAAATCTAGATTAGCCCTGTGGGAGACTGTCTTGCTCTCTTACTATTTTTGTTGTAAGTCTTTTATAAATGTTTTTGCATATGAGACTGCTGTGAGAGAGAGAACTGTTCTGGATTGGATATCTGTTTGTCAAGAGGTTTGTTCAGAATACGTGAAATGTAGCAGGAAGTTGGTTGGGCCAGGTGTGGTTGATGAAATTGACGAATCACAGTATGGGAGGGGCATTTTTCTGGTTGGTTTTGTGGGTGTTTGGTGGGGAGGAGGGAGGGTGGTTGTTACTTCAGGAGATGGGTATGCTGATTGTGTTTTTAGGGTTCTACTGAGCTGCAGTAATAGGTAACTGGTGGGTCTAATTGAAGAATATATTGAGGGGGTAGCACTATTGTTTCTGATGCATTTTCGTCATATAGGGGTTTGGGGACGAGTGGTTACAATCATTGAGTCGTTAACCACAGTACTGAGTTTAAGGATTGTGACAGTGAGGCTTGTAGTTACATGATAGAGGGGCTTTGGGAGCAATTAAATCAGTTATAAGGAGGGGAAGAGGCACTCTTACAACCTGTAATCTCATTTGGATTACTATTGCTGACAGAAGATTTTTTGAGGGGAGGATGTATAGGTTGAAGATGGTGAGTTAAGGTTTTCTCTCTTCGTGTGTGTGTGTGGGGGGGGGGGGGGGGGAGGGGGACATGATGGTGAACCTAGGTGGTATTGCTTGAAGGTCTTGTTGGTAAGTAATTTTCGTTTTTGTTTCATTCTATAGTGATTGTGATATTTTGTCTGTTCTGTATCTATAGTAGGTTGATTGTGTTCTAATTGATGTAGTGAATATGGAGTATTTGGGTTTTTGAGTTGGGGTTTTGGTTCCACCTTCCGGAGTTGTAGGTGGCTTTTTTTTCCATCAGCAGCTGCGGTTGAGCTATATAGGTTAAGGGAAATGTCCAATTTCTGTGGTTTTGTTGGTGTAATGGAATGTTTTAATGTAAACTTTTTTGGATATTATTTGTTTTGGCATAGTGTAGTTATTGTTGTGTATTTGACTTACCCCACCCGAAAACCCCAATTTTCTGTGTTTGTCCCATTAGTTTCACTTTATTTTTGGAGTGAAACGTTGTATCATACTTATTTTTCTTCGCGTTTGTTTGCGTGTGTATTTAGTGACATCATTGTAAACATTTTGTATACGCTGGAAGTAGCGGCTTCCATCTCGTGGTTCAGAGCAAACAGGTTGAATTGAATCCTTCTGTAATGCCATACAGAGAGATATAGTAGAATACTGATAATGTAACTCTGTTTGTATATTATGTTTTGAGTGGAAGTTGCGATGATGACCTTCACCATAGCCCATGCTGCATATTATTTTGTAAGGTGACAGCTGGGTTTTGAGTAGGCGAAACCAAGTCCTCTGCCCTGAGAATAACTATAATTCATGTTATCACATTTATTCTACCTCTCTTCAATATTTGCAAGTAGTGTATGTTTACTATTTTAATTGTGATGTCAGTTGAGCTGGTAGATTGGCAGGTTCAGATTTTCTAGCAAATACCTTTAAAGACTGTGTTATAATTTGATAAGTGAGATAAAATTAAAAAGTAGTCTTATAAGATTAAAGTTGTATTTGATGAATACTAGTTTTGAAGATTTGAACACTGCTTAACAATGAATATGTCACATGGAAGCTTCTCTCACATGTTGAGTGGATGGACTTAACCTTCTTAGACCCTTCAAAAACCATATTTAGTATATCATGTTAATTGAAAGCCACTGAGATAGCAAAAATACATAGAACTTCCTACACAGTCTGTGTATTTTATGTCATAAATAGCCGCATTTGACCACTCTCCCCACTTTTCCAGCAGTTGTTTTAATTTGTTTGGCCAGTATCACATTGTAAGTCATTGTACCAAATGCGTATTTAACAGCTCTGTGTTCAAACTGAATATTGACGTATTTTATCCTTCTCTGAGGATTGTCCATTGTGATTGTAGAAGCGGAATGTGACTGTGAATTCCGTGTAAATATTCATGGTAGGAGAAAAAATGTTCTCTGCTACAGTTCCTTAATGTTGATAGTGGCATGCTATACTACGCAAACTCATACTGTGACAGAATGTGCTATTACAGAGATCTCACAACGCAATAAGAAATAACAAATAACATTTATTAAGAGTATTTTACAAAATGGTACTTTAATTTGGTAAATTTTGATGCATGGCGGACGATGTCCTGAACATGATGCAGTGGTATCTAACTAATTTTGCAGTCTCTTGACTGTCTGATATTGTCACTGATAGAAATCTTTGCAAAGACTCTGTAATTGGTTATGGTTCTCTGTGAACAGCAACTATAGTGTCAGAAGGTAATCTTCAGAGTATTGTGTGAGAATTGCCAGCTCTGGAATTGCTGTCTGGCTGCTGGTGGGGAACTGTTTATGTTTGTCCGCATCTGCCTCCCATTGTATTTTGAGTCCGTCAGTGGGAAGATTCCTGTCTGCCCAGTGGAGGCAAAAGCTGTATAGTCTGCAGTTGACATTTTTCCTATTGGCTGTCTGCACTATGAGCAGACATACACAGTGTGCTGAAGGAAGTGGCGCAGAAGCAGGAAGAAGTGTTTGTTAGTGAGCACCATCTGGAGGCTGCTCGCATGGAACTGATAGATGTCAGGCAAGGGTTTGTGCCTGTGAGGTGATGGTGGCCTCATGTGGTATTTGGTGTGTACTTCTTGCCCAGTACACAAATTTCCTCAAAAAGTATGTTGTGAGGTAGCCCTAAGCAGGTGGCGAACTGCTACTGAAGTGTACAAGGTGGAAGCCAAAAAGTATCTCCATCACTTCTTTTCTGTTTATGCCCATCCCAAAGAATGATATTGTGGCTGGGCTGTTATTACACAATAGGAGAGTCAAAATTTTCATTGCCTTTTAGCCAGCACATATTTACATTCCCAATCTACATCTGCTGCAGTCATATTAATTATTTGTGTGTTAATACTCACGCAAAACTTAATCATGTGATGTGCTGTTCATTGTTGATAACAAGTATTATGTATTGTACTTTAATGTCACTGTCAACTTCTGGTGAATTACATTGCTTAAGGTGGGATGTAATGGGAAATGTAAACATTTATTTAATACATCATTAAAACCATATTTATTAATTTACAAATCCAAAATTTTACATGTGTAAAGCAGCTGAACTGTGTGTTAATGGAAAAATATAATAAAATATGCAGGATTAATATTTTTCCAGATTGTGTAATTTTTAATTTTTTATTGTCTTTTTATAAAAAGCCATAACTCATTCTAATCATGCAATTAATCTGAAAATTTTATTGTAGGGTCCTGAGACGGTTATAAAACCACTGAACTACAGTTATTAATTTATGGTACAAATTGTATCATTAACAGAGTTTTACCTTCACTTCACACTCCCTCTTCCCTCTTCTTGGGAGTAATGTATCAAGCCTTCGTCTGGAGACGGACATTTGAAAACTCCAGGATCCTGTTTCCTTTCTTTTTCTCCATCCTCACGATTTCTTCCTATGTTGGTCTTTCCCTACGTTCACTCTTCCCCGTGCTTTCATACCCTTACTTCTATCTCTGCCTCATTCTCCTTGCCCTATTCTCCTTGTCTTCTTTTCCGTGTCTTATTCTCCGCTTCGGCATTTGAGATTCTTTCTTCTGTCCCTCTAACCCTTTCTCTCTTTCATCTCTTCTTTCCTCCCTGTGCGTGCCTGAAGGCCGACCCACGCGTTCACACACGTAGCCGGTGACGGGGTAATGCGTAATTCCCCACACTGGGTACACAAGTAAGGCACGTACGTACCCCCTGATAAAGGCCAGGCCCAGGGAGTGGTGATTGCCTGAGCTGTTACCTTCCGAACATGCCGATTGGTCCCTCCGTCCGTTCCTCGGGAGAGGTGTCCTGAGGTGTGAACAGTCACCTAAGGCGGGAGTGCCCTCTGAGAGGGCCCCCACAAGGAAGGAGCACACCATCGGAGACACTGGCAATCATGGGGGATTCATCCGCAATAGATTTCTCTTCTTCTTCTTCTTCTTCTTCTTCTTCCATGTCTTCTGCCCAAAAACGAAAGCTAGATGAAACTCCTGTTCCGAAAATTCTACCACCAGCACCAAAGTTTCTTGTTGTCACAAGATCTGATGGTCACGATTTCACAACAGTCAACCCTTTTGTTATTCAGAAGGGTGTAGGTGCGATTGCTGGACCAGTGAAATCTTGTACTCGGTTGCGCAACGGTACCTTGCTGTTGGAGACAGAGAGCACCTTTCAGGCCCAAAAATTACTTCGAGCCACACTCTTACACACATTTGCTGTACAGGTGGAGGCCCACCACACCTTGAATTCGTCGTGTCATGTGGCATGGTGTGTACCAGGTCACTCGACGGACTAACTGATGAGGAGATTCTGCCTTTCCTCTCTGATCAGGGAGTGATGGCCATCCATCGGGTCGTGAAAAGGATCGACAAGGACCTCATACCGACCCGAACCATATCCCTGACTTTCGACAATTTGCAATTGCTTTCACGAATTAAAGCGGGTTATGAGGTCATTTCTATTCGGCCGTATGTACCCAGCCCTACAAGATGTTACCAATGTCAGCAGTTTAATCATACACGGCAGTCTTGTTCAAGTGGGGCTAAATGCATTACCTGTGGCAGGGACGCCCATGAGGGTGACTGTCCACCTCCGTCCCCTCGTTGCATCAACTGTATGGACGACCATGCTGCCTCCTCTTGTGACTGCCCCGTCTACAAAGATGAGAAAAGTATACAGGAAATTCAAGTGAAAGAGAAGGTGTCGATCTCGGCTGCTCGCAAGTTATTCAATAGCAGAAAGCCCACTGTGCTTCTGGCAGGTAAATACAGTACCGTTCTCGCCTCTCCTTGGCCTACCAGGGAGGTAGCTACACTGAAATGTGATCTAACATTTAGTGATTCGGTCGTCAGATCGGTCAGTTTTAAGATCGCCCGATCAATGTCTCCTCTTACTCCCACCGACCCTAAGGCTCAATCATCATCACCTGGTACTGCTAAGACAGGGACCTCTAAATCGGACGCTTGGACCTTCGAAAAAAGAACCGACACGTGAAGATTTCTTGCATACTCAAGCTTCATAGCCATCAACTGTTACTTCGACAAAACGTAATTCTTCAAAGAAGGCTCACAGAAACAAGAGTTTTCCATCTCCACTGAGGCGTGTTTCTTCTCCTGCACCACCCAGCAGTTGCTGTCCCCGGCTATCTTCAGTTTCGCCAGGCCACACCGCTGGTAGCCGATCATCTGGCCTTTCACCGGCGGAGGAAGCTGCCCCTCCTGACCAGCTCAGGAAGGTGGCAGATGCAACTGTTGAGTTGATAGACCATGACTCACCACCTATCAACTGCAGCAGCAGCGCTACCTCAAAGCCAGGCCCTCAGCAGCCATCGAGGTGACCTTTCTTCTTTTTCTTTTCGTTTTCATAATGGCACTTCTTCAATCGAATATTCACGGCATTCGGTCCAACCGAGAGGAACTAAAATTGCTTCTTTGAATGCACTGCCCGCTTGTCATAGGTCTCCAAGAAACGAAGTTACGCCCATGTGATTGTATTGACATGGCACACTATACCTCCATGCGTTTCGACCTACCCCCTGTGGCAGGTATTCTGGCTCATGGAGGGGTCATGTTGCTGGTTCGGGATGATGTCTACTATGATCCAATCACATTGCACACAGATCTGCAGGCAGTTGCCGTCCGAATTACTCTCTCTCCACTTTCACATTTTCCATTTGTACTGTTTACACTCCATCATTGTCTGCCGTTACTATGGCAGATATGATACAATTGATAGCTCAGCTTCCTACACCATTTTTGTTGATTGGAGACTTTAATGCCCACCATTTCCTTTGGGGCTCTCCAGCATCCTGCCCGAGAGGCTCCCTCTTGGCAGACCTTTTCAACCACCTCAATCTAGTCTGCTTAAATACCGTTGCACCTACCTTCCTTCCGGATGCAGTGCATACGTATTCCTACTTGAACCTCTCAATATCCACCATCCAGCTTGCACATCAGTTCGAGTGGTATGCTCTGTCTTACACATACTCGAGCGACCATTTCCTCTGCGTAATCCATCTCCTGCATCACACCCCTTCTCCATGTTCCACTAACTGGAACATCTCCAAAGCCGACTAGGGGCTTTTCACCTCCCTGGCGACCTTCAGTGATCAAAACTTCTCCAGCTGGGATAGTCAGGTCACATACCTCACGGACGTTATTCTCACTGCTGCTGAATATTCCATCCCCCGTACTTCCTCTTCTCCACATCGAGTCCCAGTCCCCCTGGTGGGCTACAGCATGCAGCGACGCTATTCGTGCTCAGCGACGTGCTTTACGCCCCTTCCAATGTCACCGTACGATGGCGAACTGTATCAGTTACAAACGACTCCTTGCACAGTGTCGTCATGTTATCAAAGGAAGCAGAAAGGCTTGCTGGGTGGCTTTCACCAGCTCATTCAACAGTTTTACTCCTTCTTTGGTTGTCTGGGGTGGCCTGCACCAGCTATCTGGCACCAAGGTCCACTCCCCGATTTCTGGCCTGACTGTAGCGAATGAAGTCCTCGTGGGTCCTGAGGATGTGTCAAATGCCTTCGGCCGCTTTTTCACGGAGGTTTTGATCTCTGCCCATTACCACCCTGCCTTCCTCCCCCAAAAACAAGCAGAGGAGGCACAGCCACCTTCTTTCCAGTCTTTGAATCGTGAAAGTTACAATGCTACCTTCACCGTGTGGGAACTCGAAAGTGCACTCGCCCGGTCCCGATCCTCTGTTCCGGGGCCCAATGGTATCCATATTCAGATGCTGAAGAACCTTTCTCCTGCAGGTCAAGGCTTTCTTCTTTGCGCCTATAAATGCATCTAGACTGAAGATCATGTTCCCACACACTGGCGTGAAGCAATTGTTGTTCCCATACCCCAACCAGGATAGGACAAACACCTTCCTTCCAGTTATCGCCCCATCTCCCTTACCAGCTGCATCTGCAAGGTGATGGAGCACATGGTAAATTCTTGATTGGTTTGGCTCCTTGAATCTAGACGCCTCCTTACCAATGTCCAATGTGGCTTTCGTAGGTGCTGCTCTGCTGTTGACCACCTAGTTACCTTGTCGACCTTCATTATGAACAACTTTTTGCGTAAGTGACAGACGGTGGCTGTGTTCTTTGATTTGGAGAAGGCTTACGACACCTTTTGGAGGGCGGGCATTCTCCGCACCATGCACACTTGGGGGCCTTCGCGGACACCTCCCTCTTTTTATTAATGCATTTTTAATGGATCGAATGTTCAGGGTACATGTGGGTTGTTTAGTCAGATGCCTTTCGCCAGGAGAATGGGGTGCCCCAGGGCTCCGTTTTGAGTGTGGCCCTTTTTGCCATAGCTATCAATCCAATAATGGATTGCCTTCCAGCTGACGTTTCAGGCTCCCTTTTCGTGGACGACTTTACGATTTACTGCAGTGCTCAGAGAACATGTCTCCTGGAGCGCTGTCTTCAGCATTGTCTAGAGCGTCTATATTCCTGGAGTGTCGCTAACAGTTTCCGTTTTTCTGGTGAGAAAACGGTCTGTATGAACTTCTGGCGTTACAAACAGTTTCTTCCCCAAACCTTACGTTTCGGTCCTGTTGCTCTCCCATTCTTGGAGACAACAAAATTTTTAGGTCTTACATTTGACAGGAAACTTTGCTGGTCTCCACATGTTTCTTACTTGGCTTCTCGTTGTACCCGTTCCCTAAATGTCCTCCGTGTTCTCAGCGGGACGCCATGGGGAGCAGATCGAATGGTCCTGCTTCGCTTATATCGGTCCATTGCCCGATTAAACCTGGATTATGGGAGCTTTGTCTACTCCTCTGCCCAGCCGTCCATCTTACGCCGTCTAAACTCAATCCACCATCAGGGGTTACGTCTGGCGACTGGAGCATTCTACACCAGCCCTGTTGAGAGTCTGTGCACCGACGCTGCCGAATTAGCGCTCAACTACTGGCGCGATATGTTGCTTTGTCGGTACGCCTGCCGAATGATGTCAATGCCCCACCACCTGTCATATTTCTTCTTCTTTGACGACTCTTTCGACTGCCAATACAGTCTGTACGTCTCTGCCCTGTTATCTCCTGGAGTTCGCTTTTGTTGCGTGCTTCAGCAACTTGATTTTACCCTCCCTACGACTTTTCGAGTGGGTGAGAGCCCGATACCACCTTGGCTCCAGGCTCAGGTTCGCGTTCACCTTGAAGGAGAGGACCCTGGATTCGATATACTGCTTGAGGTTTGTCGAACTTCGTTCGAGACTCGCTAATAACATCTTTATTCAGACAGATGGCTCCAAGACTACTGCTGGCGTCGGATGTGCCTTCGTCGTTGGGGATGATACCTTTCAATACCGGCTCCTTGACCAGTGTTCAAGCTTTACAGCTGAGCTTTTTGCTCTCGATCAGGCCGCTCAGTATATCCGCCGCCATCGTCATTCTCCCTATGCATCAGCTCTGATACTTTGAGAGCCATTCAGAGTCTCCGTGACCCATATTCGGACCACCCTCTCGTGCAGTGAATTCAACGGTCCCTTCAGTCACTAGCTGATACTGGCGCTTGTGACCTTTTTTTGTGGATTCCTGGCCACTTTGGTGTGCCTGGGAACGAAGCTGCTGATGCTGCGGCCAAGACTGCTATCTTCCTGCCTCAGTCAGCTTACTTGTGTGTCTCATCAACTGATAGTGGGGTTAGGGTCATCAAACCGATCCTGATGGCTTGGACGACCTCCTCACACCCTTCCCGGTGAGAGGAGGTCATTTTGGCCAGGTTGCGGATTGGGCATTGATGATTTAACCACCGCTACCTGTTATCCGGTGACCCCGCCCCGCAGTGCCCCTGTGGTCATCCATTGATGGTGCGCCATATTTTATTGTCCTGTCCCCATTTTATTCACTCTCGTGTTGTCCTGTGTCTGCTGTCTACCTTACAGGAACTTTTAGCTGATGACACTCGAGCAGCTGCTCGTATTCTTAGTTTTATGACATTGACGGACTTGTCCAAGAAAATCTAACTCTTTTATTTTGTTTATCTGTGTCTTTGTAAGTACATCCTGTTGCTGTCCCCTTGCGTTTTTCTGCGCTATTAGTGCACTAACATTTGTGACTGGGCACTAATGACCTTAGTAGTTGAGTGCACTAAAAAAAAAAAAGTTCTGGTAATTAGTGTTTATGTGAATCCATCCCATTTCTGTTGTTGAATGTACACCAATCGCCTATCGGACACAGTTGTGCATTGGTGTTTTGTCAGTGGATAGTTTGTGGAAAAAAATTGCCCACACAACATGCTTCATTACCTCTAAATTGTGTGGGTTTTTCCTGATAGCTCTCCCAGAAATTAAATGAAGAGAACCAATTTCTTTCAGAGTAAACCTGCTTTTTTCTCCTAGTGGTTTTCCAGCTTCACGTACTTCACCTTTCTTCTCTTTCAGCAAGCGATGAAGCCTACCACCAATCCTCTTTTTGATTTGGCAAAAACATACCAACTTTTCTATTGTTGTATTGTACAGATTTTTATCTGTCACAGCTTTGAACAAAGAGGAGTCCCCATCATAAAGGTATTTAGTATCTCTGACACCATACTGGTCCTCAGATCTGGAAAACATCCTAACAACTGCAGCAGCCTCCATGCCCCCACTTGAGCCACTATAATTATTAGAGCATGCTACTGCATGCCTTTCTTTCCACAGTTTCTCACTGTCTTCATTGTTGGACATTTTCCTTGTTGCACAGTGGTGGCAGTATTTAGACATAATTTCTACATTGAAAACTTTACCCGAGTCAATACCTATAACAGATGCAACTCCATATAGGGATGAGTGACCCCTTTTCATCCAGGTCCCATCTGCAGACACACATGGGTCAGTAACATTTGTAGGATATTCACTGTCATGAATACCTACTCTAGGATCTATTTTGTTTGTTTGTTTGTTTGTTTTGTTTTGTTTATTTCCACCAATTCCTCAACTGCTTTCTTCATAGAAACTCTGGCAGTATCGCATACACCTCCAGACAATTTCTTTATTTATTTTTTCAAACCTTGCACAAGTTGGAGGCATGTTCAATGAACCACACAATAAATTACCTCCTTCTCTGCCTTGTTCAAAGCATCTCATAGCATATGTTAACCTAAAATTTCTTTCATATGTACCAGTGTCGATTTTTTTTGGAGGAGGAAAATGAAAATTCATAGCCACATAAATTACAAATTAATTTAAAATCACAAGCTATTCCCACTCTTCTTTCTTCAGCAACAATTGTGCATTCTGTATTTTTACAGCTAACACATGAACGTGAAAACTTTATAGCCTGACAGACAAGCTCTAACCTGGCAGACAAGATCTAAATCAGTAAGTCTGAATACAGTGGTATCCATATCATTATTCACACACCTGTACAATTCTCCTATTCCAAGTTTTGATGAGGAAGCTTAATTTCGAACTACGTCCTCTTTTTTTTGTTGGTAAACCGATTTCCATGAAACCTCCATTTCCTAAACACAGTTTTTCCACTACCCATTATGCATAAATCTTGACTTCCATGTGAAGGTGTACAAATTCAACCTTCCACCCATAATGTTCGTTGGTATTATCAAAATGTAAATAAAACACATGCAACAGTGTTTTAAGGCAAAGGTATAGATGTCAGCCAAAGTTATCAAAAGAAAATAGCCTTCACACTGACAAACTCCGCAGAAGCAAGCAGTTTCCCAATGTTAGAAAAGGTGGGAGTGGCCACAAGTGCAGAGCAGTTTAACAATTTAAAGGCATTTCTGAAGCTACTATCATCATAAAATTCACACCCAACATAGATTAAACTGTGTAGATAAAGGAAATAATATTTTTGAAAAATATATTTTTTGGACCAAAATCCATTACATCCTCACTTAAAATTAATGGTAAAACGTAGTTCTTGATCGTTTTCCTTAAAAGGTGGCAATATCATCTAGTTTTAAGGCTGAAATTTAATGGGGAAACTGAAACAAACTTTTATGTCACTGTGAATTTTGTGTTTCGTCTTTCAGCTCACTCACCTAGAAGAATTCAGGAGAAGCAACGAAAACACAAATGCAAGAACTCAAACAAAATTAGCCCTAGGAATATAACGGGGTAAATTGACTACCTAACCAAGAAAGTCTTCGTTGAAACGGGTCAGTCTGTGTAAGCTGAGCCTAGGAGAAACAGGGTACGAATGAATATCCCCCAACTCTCAGCCCCTGAACTTTGAAAATCTCATTTCTCTACATTTTTGTGACTTCAGTGTAAGAATTGTCATGCCTGTATCCAGGACATTTTGTTACTGAGCGGGTTTGTGTATCATCCATAGGTATACGAAAATCACCTGTTGAGAAAAAGTCATTTGTAACAATATTACGAAAAAATAGATGAGCACTTACCATACAGAAGAAACATTGAGTAACACAGGGGCAACAGAAAAACTTATTTTGCATTTTGACTTCTGGCCAAAAGGCTTCCTTTCGATGTAGAAAACGCTCATACACATTTGCACAAGAACAATTTGCATACACGTACATGTGACCACTGTCTCTGGCTACTGTAGCAGTCTTTTCACTTTGCGTGTCAGAGACTCGGCATCTTTGCTATGTGTTGAGTAGTGATCTAACTTCATATTATTGTTGTTATTCAATCCTTGACTTTCCATTACTTGGTAAATGGTTTATGATATATATGACACATCTTTTCTATGTGAATATCGATAACATAAGGGAAAGATGAGACACTAAGTTGCAGGCAGTCACAGTGAAAAGACACGTACTCATTACCTTAGTCAGAAAAGGACAAAACTAATGTGTAAGTTTCTTTTCATTGTATCTGTTTGCAGTTTGACATGTCATCTTTACAGTCACTAGCATTCTATCTTTTGCTGATATTCCAACCTGGAGTTTCCATTGTTCGAGATAATTCCTCTCAGAAAAAAGAACTAGTAATAAAATTATTATTATTGTTAAACTTAATAGTGTCATAAGTTTTACAGCAAACTATTAAAATTAAAACTGCTTAAGCACACTAATTATGTGGTTTTACTATTACCACAGGTCCGGGTTTGCCCATCCACTGTGAACGTGAAAGAAGAATTGCAAGAGTGTGTGAATCAAGAGGTAATTCAAGAATTTATGTAACTATATAAAATTAAGCACATTTGAATTGTGCCACAGTTGTGATCATAATGGGAATGATAAGCAATGCTGCTCTCCATTGGCGTTCATGCTTTCACTGTAGTGCCTGTAATGATTACACTCATTGTAATATTATAGGCCCCGGGCAGAAAACTAGGGAAAGCAGGCAAAATAGAGCATTATAATTTACACTAAATGAACTGAAGTATCGGTAAAAGTTAAATTTGAACCTCCTCCCTTGTATTTTTCAGTATGGCATGGAGATAAAGATGGGGCTTCACTCTAGTCAGCTTATTACCACCACAAGATTTTTCTGCTTTTACATCCATTAGCTTTGCCAACTCTCAGCCAGATTGTCACCTTCAAACATAACCTAGATCTCAGACTTAGCTACAAATCAGACTGTCACCACAACAAAGACTTCAGGGGGGAGGGGGGGGTGGTCGGTCCTCTTTCAACATTAGCCGAAGTAGTATCAGTGAGCTTGTGCAATAGTTTTAGCGTGTGTATTTTAAGAATTAGTTCCTTGCATATGTCACTACAGATAGGAATTATGAGTTATTGTGATGATATACTTACGAATCAAAATATGAAAATTGCTGCCTTGACCGGGATTGGAGCCTAGATTCCACGCCTTAATGACTAGTTGTGTGAATAAGTCGGCCATCTACGTATGCATTCTGGACCCTGCCAAATTCTCATTGTTGTAGCATGTGATCAAGGCAGGAAAACCATGTTCAATTTTTCCTTTTGTCAAAAGCAAATTTCTACATAATACATTCAGTAATTTTTACTTGGAATAATTTCTTACTTCTCTGTCTTCAATCCTTTTTGGAATGTCTGATGACCTGTAAACATCTGGTATTTGAAACAATTATTTGTCCATATCAATTTGTACATTTTTTCCTTAAATGTGGTAGATTACATAAACACATCTTCTGAATTCACAGTACATGTGTGTGGGGTGGGGAAGAGGAGGGAAGGAAAGCACAAAAATGTTGTAATTTCTGTAGTAAATATATACACATGATGATGGAGGTAGTAAGTCCCTCAAAGGCTATTCAAAATTAATGTTGTAGTTAGATTTAGCAAATATTTGTATTGCAAATAGTTTACTATTCTTTGTTGAGTGCTGATTATCACTATGAAAAACATTCATTTTCCTCTCATAAGTTTTGTCAGTTTGCTTTAACTAGCCATCACTTTATAATTAGCAAAGATGCCATTTGTTATACAATCTTAAAATTGTTGGCATAGCTTGTGTAAATGACATTTTGTTGTAAAGCAACCACACAAAGATGCTAAAAGTGATGTTTTCTGTTACTCTGTACCTAGTTACAACCTAGTGGTGATTGTCTGCCAGAACTTCAATGTAGATTCAAAGCCTCCAAAGTGTACATGATTTCCTGGCACAATAGCCACAGTCATCCTAGTACTTCCTCCAAATACTACATTTACAAATACAGAGAAGTGATGTCTTCTGCACACATTAGGCCTTCCTAAAATCGTGTGTGTGTGTGTGTGTGTGTGTGTGTGTGTGTGTGTGTGTGTGTGTGTGTGTGTGTGTGTGTGTGTGTGTGTTTGGCACCAGCATCCTCAGTAGAGACTACCTGCAAGCTCCTGTAAGCAGGATTGTGGTGATGGCAGCATACATAAAACCACCTTGCCCTTTTAGAGGCCTATTACTCAATACACACTGGACAGAAGGGAGGCAGATATTTCAAATGCTCAGGGCCAATTTTATAAAGCAGTTGATAATAGATTATGGGAAAAAAATTGTCACATTGAACTCTGAAATCTGTATTGTACATACATTACCTGCAAATTAATATGCCATGTACTAGCATCACCTTTGACTAGGAGAATCTCAGGGATCGAGTTAATTTCAATTGTAGTCAACAAATCATATAATAAAGACACTGCAAAACAATAGACTTCATGTTGTGTGACTAAAAGTTGAAAAATTCTCATGCTGCTGGAAGAATTTTTATTTTTAATGATAGGCTAAGGGGAATATCTGTGATGTAAATAATAGCTGCAGATAATAACAGCCACCCTAAGATTTTCTAGAGAAGACTTCTAATAACGTGAAAAATTTACAGGAATTTCATACACACACACAAAGTCATTGTAAAAAAGGGAATGTGAAACGTATTTGCAATGAATAGCATGTGTATGAATTATTTGGCAGGGAATAATGATCATCCTTTACAGAAATCCACTCTGTACTTTAATACTGCATGTCAGTAGCCACAGAAGGACAATAATTTAACTACAGAATGCCAATGTCAGTTATCAGTCATATTTATTGGTTAAGGTGAAAACTAAGTTGTTTCAGTGGCTCTGTAATTGTGTAAGAGTATGGATCTAAACAGTTTAGCATTCAACCCTTGTCAGTCCAGTTTCCATTTTCTTGTTTTCCATGTATTTTTCCTCTAATATTTGCAGGATATTATTTGCAAGATGTGAAGTTTCACCATGGGTTTGAATCTACTTTAAACTGTAGGCACCCATACATCTGGAGAAGTAATTCTGATCAAAGGTCTGAGAAAGGCAAAGGTATACCACCTTTAAAAGGTCTATACCCAGTGAATGTTTGTGCTGGCAAAACCAATCTTGGGATGGGTGACTGATGGTTAATTAGTTAGTTAGTAAAGTTGGTGTGTAGGTTCTTGGTCTGTGGATCATTTGTACAAGTAATTGTAATGATGTGGAATGAGTTGTCATAAGTACACATTTATATGTGAGTATGATTAATGTTGACCATTTACCAGGTTCTTATTTTTAATGCAAATGTGAATTAGAAACTGTTACCCACAACCTTTTTTGTGTAAACAGAAATCCTCCAGTAGAACAGAATAGTGGTGAGACTGAAAATTTTTCAGTTTTCAAATTTAATTTTTCTGGCTGACAGAAATTTTATATCATTGAGTAAGTTATCAAAAACTTTTGGTGGCAACATTGTTCATCCCCATTTTGTGCTGAAGACAACCTCAGTGTGGAATAATGAATGTCATTATGTTACTGCACTTATGTTCATCAGTGTTCCTTTTGAACTGGACAGGATTATTTACAACCAAGTTCATGACAGAATAAATGTACTGTGAAGCAGTATTCAAAATGCATGACTCCTTCAACAGATGTCTGCAAATGGTGCTGGGTGAGGAGCACATAATATTCTTACAGCAAGTTTTTGATCAGTGTAGACTTTGTTTCTTAATGATAAGTTGCCCCTGAACATTGTTCCACATGACATTATTAAATGGAAATATGCAAAATGTTAACTTACTGATTTCTCTCTTCCAAAGATTTGCCAGGATACAAAGTGCAAATTTAGCTGAACCGAGTTGTTTTAGGATTTCAGAAGTGTACTTTTTCCATTTAAACTCTCATCCATACGGACACACAAAATGTTGTAGTTCCCAGTGTAGTTATTATTTCCGTACTTTGTGTTTATTATTGGTGTGGTGCCTCCTAATGTGTGTGTCAGAACAATAGCAGAAAACCATCCAGTAAAACTTGCAAGAACTTTATCTACTTCTCCTTCTGTTGCTGTATATAGATTTTGGGTGATTACAAGACTAATGTCATCTGGAAAATTACTAATTCTGCTTATTGTATATTGGGCATTTTGTTGTTCACATGTATGAGAAACAAACACTTTCTGCATCTGTTGATTAGATTAGCCAATATCCATTTGTAGGCTGTTCCATTAATTCCATGAAACGTTAGTTAACTAAGTTGTGATTCACAGAGTCAAGTGCACTAGATAGGTCACAGAGAATACAAACTGGTGCTATTTTGTTGTTCAATTCTTGTAAAATTTTATGAATGAATGCACAGTGACTTTCTCAGTTGAAAGCCAAACTGTAGTTTTGATATTAAAGTTGCACAGGAGAGATACTATTCTAGAGTGAATCACCATCTCAGAAACTTGGAAAAATGATGTCAGTGAAACATCTTGGTAGCTACTTACATCGCTGTTACACTTTGCTCACATAGTGGTTCAACAATGGTGTGTTTCAATATGTCTGGAAAAATACACTGTCTTTGTGATGCATTACATGTTTCAGAAAATACAACACATATCATAACAAGTCTTCACTTTGCTGAAAACACCATCAAGTACAGATGAAGTTTTATTTTTGAGAGAATATGTGATTTTCCTAATTTCAGAATGAGGAGTAGGTGAGACATCCATATGATGGAATATTATGTGAGTTGACTTTTGAAAATACCATTTTGATTTTACTCTTGAACTGCTTATCCCTATGTTACAAAGTTTTGAAACACCCATCCACACTGAATGTTGCATAAGTTCTTGTTTGCATCGTGTTCAGCGAACTTCTTAAGCTCTGACTGACACCACAGTTTGCAGTATGTTCAGTTGAATCAAAGTTCTGCCTAAGAGCCAGTGCCAAATAACCATTCATTATCTGCTAGGAAACAATACATTCACTACCATGTTGGTTATAAAGATTATTATCTACAATACCCACCACCTTAATACATAATTTGCTGTTTCCTAGAATTATGAGTACTGCAATGGTCAAAATTCTGTGCTCAAGAGCTATAAATGCTGAGAGCTGTGTATTTTTGTTTACTTCAAAGATATCCATATCAATACTTGTCCCCATGGAGAAGTGTCTTGAAGAATTTGAAAAGTTTCTTCCACGTCGTGTCCTCCATTGTTGAAACACAAGACCTTAAACAATTTTGTAGTGTATCTATGATGTACAATTAATGGCTTGTAATCTATCCCTCCCTTCTTTGTCATCACTACTGTCTACGATGATGATGTTTTTTCATGAGATTCGAGATAGGTAAGATTTACAACCAACTTTTTTCCTATCTTTTCTTGCACAGTTGACTCCAATCCTTCATACCTAGGGGTCTGAATTTTGAAGCTGAAATTTTCACATTTTAGGTTTTCATTGTCCAATTGATATAAATAAATTTGAAAATGTCTGTGCAGAACTTTTGTTTTTTCGATGATTTATTGTGTCTATTTTACTATATCACACTGTCTTTTGAATTTTTACATTACCAAAGCCAAAATAACATTGTTCATCCCAACTAAAAAAAGACCTCTGATCACATCAGAAGCACACTTATTTCCACTTCTCTCTGCGGTAATAACATTATTCCAGAGGGTTTACAATTTTTCTTGACAAATGAATTTCTGTCAGTTTAGAATATTATTTTATGATGAATCCATAAATAAACAGTACTAGATTGTGTGATTAATAATAATTTGAAATGTGCAAAATGTTTCATAATTTCAAATGTTTTATAATTTCAAATGTTTTTTAAAAAAATATATGTGTACATTCAGAGCTAGTAAATACCAATTGTAACAACGAAAGTAAAGTAATTTCTTTTTGTAGGTTTTAACTTGAAATATAACGTATTGTGTATAAAATTATATGAAATTTTTCAGAAAAACAGCTGATACAATTGAAAATTCAAAAAATATTTCCAGTTTCGGCTACTAGTGTTGACGAAAAGTAATGTTGCAGGAGGATGTCCCTTTACAAGGTGCAGTCTGATGAACAGTCAGGTCAAATGCTGATTCAGTGCTTTTTCCAACCTCTTGCACCTAAATTAAATTAATGCTAAACGTTGTTCAGTTAATGCAAGTTAACTGTTATACAACATAGCAAATTTGTGAACTGGGTTCATTTTATGAACTAAGATTAAAATTTACATACATTCAGGGATGTTTAAAAAATTGATCATTAACGCAATGATTATTGGTTCCATTATATTCCTGTATAGATCTGGTAGAAAGAGAACTTGTATTTTTATCTTTTGGTTCTTTGTTCAGTGCACCTCAAGACAATCTAATAAATGTAATTTTTCTCATTTGCACTATCCATATATTCCAAATTGTTTTTATATCAAGGTAGGTTATTCTCTTCGTGTGATTTTTAAGAGAGGAAGAGCTTGTATACATAATGGTTGACATTCGTTAATTGCATGGATATGTGGCACACCTTTGTTATTTTCCACAAACAAATGTGTGTGTGTGTGTGTGTGTGTGTGTGTGTGTGTGTGTGTGTGTGTGTGTGTAGCATACCAGTTGTGCCTGATAAGTCAGTTTTAGTTGTCATGGCTTTTCTACATTCAGGGGAGAATGTCAGGGTAACATGTAAACTTATCACAATTGAAGTGAAAAACATGTTTCTAGGTTTAAAATGTTGTTACATTTGATATTGCTTCTGTTAGGTTGTTGTCTTTTGTCAGACATTCAACATTTTTCCAGTGACTGGGATCCATCCCTGAAGTGAGATACAGGACAGTCGATACAGTACTAGTTTGTATCTTCCATGATTTTTTTTGTTGTATCCAAAAACATTTTCCAGCAACACACTCCTCAGATGGAGGAAAAATTCAAGTTAGGGATGCAAAGTCAAGTGAATTTTCTGGATGTTCTTCAGACCTCTTAATTTCTACATTGCCAAATCACCTTCATGGGCAGAATTATTGTCTGTGCAAATGGCAAAGTTTTTTCCCATCCAATTCATCTTAAAAAACTGACGTGTTGTTTGCCTGCTATCAGTTTTCCCATGTGAATCACTTCATTACAAGAATCTGTTTTGCATCTCAGAAAAAATTGTTCATAACTTTTCAAGCACATGAGACTGACTTACTTTTTTGGTGTGGGACTCTGTTTGACTGCTGTTGTTTTTTGACTTGAAGCATGAGATACTCATCTCATCTCATCATCATTTAAGACTGATAATGCCTTTCAGCATTCAGTCATCTCATCTGTACTAACAAATCAGTACACACTATTTGTTTTTCTGTGCTTGAAGCAAGCAAAACAAGACTTTTTCTTCAAATTTCTTGTGCTCAGTATTCATCCAAGGTAGTACCCATCTTGCAGGAAGCTTTATAATAATTAATTATTCATGCGATAATGTACTATCTACAATTTCAAGTTTCCTTCCCATTAGACTATTCACAAATGTTTGTCGAAGTTGCTATGGCAATATTTGCTAAAACTACTTACTTACATGCGTTCAGGTGTGATAGCACACAAATTATTGGCACTCGTATAACTCTGAATAACAAATATTTACTTACAGATATGTGTTGGTGATAGGCAAGATCTTGAGATTTGTAAATTGCAGTAAATTAACACTAGGCAAGATTTGTATCTACTCAGGAAAAAAGTTTTCAGTGCCTGCTTCCAAGGAACCTCCCTGAACAATACAGCTGATGCTGAATAAAGAGCACCTGTCTTGTGAACTAACTGACAGTTGTGAAACACAGCAGGTAACTGTCTCATTTGGTACATCAGTCCCCTAAGGATAAGTGGAGCGTCATCCAAATATATCAGAAAATGAACTCAATGCCTGGAGTGTGTTTTGAATGGTAGTATGTGCTTTTGAGGCTGAGACTGGTTTTGAGGCACAAGTGTATGTGACATTTTTTTTGGAATAAGTACTCTGGTTTTACTGTGTTGGGATAGTAGTAGTTTTACCATTTGGTAAAATACAGGGTATTTCAGAATGAAGGTATTGGTTTTAAGGCTTTGAAGCATTTATTACCTCCAGCTTACGTTATATATAATAGTCAAATGAAAGAGCAAGTCAAACAGTTTTTTTTTTTGTGCAAATGTTCAATGCGAGCATCATTTGTCACTCATAAAGTTAATAGGTGAGTTCTTCCCAAACCTTGTTCAATGTGCATGGACTAATTGTTGCAACAATGCTGTTGATGAAGTCAGGTTTATCAGCTGGTAGGGGAGGCACCGATACATGATCCTTTGTGAACCCCAAAGTTAAAAACTGCATGGCATCAAACCGTGTATGAAGATGGAGGTAATGCAAACCAAGCTCTTGTCATCCAGTTCCTTATGACCAATCCATTGGTCAGTGCCAGTGTGGTACAATCGATTGCATAATCGCATACTGAGTTATACCAGTGAGGTGGCACAACATATTGCTGCCAAATAACCCTCTGTGGTTCAGCTTTTTCCAGTTGAAGGAAGAGCCGCTGTTCTAGCACAAGAAGATGAGAAGCACGAATTACAGTTGCTTTAGTGAGAAAGCAAGCCCATAAACGTTCTGATGGGGTACGGAACTAATAAAATTCAATTGAATGGAGTCTCATTGCAACTGTCCACATAGGTGTAATGTCGATTCATGACTGAAGACCACATGATCCAGAAAACATGCTCCATACAGAAAATTTTCATCAACAAAATTGGCAAGTAAACCATAGTATGTAGGCTTTAGAGCTTGTAACAACTGCAAACAATAAGTACATAGTTATGTCACCTTATGTCTCTGCACAGACATCACTGGAACAGCTAGTTCACAAATAGCTCTCTTAACTGATTTAGTGGGCTACACATGAAAGACTCACTTGTTCAGCACATTCATCAGTTACTATTGGTCATTCCATAGTATTCTCTTTGTGCACAGCTACACAGACAAAACTGAGTTGCTCTTTCATTTGCTGAATTATAATTGTAAGTCGTGTGTAATAAAAGCTACATTACCTTAAAAGCTGTATATTCTATTTCAAACACCCTGTATTTGTGTTTCATGCTTCTCTTTTGATCACCCAATGTGGGCCCGTGTACAGAGTTAATGGAGATAGTGACACCATATGTGTAAACCGTAATGTGTGCATGTGGGCAGGTTGTGATATTCAAAAAGGTAGGTGCCATTAAACATCTTGAGGCTTGATGTGGGTGAATGCATACAGCGTGGTTCCTCAGGCAGCAAATGAAGTATGATGGTACTGACCTTGGATTGATGAATCCACTGAGCAGTTGAAATGTTTCACAATATTAGAGCTCTTCTGACAATGACTGTTTTGAAAGGCCAATAAGATCATAGATAACTCAATTCTCCAGCTGGTTGTGCCACATATTTACGCAGCCTTTATAGAATTAAGCCATTGTTTGACAATGATGTAGCTTGTTGGGTGGTAAATGTCCTCCAGTAATGGAGAGCAAGACAGAATTTTCTTAGCTGGTTAAAGAACTCTGGCCTGACTTTTTGGCCTTGGTCTGTGCTAATGTCCAGCAGACAGCCAAAGTGAGAAACCCAATTTGACATGAAGGCAAAGGCCAGCGTCTCTGCCTATATGCAAATTCCCCAGTGGGCACATGCACATAATGGGCTATTGTACTGTGCTGACATTTTTGTATAAGCCGAATGGCATTATTACAGAAGTCTTCGGAATGTCTGTTCACCACATGAATTTGCATAAAAGTCTTTGCACAGTCCAGTACACTGAACACAGCAGCATCACTGAGAATACAATTGTAGTCACATAATCTTTTAACTGGTCCACATGTGCTCTCCGCATTCTTCGGTGAGTGTTGCTTTGTTGTGGCTGTACTGTTCGCATGATGCTATTACCTGTGTGCTGGGAGGTGGTGTTCCAGCCACTACGAAATGCTCATCATATGATTTCAAGAAAACTATTAGGTGAAAAAATTTGATTTTGTTTTCAGATCTTACAGTCAGATGTCTTCACTCAATAAAGTGCTGAATTTATTTTTGGTATTCATCATAGTTCCTGTGTTGCATCAAATTAAGTAAACGATTGCATGAAATTCTAGTGTTTGTAGAAACATAAACACATTGTGTAAGCTTTGTGTGCAGTTGATTTTAGCCCATACAGTGCTGTATATGAAATGTAGATAAGTATCGAAATGTAATTTAAAATTCAAAGCATTTTGTTCTTGAGGTATTGGGTTTTATATCCAGCATTGTGAATTTTGGTATTTACGATTGGCATATTTCATAAATTGTTCAAAATATTTGAAACTATGTATTCATTGAAATATTGACATAGCTCATCTGTAGCAGTGAGAAGGTTGGTGATATGGGACATGTAAACACATCAATAATGCTTGAGGAAAATCCAGGGGCTGTGTTTAAACACATCTTCAGCACTTGTGGAGCATGACACGTTAACTCATCCACAGCAGTCAAAGGGTTGGTAAGGGAACTGGATATGAGTCTGGAATTGTTCTTGCATTCAGGGCACTGTAACTACGCTGCAGGTGCCACGCCAAATTTTTTGGTTATAAGGGGAATAATGCTTTCCATGAGCTTTAGGGTAAACTTTGCCTTTGCCATTGCCTTTGCCTTTGCAAAATGACCAGAAGATGACTCTCTAAGATGGCGTGAAACTGGTAGTCCATCATTAGTTTAGCCAGGGCATCCAATTTGTCTAAAGGGTGATCATAATCTGCCTGTGTTATTGCTGATATTCAGACACCATTGCATGGCACTATAGTGCTGATTGATGGTGGTGCTACTGCATTCTGAGTTTCGTCAGCAAGATCTGCAACAGTGTCCAAGAATGGTTGTGCCTGAGATGCTACTATGGCTTTAACCTGAGCCAGAAAACAGCTATTCCAAAGCATACAGAGTAATGAGTCGGGTACTATTCCCACGTCAACTTTACTATATATGTGCCTAAGGTATGGTGACAGCTTCCCAACTTCGATGTCTTCTTGCATTAACATCTGTTTTTCTGCAGACATTTTGCAATCCAACCCTGTTGGCCATTTGCTACGTGAATTTTATGCAAGAGGTGATGTGATTACAACCTTAAATTTGGCAACATAGTGATGGTAGAGCTCACTAACCACTAGCAGACTTGGTAGAATCTGTGGATATTCCCGAATTATGAAACCCAGCTCCAATCTGCACAAACCATAGTGGCAGATTATCAGGCCAGAATGATGGTAGTCGCATGGCATGCCATGACACTGTCATACCTTTAGGACCTGTGGAGTCTTGTATTTTATTACTTTGAAAATTGTGTGGTCAATCCTCTTCTAATATCTGTCGGCTTATCAAGTCAGTGTCGCCAGTGTCAGTGGAGCTGTAACACTAACCTTTCAAACCATTTAAGTTTGTGCGTTTGGATAATCCATCATGATAGCACAGCTATTGGAGGCACTTGTGTAACTCTGAATAACAAACATATTAAGGATAAGAAATGGGAAGAAGTTAACACCAGGCTAGATGTGTGTATTCAGCAAAGATCACCACACATGACATCTATCTTGCACGAAGCCTTACAATAATTAACTAATTATTTATGGTACAGTATGTTGTTGTTGTTGTTGTGGTCTTCAGTCCTGAGACTGGTTTGATGCAGCTCTCCATGCTACCCTATCCTGTGCAAGCTTCTTCATCTCCCAGTACCTACTGCAACCTACATCCTTCTGAATCTGCTTAGTGTATTTATCTCTTGGTCTCCCCCTATGATTTTTACCCTCCACGCTGCCCTCCAATACTAAATTGGTGATCCCTTGATGCCTCAGAACATGTCCTACCAACCGATCCCTTCTTCTGGTCAAGTTGTGCCACAAACTTCTCTTCTCCCCAATCCTATTCAATACTTCCTCATTAGTTATGTGATCTACCCATCTAATCTTCAGCATTCTTCTGTAGCACCACATTTCAAAAGCTTCTATTCTCTTCTTGTCCAAACTATTTACCGTCCATGTTTCACTTCCATACATGGCTACACTCCATACAAATACTTTCAGGAATGACTTCCTGACACTTAAATCTATACTCGGTGTTAACAAATTTCTCTTCTTCAGAAACGCTTTCCTTGCCATTGCCAGTCTACATTTTATATCCTCTCTACTTCGTCCATCATCAGTTATTTTGCTCCCCAAATAGCAAAACTCCTTTACTACTTTAAGTGTCTCATTTCCTAATCTAATACCCTCAGCATCACCCGACTTAACTCGACTACATTCCATTATCCTCGTTTTGCTTTTGTTGATGTTCATCTTATATCCTCCCTTCAAGACACCATCCATTCCGTTCAACTGCTCTTCCAAGTCCTTTGCTGTCTCTGACAGAATTACAATGTCATCGGTGAACCTCAAAGTTTTTATTTCTTCTCCATGGATTTTAATACCTACTCCAAATTTTTCTTTTGTTTCCTTTACTGCTTGCTCAATATACAGATTGAACAACATTGGGGAGAGGCTACAACTGTGTCTCACTCCCTTCCCAACCACTGCTTCCCTTTCATGTCCCTCAACTCTTATAACTGCTATCTGGTTTCTGTACAAATTGTAAATAGCCATTCGCTCCCTGTATTTTACCCCTGCCACCTTTAGAATTTGAAAGAGAGTATTCCAGTCAACATTGTCAAAAGCTTTCTCTAAGTCTACAAATGCTAGAAACGTAGGTTTGCCTTTCCTTAATCTTTCTTCTAAGATAAGTCGTCAGGTCAATATTGCCTCACGTGTTCCAGTATTTCTACGGAATCCAAACTGATCTTCCCCGAGGTCGGCTTCTACTAGTTTTTCCATTCGTCTGTAAAGAATTCGTGTTAGTATTTTGCAGCTGTAGCTTATTAAACTGATTGTTCGGTAATTTTCACATCTGTCAACACCTGCTTTCTTTGGGATTGGAATTATTATATTCTTCTTGAAGTCTGAGGGTATTTTGCCTGTTTCATACATCTTGCTCACCAGATGGTAGAGTTTTGTCAGGACTGGCTCTCCCAAGGCCGTCAGTAGTCCCAATGGACTGTTGTCTACTCTGGGGGCCTTGTTTTGACTCAGGTCCTTCAGTGCTCTGTCAAACTCTTCACGCAGTATCGTATCTCCCATTTCATCTTCATCTACATCCTCTTCCATTTCCATAATATTGTCCTCAAGTGCATCGCCCTTGTATAGACCCTCTATATACTCCTTCCACCTTTCTGCTTTCCCTTCTTTGCTTAGAACTGGGTTTCCATCTAAGCTTTTGATGTTCATACATGTGGTTCTCTTATCTGCAAAGGTCTCTTCAATTTTCCTGTAGCAGTATCTATCTTACCCCTAGTGAGATAAGCCTCTACATCCTTACATTTGTCCTCTAGCCATCCCTGCTTAGCCATTTTTGCACTTCCTGTCGATCTCATTTTTGAGACGTTTGTATTCCTTTTTGCCTGCTTCATTTACTGCATTTTTATATTTTCTCCTTTCATCAATTAAATTCATTATTTCTTCTGTTACCCAAGGATTTCTACTAACCCTCTTCTTTTTACCTACTTGATCGTCTGCTGCCTTCACTACTTCATCCCTCAGAGCTACCCATTCTTCTTCTACTGTATTTCTTTCCCCCATTCCTTTCAATTGTTCCCTTATGCTCTCCCTGAAACCCTGTACAACCTCTGGTTCTTTCAGTTTATCCAGGCCCCATCTCCTTAAATTCCCACCTTTTTGCAGTTTCTTCAGTTTTAATCTACAGGTCATACATAACCAATAGATTGTGGTCAGAGTCCACATCTGCCCCTGGAAATGTCTTACAATTTAAAACCTGGTTCCTAAATCTCTGTCTTACCATTATATAATCTATCTGATACCTTTTAGTATCTCCAGGGTTCTTCCATGTATACAACCTTCTATCATGATTCTTAAACCAAGTGTTAGCTATGATTCAGTTGTGCTCTGTGCAAAATTCTATCAGGCGGCTTCCTCTTTCATTTCTTAGCCCCAATCCATATTCGCCTACTACGTTTCCTTCTCTTCCTTTTCCTACACTCGAATTCCAGTCACCCATGACTATTAAATTTTCGTCTCCCTTCACTATCTGAATAATTTCTTTTATTTCATCATACATTTCTTCAATTTCTTCGTCATCTGCAGAGCTAGTTGGCATATAAACTTGTACTATTGTAGTAGGTGTGGGCTTCGTATCTATCTTGGCCACAATAATGCGTTCACTATGCTGTTTGTAGTAGCTTACCCACATTCCTATTTTCTTATTCATTATTAAACCTACTCCTGCATTACCCCTATTTGACTTTGTGTTTATAACCCTGTAGTCACCTGACCAGAAGTCTTGTTCCTCCTGCTACCGAACTTAACTAATTCCCACTATATCTAACTTTAACCTATCCATTTCCCTTTTTAAATTTTCTAACCTACCTGCCTGATCAAGGGATCTGACATTCCATGCTCTGATCCGTAGAACGCCAGTTTTCTTTCTCCTGATAACGACATCCTCTTGAGTAGTCCCCACCCAGAGATCCGAATGGGGGACTATTTTACCTCCGGAATATTTTACCCAAGAGGATGCCATCATCATTTAATCATACAGTAAAGCTGCATGCCCTCGGGAAAAATTACGGCCGTAGTTTCCCCTTGCTTTCAGCCGTTCGCAGTACCAGCACAGCAAGGCCGTTTCTGTTATTGTTACAAGGCCAGATCAGTCAATCATCCAGACTGTTGCCCTTGCAACTACTGAAAAGGCTGCTGCCCCTCTTCAGGAACCACACGTTTGTCTGGCCTCTCAACAGATACCCCTCCGTTGTGGTTGTACCTACGGTACGGCTATCTGTATCGCTGAGGCACGCAAGCCTCCCCACCAACGGCAAGGTCCATGGTTCGTGGGGGGGGGTACAGTATACTATATCCAATTGCGATTTTCCTACTCATTAGGTGATCCATAAATGTTTAATTGCAGGTAATCCAACACCATATTATCCTCTGTCTAGTTGCTGTCTTACAAAATTATATATAAGTATAATCTTCACAAGAAATGTGGACATACTTTAATTCAATTCTTTCATAGCTCTGAAAATGAAAGAGAAGACTACTTGTGACCTTTCGTGAATTTTGAATAACTTTACATTGACAATAAACCAACCAAAGCAGAGAATATGTTGTGGGACAGCATTCCAATTTATTTATTTGAGAATTGTTGTTGTACTTTTCAGTTCAAAGGCTGGTTTAATGCAGCACTATTTTAAACTGTACAAGTTTTTTAACCTCAGAATGACTACAACAGTCTTTTTTGCCTTTCACCTGTTATCACAACCAGGTCTTTGTTTTCCTCTACATTTTTTTTATCCTTCTCTCCCTCCCTCCTCCCTCCCTGCTTCCATCACAAAGTACCGTATTTACTCGAATCTAAGCTGCACCTGAAAAATGAGACTCGAAATCAAGGGAAAAAAAATTTACCCAAATCTAAGCCGCACCTGAAATTAGAGACTTGAAATTCAAGGGGAGATAAAAGTTTTAGGCCGCACCTCCAAATCGAAACAAAGTTGGTCCATTGTAATATGAGAAACAATTTAGGTCGAATGAATGACGATACAGCTACAGTATTATAGTTTGGTTTGAGTCGTAAGCTTAGCAGTTACGCTCTACCAGGTAGCCATTGCTAAGCGTCAGGCGCTCCGTCCATGTTTATACGGGTAACCTTTCTTTTTCACGTGCTTCGTCTGGTTTGAACTGCTTGCTTATTTTTCTTTGATCTGATAAGTGCCGTTCTCTTTGTTATAGGTTTTTCTGTCACTCTAAGCTGAAAATGCATTACTGTACTGTGTCATGCATTGTTTGTCGCATTCCGATAATGAGTGTTTACGGCCTGTCGTCGCTCGCGGCATGGCTTGCTTTTGTGCACGATACCGCCGCTTACAGTTAAAAAGAGAGAGAGGATTCGTCTCATTAGCGAGACAATGGCAAGAGACTGCTATTTGTTGTTACTTACACTGCTGCTTTCTTTGATAATGATCAACAAGAACCAAATAATAGACTGCATATGGTAGATGATGTTCTGAACAAGAGTTTAGCGAAAATTTTTCTCCGTTTGAAAATATTTGCAGACGCCTCTTTAGTACAATACATTCTGCACAGAAATTAGAGTCATCTTAGATTAAAAAATCTAGTCAATAGCCGTGCTTCATTTCTGACTGTATCACTGTTAGGAATAAGAATAATACAAATATCAACATGACATAATATGTATATTCTTCCGCGTTTGCTGTTGTCTCACTCTAGTTTCGTAGTTTATTAGGCAGACAGGATTTAAATGAGATAGCAGCAAACATGAAAGAATACATGGCAAAATGTTATATTCGTATTATTCTTATGTTGAAGAGAATACTGCATGTGATTCACAATTCATAAAAGTTCCTATTAGCAACCATCTCTTCTCACAGGTAGGAAAAAATTCGGAATGTAGAGTTGGCCATATTGACAAACATCCCAAACAGTCTTGGCAGTCGGATTTTCGTATTACTTTGAAATGCTGCTACATTCGAAGATGAACAATACGGCATTTGTATTTACTTCATTGAGTAATGTATGAAAATGCAGTGGTCGAAAATTGGGGCGGAGAAAAAAAAGCTCGTCTTCCACCATTTTTTTATTTATTTATTGACGCAGAGATTTTGGCACCAGTATTTATCTTTGTGCTTGCAAAGCATGCCTGTGTAGTGTTACATATATTCGACGGCAGAAGTTAGTTGTACCGGCACCTACCAACATTTTTCAGAACTTCCGCTTACTTTGCACTCGATTCTAAGCCGCAGGCGGTTTTTTGGATTACCAAAACCTGAAAAAAAAGTGCGGCTTTGATTCGAGTAAATACGGTAACTATGCCTTTATGCCTCATATTGTATCCCATCAATCTTTCCCTATCTTTGTCAAGTCTTACTGTAAATTTCCTGTGTTCCTGATTAAATTCAATTCCTCTTTATTATTTATTGAGTATTACCAACTATTCTTCAGTATTCTTCTGTAAACGCACATTTCAATCGATTCTTGTTCTCTATTTTCCTTGAGCTGCTTGTCGACCACTTATCAGTTCTGATCTTCCACATTCTTTTCCATCTCTGACAATTATGGTAACATCAGCAAACCTTTAAGGTCCTTCTTGTCTCCTAATTCCCTGTCAAAATTTTTCTTCAGTTTCATTTCTACTTGCTCAATTTCAAGAGAGAATAGTATGGGGACAGGCTACAAGAATATCTCACATTGTTAACCAACACAGTTTCCCTTTTGGTTCTTTTTCAGCTCTTAGAACTACAGTTAATTTCCGTATAGTTGTAGACACACTTTCACTAACCTAACCTAACCTAACCTAACCTAACCTAACGTTTCAGTGTATCTTGGATAATTTAAGAATATCGAAGAGCATGTGCCAGTTAACATTCTCAAAAGCTTTCCATTTATTTTCATGGGCTATAAATATTGGTTGGCTGTTCTTCAATGTGTTTCCTAAAACAAAATGTCAAAATCAATACTGCTTCCTGTATTCCCAATTTTCTGGAAAATCCACTGTGATCTCCCCGCAGACTGACTTTTAGAAGTCATTCCATCCTTCTGTAAATAATTTGAGTTGATGTTCCACAACCACAACTCAGTAAACTGATTGTTCAGAAATACTCACAGCATTCCGTACCTGAATTCTTTGGAATTTGGATTATTATATTGGCCATGAGGTCTGAGGGTGTATAAGGTGTTATATTTATCCTGCATACCAGTTTCATCAGTTTTATCTTAGTCCTTTCTTACAAAGAACTTAGTACTTCTTAAGAAATATCAACCACTCTAGGTGTCTTGATAAACTGATTTGTTCATATGTTCATTGGTATGTGTAGATACCATCAAGGAAGGGAACATTCTAGGTGGAATGAGTTAAGATATACATTAAAATCACACAGAGACATCACATAAGCTTAATCTGCATTCTGTTTTGTTCTAACCCAAGGACATTGTACTTTATTGCTCAAACAGTACACACACATGGAAGACAAGGTACTATAAAATTAGCAGTAAACAAGTGGTTGGTGGAGCCTTGCACTACAGCCTATATAGTCATTAGTTCCAAGGGGGGTGCAGCTGCCAGAATGTGCACACAGTTGCTGTTGTATTAGCATACCAAGTGGCCTCTAGTGGCCAAATCAAGCGCAAACTTTATGCGCAAACTATGAAGTGATGTACACATTAAACTGGTAGTTAAAGCACTCCTCTTCTATAGCATGGAGGTGAGCACTATGCTCATGTCCATTTCTTCTGTGGGCAATGTACCGTATTTACTCGAATCTAAGGCGCACTTTTTTCCGGTTTTTGTAATCCAAAAAACCACCTGCGGCTTAGAATCGAGTGCAAAGTAAGCGGAAGTTCTGAAAAATGTTGGTAGGTGCCGCCACAATTAACTTCTTCTGTCGAATATATGTAGCACTACACAGGCATGCTTTACAGGCACAAAGATAAATACTGGCGCCAAACCCTCTGCGTCAGTAAATAAATTTTTAAAAAAAGGTGGAAGACAAGCTTTTTTCTCCACCTCGAGTTTCGACCACTGCATTTTCATACATTATTCAACGAAGTAAATATAAATTCCATATTGTCCATCTTCGAATGTAGAAGCATTTCAATGTACTACGGTAATCCGACTGGCAAGACTGTTTGGGATGTTTGTCAACATGGCTAACTCTACGTTCTGAATATTTTCCTACCTTGAGAAGAGATGGTTCCTTATAGGAACTTTTATGAATTGTGAATCACATGCAGTATTCTCTTCACCACGAGAATAATACGAATATAAACATTTTGCCATGTATTCTTTCGTGTTTGCTGCTAACTCATTTAAATCCTGTCTGCCTAATAAACTACGAAACTAGAGTGAGACAACAGCAAACGTGGAAGAATATAGATATCATGTCATGTTTATATTCGTATTATTCTTATGCTTAATAGTGATAGTCAGAATTGAAGCACGGCAATTGACTAGATTTTTAAATCTAAGGTGACTATAATTTCAGTGCAGAATGCAATGTACCAAAGATGCGCCTGCAAAGATTTTCAAACGGAGAAAACTTTTCGCTAAACTCTTGTTCAGAACATCTTCTATCATACGCTGTTTATTATTTGGTTCTTGTTGATCATTATCAAAGAAAGCAGCAATGTAACTAACAACAAATAGCAGTCTCTTGCCATTGTTTCACTAATGAGATGATTCCTCTCTCTCTCTCTCTCTCTCTCTCTCTCTCTCTCTCTCTCTCTCTCTCTCTCTCTCTCTCTTTTAATTGTAAGCGGCGGTATTGTGCTCAAAAGCAAGCCATGCTGCGAGCGACGACAGGTCGTAAACACTCATTATCAGAATGCGACAAACAATGCATGACACAGTACAGTAATGCGTTTTCAGCTTAGAGTGAAGTAAACACCTATAACAAAGGGAATGGCACTTACCAGATCAAAGAAAAATAAGTAATAAATTCAAACCAGACGAAGTACGCGAAAAAGGAAGGGTACCCGTATAAATACGGACGGAGCACCTGACGCATAGTAATGGCTACCTGGTTAAGCTTAACTGCTAAGCTTAAGACTCGAACCAATCTACTGTAGCTGTATCGTCATTCATTTGACCTAAATTGTCTCATATTACAATGGTCCAACTTTGTTTCGATTTGGAGGTGCGGCCTAGAACTTTTCTGTCCCCTTGAATTTAGAGTCTCAAATTTCAGGTGAGAGTTAGATTCGAGAAATTTTTTTTTTCCTTGATTTTGAGTCTCATTTTTCAGGTGCGGCTTAGATTTGAGTAAATATGGTAGGTTGTTCAGTCATGTGATCTACTGCCAACGTGCATAGGGTCATAAGTGGCATGAGTGCGGACAGGTGCAGTGCCTGCCCTGTTGCCTAAGGCCATATGGTAGGACAGGCAGCACTGGTGCAGCTTCCATTTCCATGTCTGATTTCAACAATAGGAAAGGAGGTTGTGTTAATGGTGATAGAACATGTGGCACTGGTTGTGATGGAGGTGGCAGCACTGGTGTCGGCTGCAACAGTGTGGGACATGGGCCCCCACCATGGTCCGTGGCAGTTGAAGGGGGCATCCACAGCAGAGGAGATAGTTGTGAAAACATTGGCAGTGGCGACAGAGAAGGTGAGGATAATGGCCGCGATGTATTAGACGGCTGGGCAGACAGATGACACAGGGGAGACGGAGGCACAACTAGCGTGCAGCCACCCCTGGGAGGTCATAGCTGGTCAATGTGTCACATTGCCCTCCCCTCAGCCATGCGGATGTCGCAGAGGCATTGGCCACTGGTACTGCACTGTGCTGGCGGATGGCCCTGTGCCGGGCAGGGCAGATATAGTGAAGTTCAGGGCCGATGTCCATGGAACAAGTGTGCCGGACTCCTATTGCCAACAGGGGTGAACCTATAAGAACTGAGGAACCAGTCAAAAGCTACTTCCGGTGAAACAAATGAGACACATTTCTCATCTGAGTCTTTAAATGTTCATGCCAGTCATTCGGCTTCCCTGTTCGAATGAGGGTGGAAAGGAGCAGCCATGACATGATGAAAACCACTTTCTTTACGAAAATCTTCAAATTCCTAAGATATGAACTGGGAGCTGTTGTCTTTAACTAATGTATACAGAAGACCTTCCATTGCAAAAAATTTTTCAAAAAGCTGAAATAGTAGCCACCACAGAAGTATACAGAAACTACCAATAACCATGAATTACAAGGAGCCAAAAGAGATTCAGTATAGGTCCCACGAAATCTACATGAATTTGTTCCCAAGGCTGCTGTATCTGGCCATGGTGTAAGAGAATCACAGGGAATCACTTAATGGGTGGCTCACTGTGGGCAGTCTGCCAGAACTAGCACTATTTCCCATCAGTGCCTGCCCAAAAAACGCCTGTATGCTAACGCTTTTTTATGTGACACACCCCAGTGCCACACATGTAACAAACACGTAACCTTACTCTGAAGGGCAGACAGGACTACAACCTGGGGAGCAGTGTCCTGTGTAGCTAAAAGCAGCCATCCATTCCAAACAGAAAGACTTCATAATGTAAAATAATTTCTCAAAGGATTGGAAGGATGATCCAGAGGTTTATCCAGCCAGCTGTGTTGCACAAAAGAAACAATTTTAATTAAAACAGGATCTGCAAATACCTCGACCACAGTTTCAGTGCTAGTAACAGGAAAAGCATCAACATTTTGAGCTTCCGCATCTAAATGAAAACAGTTCTCCTTTGTCAAACTCTGGATCCTGGCCAGTCGGCAAGTGCGAAAAGACATTTGCATGTTGCACTATAAGCCGAAAATATATCTCATATCATGTCGGGAAGAGTGTCCACTGCTGTAAGTGCTGTATGCCCTTGTTCGACAAGGACACCAAAGCGTTAAAAAGAAAGACCAGTGGTTTGTGGTCTGTGATACGGTGAAATGTAGACTTGTGTAGAAAAACGTAATTTTTTTATAAAACATACACAATCACCAAAGCCTTTTTCTCTTTCAGAGAGTAACACTACTGACACCACTGTATTGAACTTAAGGATTTAAGAGGTATGTGCAATATGGTGTTCAGATCCATTTCCACACGTATGAGCAAGGACAGCACGAAGACCGAACTCGGGTGCGTACATTGCTAACACAGTGTGCTGGTCCAGCTGAAAAGTGGCCATAAAGGGCCAACTGCAGCTTACATTTAAACAACTTAAATGTCTGGTCGCAAGCTGGAACCACTGAAAAGGAACAGTGTGTGGAGCACTTCCGGCACAGTAATAATGTCTGGTGTGAATTAGTGTTAATATGCAATTATACCTAAAAATGCTTGTAATTCTGTGACAGATGTGGGATGTAGTAGTAGGTCAATAGCATCAATATGCTGGTGCAATGGTTTAATGTCAGCATGTGACACTTCAAAACCCAAATAAATAATGGATGGTTGAAAAGCTGTCTTTTCCAAATTGCACTTTAACCATGCAGACTGTAAAACAGAAAATGGAGTGAAAAGCTTCTGCAAATGTTTCTCTGTGGAGGTGCTGGACACTGCAGTGTCATCTAAATAGTTGATGCAACCTCAAACTGTTGCAATAAGTTGCCCTAAGATGTTGAAAAATAGGTGGCGTGCTTGCTACATCAAAAGGCAAATGCTGGTATTTATAAAGCTCAAATGGGATTGATAACTACAAGGCATTTAGATTCCTCATTGAACAGCAGCAGTAAATATGCCACTCCGAAGCCAGTCTTTGAAAAATATGCCCCCCCCCCCCCCCAATAATATTGTTACAGATCATCAGGGCGCAGAAAAGAATAGGTATTAATGATTGACTGTGGAGTAATAAATTTCCAAAATCACTGCAGAGGTGTTATTTACTGGTAGGTCTTTTGATTATCACCAGTAGTGCTGACCATTCACTGGAAGAAATAGGTCGAATAACATAACGTGACTGAATACACACTAATTCTGCTGTTGCTTGATCCTGTGAGTTTACTAGTACTGGGTGGACCCAGAAAAAATGCTGTCAGAGAGACTGTTTCACCAGAAGATAAGCCTGATATTCTGTTGCACCACCCTGTCCTGGGAAAAATAGAGAGGAAAATTGGACCCAGGGTATCTAACTGTTCATATGGAACTTTATCATAAACCACATGCCCTTCATCAACGATGGAGAATCAAAACAGTTGAAAAGCACCCAAACAGAATTTCAGTGTAAACATTCTCCACAACTAGGAATTTTAATGAAAAAAAACCACAGCCTTGGAAGTCACTGGTGCAGGAAACTGTTCAACAATGGGAATGTGTTGTTTCGTATTACTCATCAACCTCTGTGACACTGGTGTCAGAGGGGGAGAATCCAAATCTACATAAGTTTGAGAATCACCAGTGTTGCTACAGCACGCGCACGCACACGTCAGTGTATGTCTTTCTTTGGAACACTGTCACTGCTGACATGCTGTTCATATCAATGTTCATTTCATCCCCACTCAGATTTGGGGAGGAGTTACTTACAGAAGCAATGTGTCCTTTGTTATGGCACCTGTTACATGTTTTCCAGCTCTTGGGACACGCAGTCCATTCGTGTTGAATGAAGCAGTGTGGGCATAAAGGCAGTAGAGCATTAGCCTGTCACTGTTGTGATTCGGTCTGTTGTCACAAATGACAATTACCTGTACAACATAAAGACATCTGCTGGACTGCTGCAGTAGAGTCATATATTCCATTGTGGACTGACTGAAGGCTGGGAAGTGTGAGAGGGACAGATTCCTGATATTTCAGATCAGGCTTCCACCTGACTGCCTGCAGCTCATGAAACGTCAAATGACTTCCAAAACGGTACAATTTTCACATTGTAGAACTCACTCTTGTACTTTCCTATCAGGAGAAAAATGTATTGCATCACGAACCATTTGATCTCCATAGGATTCCCTATGACAATCTGTCACAAAATTATGTTGGCTAAGTCGATGTAGTTCTGCTGCCCATGCCCTGTATGACTCTTTAGGTTGTTTTTGGCAGTGGTAAAATTCCACAAGAGCAGCCATAACGTATGTTTACATTGGAAGTAGAAAATAACTCACACAAGTGATTGAAAGAAAGGCTGGAAAATTCTTGTAAGGGGTTGGGCTGATGCAACAACTGATACACGTCAGGTGAAATCCATGACAAAAAAGGGCCTTGCACAAGTTTGCGCATGTTACCTTAAATGCTTGGAATGTCGCTACAGGCGTTTTTTGAATATGTCCTGGTTCTCTGCTGCATCATTGTATGCAGTTAGTGGCAGCGGGTATGTTGTTGGCGGGGCTCCAGATTATGCCAGTGTAGTCGTCAAACTGAAAATAGCAACTGTCAATGCTGTTGCTTGCTAAGAGATTGAAGCACTGCCTCCATGAAAATTAAACTCAAAGGATCAATGACTGATGTGCAACATGTGGAGTCAGGTACTGTACTTGCCACCAAAAAAGTGTTCTAACCCCAGAACACAGTATGTTATTGCTCAAAACAGTACACACACACACACACACACACACACACACACACACACACACACACACACACGTGTAAGACAAGGTAGAATACAATTAGCAATGCACAAATGGTTGGCAGAGCCTTGTGCTCCAGCCTACATTGTCATTAGTTCCATCAAGGGGTGGCTGCACACGCAACTGCTGTCATATTAGCAGGCGACCTCTAGTGGTTGAACCAAGCACAAACTTCACGTGCCAACTATGAAGCAGTGTTGTTGTTGTTGTTGTTGTTGTTGTTGTTGTTGTCGTCTTCAGTCCTAAGACTGGTTTGATGCAGCTCTCCATGCCACTCTATCCTGTGCAAGCTTCTTCAACTCCCAGTACCTACTGCAGCCTACATCCTTCTGAATCTGCTTAGTGTACTCATATCTTGGTCTCCCTCTACGATTTTTACCCTCCACGCTGCCCTCCAATGCTAAATTTGTGATCCCTTGATGCCTCAGAACATGTCCTACCAACCGGTCCCTTCTTCTTGCCAAGTTGTGCCACAAACTCTGCTTCTCCCCAATTCTATTGAATACCTCCTCAATGGTTATGTGATCTACCCATCTAATCTTCAGCATTCTTCTGTAGCACCACTTTTCGAAAGCTTCTATTCTCTTCTTGTCTAAACTATTTATCGTCCATGTTTCACTTCCATACATGGCTACACTCCATACAAATACTTTCAGGAATGACTTCCTGACACTTAAATCTATACTCAATGTTAACAAATTTCTCTTCTTCAGAAACGCTTTCCTTGCCATTGCCAGTCTACATTTAATATCCTCTCTACTTCGACCATCATCAGCTATTTTGCTCCACAAATAGCAAAACTCCTTTACTACTTCAAGTGTGTGATTTCCTAATCTTAATCCCCTCAGCATCACCGGACTTAATTCGACTACATTCCATGATCATCATTTTGCTTTCGTTGATGTTCATCTTATATCCTCCTTTCAAGACACTGTCCATTCCATTCAACTGCTCTTCCAAGTCCTTTGCTGTCTCTGACAGAATTACAATGTCATCAGCGAACCTCAAAGTTTTTATTTCTTCTCCATGGATTTTAATACCTACTCGAAATTTTTCTTTTGTTTCCTTTACTGCTTGCTCAATATACAGATTGAATAACATCGGGGAGAGGCTACAACTCTGTCTTACTCCCTTCCCAACCACTGCTTCCCTTTCATGTCCCTCAACTCTTATAACTGCCATCTGGTTTCTGAACAAGTTGTAAATAGCCTTTCGCTCCCTGTATTTTACCCCTGCCACCTTTAGAATTTGAAAGAGAGTATTCCAGTCAACATTGTCAAAAGCTTTCTCTAAGTCTACAAATGCTAGAAACGTAGGTTTGCCTTTCCTTAATCTTTCTTCTAAGATAAGTCGTAAGGTCAGTATTGCCTCACGTGTTCCAGTATTTCTACGGAATCCAAACTGATCTTCCCCGAGGTCGGCTTCTACTAGTTTTTCCATTCGTCTGTAAAGAATTCGTGTTAGTACTTTGCAGCTGTGGCTTATTAAACTGATTGTTCGGTAATTTTCACATCTGTCAACACCTGCTTTCTTTGGGATTGGAATTATTATATTCTTCTTGAAGTCTGAGGGAATTTCGCCTGTCTCGTACATCTTGCTCACCAAATCGTATAGTTTTGTCAGGACTGGCTCTCCCAAGGCTGTCAGTAGTTCTACTGGAATGTTGTCTACTTCCGGGGCCTTATTTCGACTTAAGTTTTTCAATGCTCTGTCAAACTCTTCATACAGTATCATATATCCCATTTTATCTTCGACATCTTCTTCCATTTCCATAATATTGTCCTCAAGAACATCGCCCCTGTATAGACCCTCTATATACTCCTTCCATTTTTCTGCTTTCCCTTCTTTGGTGAGGACTGGGTTTCCATCTAAGCTCTTGATATTCATACAAGTGGTTCTCGTTCCTCCAAAGGTCTCACTAATTTTCCTGTAGGCAGTATTTATCTTACCCCTAGTGAGTTACGCCACTACATCCTTACATTTGTCCTCTATCCATCCCTGCTTAGCCATTTTGCACTTCTTGTTGATCTCATTTTTGAGACGTTTGTATTCCTTTTCGCCTGCTTCATTTACTGCATTTTTATATTTTCTCCTTTCATCAACTAAATTCAGTATCTCTTCTGTTACCCACGGATTTCTACTAGCCTTCGTCTTTTTACCTACTTGATCCTCTGCTGCCTTTACTACTTCATCCCTCAGAGCTACCCATTCTTCTTCTACTGTATTTCTTTCCCCCATTCGTGACAATTATTCCCTTATGCTCTCCCTGAAACTCTGTACAGCCTCTGGTTTAGTCAGGTTACCCAGGTCCCATCTCCTTAAATTTCCACCTTTTTGCAGTTTCTCCAGTTTTAATCTACAGTTCATAACCAATAGATTGTGGTCAGAGTCCACATCTGCACATCTTACAATTTAAAACCTAGTTCCTAAATCTCTGTCTTACCATTATATAATCTATCTGAATCCTGTCAGTATCTCCAGGCTTCTTCCATGTATACAACCTTGTTTTATGATTCTTGGACCAATTGTTAGCTATGATTAAGTTATGCTCTGTGCAAAATTCTACCAGGCGGCTTCCTCTTTCATTTTTTTGCCCCAATCCATATTCACCTACTATATTCACCTACTATGTTTCCTTCTCTTCCTTTTCCTACTGTCAAATTCCAGTCACCCATGACTATTAAATTTTGGTCTCCCTCCACTACCTGAATAATTTCTTTTATCTCATCATACAGTTCATCAATTTCTTCATCATCAGCAGAGGTAGTTGGCATATAAACTTGTACTACAGTAGTAGGCGTGGGCTTCGTGTCTATCTTGGCCACAATAATGCGTTCACTATGCTGTTTGTAGTAGCTTACCCGCACTCCTATTTTCCTAGTCATTGTTAAAGCTACTCCTGCATTACCTCTATTTGATTTTGTATTTATAACCTTGCAGTCACTTGACCAAAAGTCTTGTTTGTCCTGCCACTGAACTTCACTAATTCCCTCTATATCTAACTTTAACCTATCCATTTCCCTTTTTAAATTTTCTAACCTACCTGTAGATGAAGATGAAATGGGAGATATGATACTGCGTGAAGAGTTTGACAGAGCACTGAAAGACATGAGTCGAAACGAAGCCCCTGGAGTAGACAATATTCCATTGGAACTACTGATGGCCGTGGGAGAGCCAGTCCTGACAAAACTCTACCATCTGGTGAGCAAGATTTATGAGACAGGCGAAATACCCTCAGACTTCAAGAAGAATATAATAATTCCAATCCCAAAGAAAGCAGGTGTTGACAGATGTGAAAATTACCGAACTATCAGCTTAATAAGTCACAGCTGCAAAATACTAACACGAATTCTTTACAGATGAATGGAAAAACTAGTAGAAGCCAACCTCGGGGAAGATCAGTTTGGATTCCGTAGAAACACTGGAACACGTGAGGCAATACTGACCTTACGACTTATCTTAGAAGAAAGATTAAGGAAAGGCAAACCTACGTTTCTAGCATTTGTAGACTTAGAGAAAGCTTTTGACAATGTTGACTGGAATACTCTCTTTCAAATTCTGAAGGTGGCAGGGGTAAAATACAGGGAGCGAAAGGCTATTTACAATTTGTACAGAAACCAGATGGCAGTTATAAGAGTCGAGGGACATGAAAGGGAAGCAGTGATTGGGAAGGGAATAAGACAGGGTTGTAGCCTCTCCCCGATGTTGTTCAATCTGTATATTGAGCAAGCAGTAAAGGAAACAAAAGAAAAATTCGGAGTAGGTATTAAAATCCATGGAGAAGAAATAAAAACTTTGAGGTTCGCCGATGACATTGTAATTCTGTCAGAGACAGCAAAGGACTTGGAAGAGCAGTTGAATGGAATGGACAGTGTCTTGAAGGGAGAATATAAGAAGAACAACAACAATAGTAAAACGAGGATAATGGAATGTAGTCGAATTAAGTCGGGTGATGCTGAGGGATTTAGATTAGGAAATGAGGCACTTAAAGTAGCAAAGGAGTTTTGCTATTTGGGGAGCAAAATAACTGATGAGGGTCGAAGTAGAGAGGATATAAAATGTAGACTGGCAATGGCAAGGAAAGCGTTTCTGAAGAAGAGAAATTTGTTAACATCCAGTATTGATTTAAGTGTCAGGAAGTCATTTCTGAAAGTATTTGTATGGAGTGTAGCCATGTATGGAAGTGAAACATGGACGATAAATAGTTTGGACAAGAAGAGAATAGAAGCTTTCGAAATGTGGTGCTACAGACGAATGCTGAAGATTAGATGGGTAGATCACATAACTAATGAGGAAGTATTGAATAGGATTGGGGAGAAGAGAAGTTTGTGGCGCAACTTGACCAGAAGAAGGGAGCGGTTGGTAGGACATGTTCTGAGGCATTAAGGGATCACCAATTTAGTATTGGAGGGCAGCGTGGAGGGTAAAAATCGTAGAGGGAGACCAAGAGATGAATACACTAAGCAGATTCAGAAGGATGTAGGTTGCAGTAGGTACTGGGAGATGAAAAAGCTTGCACAGGATAGAGTAGCATGGAGAGCTGCATCAAACCAGTCTCAGGACTGAAGACCACAACAACAACAACAACAACAACAACCTACCTGCCCAATTAAGGGATCTGACATTCCACGCTCTGATTCGTAGAATGCCAGTTTTCTTTCTCCTGATAACAGCATCCTCCTGAGTAGTCCCCGCCCAGGGATCCGAATGGGGGACTACTTTACCTCTGGAATATTTTACCCAAGAGGACGCCATCATCATTTAACCATACAGTAAATCTGCATGCCCTCGGGAAAAATTATGGATGTAGTTTCCCCTTGCTTTCAGCCGTTCACAGTACCACAACAGCAAGGCCGTTTTGGTTATTGTTACAAGGCCAGATCAGTCAGTCATCCAGACTGTTGCCCCTACAACTACTGAAAATGCTGCTGCCCCTCTTCAGGAACATTTGTCTGGCCTCTCAACAGATACCCCTCTGTTGTGGTTGCACCTGCGTTATGGCTATCTGTATCGTTGAGGCACGCAAGCCTTCCCACCAACAGCAAGGTCCGTGGTTCATAGGGGGGATGAAGCAGTGTACGCACAAGATTGGTAGTTCAGCAGGTTTAAACAATAAATTATCATCTTTTGCTTTATACAGGTTTGTGCCACCAGTAAATTAGTAAGGAAGGTGATATTTTGAAAAAAGATTTGTGTTTCAGTGATCTGTCAGATTTTTCATGCAATAGCGCATTCCTGTTATTATTGACTTTAAAACGTCAAAATTTTTAGGTCAGAGACAGGTTACAGACAGGCAGTCCTGAAAACAATAACAATATAAGAACAGAAAATATTCAGGACATTCCAAAAGGTAAGCTTAGCATACAGGGCTATTCACAAAGATATGCAAATATTTTAATATGTTATTCTACCAGTAAAACTAAAGAAAAAAGTTCATACAAACATAGGTCTGCAAATATTTGGTTACGGAGTTATGACTATTAAAAGATTTTGTCTGTAAATTTATCAACTTCGTTAATACGAAGCTATCGCAGAACTGTACAAGGTTAAAGTAAAGTACGATTTCCATTTATTTTGTTATTGGTCTGGTGAATCTGATAAAACATGTCCCAGATGTGTATCTGCAGTAGTTTTCCAGAATATCCAGAGAAGCAAAGATTATTGTACAAGTAAATTTGTGTAATTTCTATTAAGAATGTAGAAACGTTTGTCATCGTTGGCAACCGTTAGTGAGTTGTTTGTCGTTTCCTAAACATGAAATGAGTTATTTCTCTGTATTGTTCAATGAAAGAACATAACAACAGTGTGTTTAAGTGAAACCACATGGTAAGTGTTCTCGATTGTAGATTATTTATGACCAAGAAATGGTGTTTATTTATGGCAAATGTGATGGTAATGCTATGGCTGCAGTTAACGATTTCGAAAGTATGACTCATTAGTGGAATATTTCAAAAGTTACAGGAGACAAGTTCTCTACCTAGCGTTCATAATCAGTATGAGCGCTCGATACGTGAAGACGATGATGAGGATATTATGGATGCTGTTCAACATAGCCTGGGTACCAGTACCCGACATATCTCTTAGCGATTAGGCATTTCACAGTGTAAAGTATGGCATATACTGAAGTAAATATTCTGTATCCTTACCATAAACAAAAAGTCCATTTACATCTGGGAGATACTGCTATTTGCTTGGAGTCGTGCAACTGGTTGAATACTTATCAACTGTTACACAAATACATTTTATTTACTGATGAGGCACACTTTACTCGAGATGGTATAAACAATTTTCATAACAAACACGTATGATCTGAAGCAAATCCATATGCTACAGAGCAATGCAATTTGCAGCAGCAATTTGGCATAAATGTGTGGTAGGGTATAATCTACACACATTTTATTGGACTATTCATTTTCTCAGGACATCTAATGGGCGAGACGTACTTAAAATTCTTTCAAGAAAAAATGCCCCGCTTCCTCAAAGATGTCCCACTTGCTTCGCCATTGCAAATGTGTTTTGAACATGGTGATGCACCTCCAAATTTCACCAATGCTGTTACTGCACATTTAAATGAACATTTTTCCCCAGAAATGGATTGGTCTTGGTGCTACACGTCTGTGGCCACTGAGATCGTCCCATTTGACACCAATGGATTTTTGTGTATGGGGATGGATGAAAGACAGTTTGAGGCATTACTTGCTTGAATTATGAATGCATTAGACAAAATTAAGATCAACCCTGTGAAACTGAAACGAGCAACAAAATATGTTCATACATGTGCAGCTAAATACATTGAACTTGGAGAAATTTTTGATCATTTATTGTGAAATTGTATGAACACTGTACAACTTCTTTATCACTGAGCTTTGTTTTTTCCGGTTTAACATGGATTCACATGTGATAGGGTATTAATAAAAGCAGATTATCTGACACATTCATGCAGTTTCAGTTAACGTTATTACTGCCACTTTTCCAAACTTAAATTCTCTTTAACTTCTGTTGCAAACATTGTGTAATTGTGTGGAATTTAAAAAAACGAATGGGGCCAAGTAATTAATAAATTAAAAATTTTATGAAATTACTTCTTTGTTTTTTTAGGTGTTGTTAACCTCGCACAGTTTTTCAATGGCTTCATATTAACAAAGTTGCTACATTTCAGGCAAAATCTTTTATTAGTCATAGCTCTGTAACTAAACATTTGCAGACTTATGTTTATATGAACTAGTTTCTTTAGTTTTACTTGTAGAATAACCTATTAATATATTTGCATATCTTCATGAATCACCCTGTATTTCATCAGAATGAATGGAACTGAAAAAGGAGGTATATTCACAAATTCGATATGATGGAGCAGATCATATATTAAAGAGTTATTTTCTGTGCCTATGTGAGCGCCATGTAATCACAGGGACAGAATAGTTAAACGTGAGTGCATGTCGTATGTACTAAAGAGTTTTGCGCTAGTGTTCGTGTGTTTACAGTGGTTCTGCACTTACATGAAGTATACCCCTTACCTGAGAAAGGTAACTAACATTCATATATCTATAATGGTGATAGGAGGATAGTCAGGACGGTGATGTAGTGTTCAGATAAATCAAACTTGGCACCCTGCAAGTCAGAAGATGGAATGTCTGATCCCTCCATTCGGTAGTGCATTTACAGGCAGAAGTACATATCTTAAAGTGTGGTAGCAGGAAGAACTGGTTTTATGTGTAGGTGAATAGAGCTTTATGAACAGAAACACAAATGCAGTAGATGTAATACCGAATAAAAAATATCACATTTGATCTACTGCAAACAGTGTACTGAATTCCATAATGTAATCGAGATAGTCACAAAGCCAAGACCTACCACAGTAGTGCAAATATATGTGCCTACTAGATCCACAGATGATAAAGCAATTGAAAGAATGTATAATGAGATAAAAGAAATTATACAGTTTGTCGAGGGAGGTAAAAATTTGAGATAGGGCTGGAATTTGATATTAGGAACAGGAGAATAGTACAGTAATGGAAATCAGTATAAAGGCATGAATATTTGTTGGAAAAATTGACATTGTTGGCTGGAATAGTTGTGCACAGTGTATATGCAATAGTCGATCCAGTATGACAACAAACACAGTCAAATGGTAGTGCAGTTGATGTAATACAGTATATAACAAGACATCAATGTTTCAGGTGGTAGATGGTATAACTCAATATAGAGGAGCAGGCTCTGTCTGGTATTACTGTGTACATATTTGCCTTTACAACAAATAAGAAACACACTATTAATGGCAGTGTGAGTTGTGTACATAAACCATGATTGTGACAATGTCATATGGGAAACAGCATGGGATGAAAAAGAAAAAGATCAATGTGTACAAGGTAACGGAATTATCTGACCATCATATCACTAAGAGGTTGAAACGTTCAGCTACAGTGATTGATAATTTTGTTAGATTGGGTGCACGATATGGGTGAAAGGAAAATACGAGAAAAGTAGAAAATTATCTGAGTCACAGAAAGCGTTCCTTTTGTGCAAAGCAGGGGCTACAAACTGTTATTCTTCTCAACTTGTTCCTGATTTACAGTTGTCAGTAACTGCCAGACGTGTACAAGAAATTCTGTCAAGTTCCAAACATCTTGCATTCAAGGAACGACTGCAGAAACCTGCTCTAACACCCAAACATAAATAAGCTAGACTGGAGTTGTTCACTGAAGAACATATGTGGACTTCAGATTGGGATACAGAGATTTTCAGTGATGAGAAGAAATTTAATTTAGGTTTCCAGGTGGACTTCAGTATTATTGGCGTGATGTGAGAGCTGTGCAGCAAGTAAGATTGAACATAAATTTTGGTGGCAGAAGTGTTGCAGTTTGGGCAGTCTTCGGGACTAAACATAAATCAGCCATTGCTTGGCTAAACACAAGAATGGACTCTTGAGACTTACACTACACTGAGATGCTAGAGCCAGAATTGATTAGAATGTGTCAGAACCTAGGCAATGAATGTCAACAAGTTAATGCATCTATGCTTGTTTCTGCTACACGCAAAGAGTGGTTTGAAGATACAGATATGGATGTTTTGCTCTGGTATGCGCACAGCCAGGATATGAACCCCATGGAAAACCTTTGGAGAATACTTGCAGAGTGTTTTTGCCACAGTTGAAGGCAATTTGAGGTTGTATGTGAGCTGAAAAGTGCAATAAATTTCACTGCAAGAACTACAAATTGCAACAAAATCAATGCTGAAGAGAATTTTGAACAAAGGAACCAACAATCCAATATCACAACAGGACAGTGAGTGCCTTTATACCATCTTCCATCCAGGAAATGCAAATGCCTTATTTTGCTACGTTAAGAAAGAAGCTATGTAATTCCATCATAATAGTGCGTGTATTATATATATTTACTACATTCATAATAAATTTAATACAGTATGCTACAGACATTGCAATATTACTTTCATTGCAACTGTTCCTTTATACTGATTTCTAATACTATAAAAGAACTGAATAGAGAAAGAATAAAAGGGGAAACTGTCTGATAGAATTTTGTATACAGTAGAATTTAATTGTTGCTAACACTTGGTTCAAGAATCCTAAAAGGATTCTTTACATGAAAGGAACCTGGAGACATGAGAATGTATCCGATTGTATAATGCTGAAAGAGAGAGAGAGAGAGAGAGAGAGAGAGAGAGAGAGAGAGAGAGAGAGAGAGAGAGAGAGAGAGAGAGATTGATTTCGAACCCAGATTTTAAACTACAGAATGTTTCCAAGAGCAGTAGTGTATTCTGATTATAATTTACTTTTATGAACTACTTATTAAAACTGAAGAAATTTAAGAAATTTGGTACATGCAACTTGGATAAACTGAAAAAACCAGAGGTTGTTGAAATGGAGAATTAGGCAGCTATTGACTAAAACAAGGGAAAGGAATACTGTAGAAAACAAATACGTTGAAACTTCCTGGCAGATTAAAACTGCGTGCACCGACCGAGACTCGAACTCAGGACCTTTGCCCTTCGAGGGCAAGTACTCTACCATCTGAGCTACTGAAGCACGACTCACGCCCGGTCCTCACAGCTCTACTTCTGTCAGTATCTCGTTTCCTACCTTCCAAACTTTACAGAAGCTCTCCTGCGAAACTTGCAGAACTAGCACTCCTGAAAGAAAGGATACTGCGGAGACATGGCTTAGCCACAGCCTGGGGGATGTTTCCAGAATGAGATTTTCACTCTGCAGCAGAGTGTGCACTGATATGAAACTTCCTGGCAGATTAAAACTGCGTGCACCGACCGAGACTCGAACTCGGTGAACCTCAAAGTTTTTATTTCTTCCTTCTCCATGGATTTTAATTCCTACTCCGATCCCCCCCCCCCTTACTGCTTGTTCAATATACAGATTGAATAACATCGGGGAGAGGCCACAACCGTGTCTCACTCCCTTCCCAGCCAATGCTTCCCTTTCATGGCCCACCACCTTCAGAATTTGGAAGAGAGTATTCCAGTCAACATTGTCAAAAGCTTTCTCTAAGTCTACAAATGCTAGAAACGTAGGTTTGCCTTTCCTTAATCTTTCTTCTAAGATAAGTCGTCAGGTCAGTATTGCCTCACGTGTTCCAATATTTCTACAGAATCCAAACTGATCTTCTCCGAGGTTGGCTTCTACCAGTTTTTCCATTCGTCTGTAAAGAATTCATGTTAGTATTTTGCAGCTTTGACTTATTAAAGTGATGGTTCGGTAATTTTCACATTTGTCAACACCTGCTTTCTTTGTGATGGAATTATTATATTCTTCTTGAAGTCTGAGGGTACTTCGCCTGTCTCATACATCTTGCTCACCAGATGGTAGAGTTTTGTCAGGACTGGCTCTCCCAAGGCCGTCAGTAGTTCTAATGGAATGTTGTCTACTCCTGGAGCCTTGTTTCGGCTCAGGTCTTTCAGTGCTCTGTCAAACTCTTCACGCAGTATCGTATCTCCCATTTCGTCTTCATCTACATTCTCTTCCATTTCTATAATATTCTCCTCAAGTACATCGCCCTTGTATAGACCCTCTATATACTCCTTCCACCTTTCTGCTTTCCCTTCTTTGCTTAGAACTGGGTTTCCATCTGAGCTCTTTATGTTCATACAAGTGGTTCTCTTATCTCCAAAGGTCTCTTTAATTTTCCTGTAGGCAGTATCTATCTTACCCCTAGTGAGATAAGCCTCTACATCCTTACATTTGTCCTCTAGCCATCCCTGCTTAGCCATTTTGCACTTCCTGTCGATCTCATTTTTGAGACGTTTGTATTCCTTTTTGCCTGCTTCAATTACTGCATTTTTATATTTTCTCCTTTCATCAATTAAATTCAATATTTCTTCTGTTACCCAAGGATTTCTACTAGCCCTCGTCTTTTTACCTACTTGATCGTCTGCTGCCTTCACTACTTCATCCCTCCAAGCTACCCATTCTTCTTCTACTGTATTTCTTTCCCCCATTCCTGTCAATTGTTCCCTTATGCTCTCCCTGAAACTCTGTACAACCTCCGGTTCTTTCAGTTTATCCAGGTCCCATCTCCTTAAATTCCCACCTTTTTGCAGTTTCTTCAGTTTTAATCTACAGGTCATAACCAATAGATTGTGGTCAGAGTCCACATCTGCCCCTGGAAATGTCTTAAAATTTAAAACCTGGTTCCTAAATCTCTGTCTTATCATTATATAATCTATCTGATACCTTTTAGTATCTCCGGGATTCTTCCATGTATACAACCTTCTTTTATGATTCTTGAACCAAGTGTTAGCTATGATTCCCCAATCCATATTCACCTACTATGTTTCCTTCTCTCCCTTTTCCTTCACTCGAATTCCAGTCACCCATGACTATTAAATTTTTCATGTCGCTTCACTATCTGAATAATTTCTCTTATTTCATCATACATTTCTTCAATTTCTTCATCATCTGCAGAGCTAGTTGGCATATAAACTTGTACTACAGTAGTAGGCGTGTTCTTCGTGTCTATCTTGGCCACAATAATGCATTCACTATGCTGTTTGTTGTAGCTTACCCGCACTCCTATTTTCCTAGTCATTATTAAACCTACTCCTACATTATCCCTATTTGATTTTGTATGAATAACCCTGTATTCACCTGACCAAAAGTCTTCTTCCTCCTGCCACCGAACTTCACTAATTCCCACTATATCTAACTTTAACCTATCCATTTCCCTTTTTAAATTTTCTAACCTACCTGCCCGAGTAAGGGATCTGACATTCCATGCTCTGATCCGTAGAATGCCAGTTTTCTTTCTCCTGATAACAACGTCCTCTTGAGTAGTCCCCACCCAGAGATCTCAGTGGGAGACTATTTTACCTCCGGAATATTTTACCCAAGAGGACACCATCATCATTTAACCATACAGTAAATCTGCATGCCCTCAGGAAAAATTAAGCCTGTAGTTTCCCCCTTGCTTTCAGCCGTTCGCAGTACCTGCACAGCAAGGCCGTTTCTGTTATTGTTACAAGGCCAGATCAGTCAATCATCCAGACTGTTGCCCCTGCAAGTACTGAAGAGGCTGCTGCCCCTCTTCAGGAACCACACATTTGTCTGGCCTCTCAACAGATACCCCCTCCGTTGTGGTTGCACCTACGGTACGGCCATCTGTATCGCTGAGGCACGCAAGCCTCCCCACCAGCGGCAAGGTCCATGGTTCATGGGGGAAGAAAACAAATATGTTGCACTGAAATTCAGTAATGACAATGTATTTATGTCGAAAATGGCAAAATACTTGGGAGATCAACTGAACATAATTCTGTGTATCTTGGAAATGGGTTATGCAGTGAACATCACCAAATGTAAAACAGTGTTGCTGGAATGTAGTGCAATTAAATTCAAAGATTCCAACGTAATTATATTAGAAAATAAGACAATAAAGTAGTAGTAGTAGTAGTAGTAGTAGTAGTAGTAGTATGTTTTACTATTTGGGCAGCAAAATAACTGATGGCTGATGTATAGAGGATATGAGACCAGCAATAGCAAGGAAAGCTTTTCATAAAGAGTGTATGTTTATCTCTAATAGAATTTCAAGTGTTATGAAATACCTTCTGAAAGTAATTTTTGTGCTGCAGCCTTGTACAGAAATGAAATGTGTATGTTAAACAGCACAGGAAAGAGGGGAAAACAAGCTTTTGAAATGTTGCAGATAAGGCAGGTAGATCAGGTACCTATTGAAGAGGTACAGAAATGAATTGTAAAGGAAAGAAATTTATGGCATAGCTTATCTAAAAGAAAAAGTATGTTGACCGGACACATCTTGTGTCATCAAAGAATAGTCAGTTTGGTAATGAATGGAGGTTTGAGAGTTAAAAATTGTAAATACACACTAATGCATGATTACAGGAAGCAGTGTCAATTATGGGGGTTTTAATAGTTACAAAAGGATAGAGACTTGCACAGTATAGAGTAGGGTGGAGAGCTGCCTCAAACCAGTCTTTCGACTGATAATGATAACCATGACCATAACACATACAGATGTCTAGAATTGTGCAGCATCAATTATTTGTTGTATGTAACCCAGTCTCCCTCTCTCCCTGTAGCTCCTTCTAGTACTGTGGAAATTATTACCTGATGTATTAACATGCCCTATCATTGTGTCCCTTGTCAGTATTTTCCAAATGTTTCTTTCTTTGTCAATTCTGGTGACAGAAACAAAGAAAAAATCCCTTGACTCAAGAACTGCTAACAAATGTTGTTCAAGTGCTGTTTTATATGAGAGTGGTAAGCACATTGCCCAAAGATGTTCAAATTCTGATAGATTGGAGGCACAATAATATAACTGATATCAAATTGTTCAAAGTTTGTAGAGATAGTTTCAAGAGATAATCCAGCGGTGCAATTTTTGAAATTGGTTTGAATATGTTATAATGACCAAGCAAGAGACCAACGAGACAAATAGGGAGTTGTGATATTGACAAGTAAAGAAATTTTCAAGAAAATGCAACACCCAAGAAGTGGTAAGTGATGTAGTTTGGGAAGCAGAGTGAAAGCACTGGACATTATATGCATTGTCGTTAGAGTGAGAGAAAAGGGGAAACTTCAAGGCAAATAGCATCTTCAGTTACAATGTACAATAAGTGTTACAGTATTTAATTTAAAAGGGACATTGTTGCTGTTTTACTTCAGAAACTTCTTTTTTGATTATGTTAGCAAAATTGAAGCCATTTACTGACTCAACATCTCATTGTGAGCCCTTTGACTGTGATGACTGTGATAGTAGTTGAAGCAGTACTTTAGTGCAGCATGGCTCTGGTGTGGTAGCAGTGTAGCTGTTTATTTCAAAACACTTGTTTGTCATTTAACTTAGTTAGAAAACTGGGCCCATTTGATTTCAGCACAACTGCTGGACTGTCTCCATTCTTCATTACCTACTCTAAAGTCAACAGGTACCATCTCAGTGTACAATAAATGATTTTTCTGTCAGTTAAATGTCATTGCATTTTATAAAATTTAATTTTACTGGCAGGTAATGTTTCAGTGTATATTCCATTGTTTCTGTCAGTTCTATGTTTGCATACTTTGCTATGAAACTGTAGTATTGTGATAGATCACAGTAAATAGTGTAAATACTCCAGAATGAGATTTTCACTCTGCAGCGGAGTGTGCGCTGATATGAAACTTCCTGGCAGATTAAAACTGTGTGCCCGACCGAGACTCGAACTCGGGACCTTTGCCTTTCGCGGGCAAGTGCTCTACCAACTGAGCTACTGCAGCACGACTCACGCCCGGTACTCACAGCTTTACTTCTGCCAGTACCTCGTCTCCTACCTTCCAAACTTTACAGAAGCTCTCCTGCGAACCTTGCAGAACTAGCACTCCTGGAAGAAAGGATATTGCGGAGACATGGCTTAGCCACAGCCTGGGGGATGTTTCCAGAATGAGATTTTCACTCTGCAGCGGAGTGTGCGCTGATATGAAACTTCCTGGCAGATTAAAACTGTGTGCCCGACCGAGACTCGAACTCAGGACCTTTGCCTTTTGCGGGCAAGTGCTCTACCAACTGAGCTACCGCAGCACGACTCACGCCCGGTACTCACAGCTTTACTTCTGCCCGTGAAAGGCAAAGGTCCCGAGTTCGAGTCTTGGTCGGGCACACGGTTTTAATCTGCCAGGAAGTTTCAGTGTAAATACTGTAAATAACTTAACCTAGTTCTCGAAGTGCCAGTCCATAAGCAGGGACGTTAAAGGAATCTGAAAATTGATGAAATGAGTGGTATTCAGCATAGAAAGAGGCATCACAACGCAAAATACGTGGTACCACACTGTATTTTACATATAGCAGTGAGTACATTCAGGATACAAAATAGTCAGGTCAGTAAGTTACTTTGGGGGTACCCAAAGGGAGTATTAAAAAGTCCTTACTGTTCATTATATATGTAAATGATAGAGCAGAGGACATTGAAAACCCTGTGAGGCTGTTTAAGGAAGCTACTGTTCCATATTGCTGCAACACCATTGATCTGTAGCAACATTCTTCAGGCATTAGCTACTTTATCACATATAAGTGTAACTCAGCCATAAAAGAAACTGTTTCTGGAACACTTGCTTTGCCCATTTATGAGTATAGAATTGTTACTGGGAAGGATAGTACAGGAGATACAGAAGATTTACCATATTTACTCGAATCTAAGCCGCACTTTTTTTCCAGTTTTTGTAATCCAGAAACCCGCCTGCGGCTTAGAATCGAATGCAAAGTAAGCGGCAGTTCTGAAAAATGTTGGTAGGTGCCGCCACAACTAACTTCTTCCATCGAATTATGTAGCGCTACACAGGTATGCTTTGCAGGCACAAAGATAAATACTGGCGACAAAACCACTGCGTCAGTAAATTAAAAAAAAAAAAAAAAGTGGAAGACGAGCTTTTTTTCACCGCCCCGAGTTTTGACCACTGCATTTTCATACATTATCCAACGAAGTAAATACAAATTACGTATTGTTCATCTTCGAATGTAGCAGCATTTCAGCGTACTACGAAAATCCGACTGGCAAGATTGTTTGTCTGAATTTTTTCCTACCTGGGACAAGAGATCGTTGCTAATAAGAACTTTTATGAATTGTGAATCATATGCAGTATTCTCTTCACCATAAGAATAATACGAATATAAACATTTTGCCATGTATTCTTTCGTGTTTGCTGCTATCTCATTTAAATCCTGTCGGCCTAATAAACTACGAAACTAGAGTGAGACAACAGTAAACGCGTAATAATATACATATCCTGTCATGTTTATATTCGTATTGTTCTTATGCCTAATAGTGATACAGTCAGAAATGAAACACGGCAATTGATAAGATTTTTAAATCTAAGATGACTAATTTCTGTACAGAATGTAATGTACTACAGAGGCGTCTGCAAAGATTTTCAACCGGAGAAAAATTTTCGCCAAACTCTCGTTCAGAACATCTTCTATCATACGCAGTCTATTATTTGGTTCTTGTTGATCATTATCAAAGAAAGCACCAGTGTAAGTAACAGCAAATAGCAAGGAGTCTCTTGCCATTGTTCCGCTAATGAGACGATTCCCCTTTTTTTTTTTTTATGCGGCGGTTGCGCGCACAAAAGCAAGCCATGCCGCGAGCGGCGGCAGGTCGTAAACACTCATTATCAGAATGCGACAAACAATGCATGACACAGTATAGTAATGCGTTTTCAGCTTAGAATGACGTAATCACCTATAACAGAGAGAACGGCACTTGCCAGATCAAAGAAAAATAAGCAATCAATTCAAACCAGACGAAGTGCGTGATAAAAAAATGGTACCCGTATAAATATGGATGTAGCACCTGACGCATAGCAATGGCTACATGGTAAAGCTTAACTGCTAAGCTTAAAACTCGAACCAAACTACTGTAGCTGTATCGTCATTCATTCGACCTAACTTGTATTACAATGGACCAACTTTGTTTGGATTTGGATGTGCGGCCTAAAACTCTTCTCTCCCTTGGAATTTCGAGTCTCGAATTTCAGGTGCGGCTTAGATTTGGGAAAATTTTTTTTCCTTGATTTCGAGTCTCATTTTGCAGGTGTGGCTTAGATTTGAGTGCGGCTTAGATTCAAGTAAATACGGTAATGAACAGTGATACAGTTCATCACGGGTGAATTCAGTATGCCAAAGAGACATGTATTCCTTATCCTGTACACTATTATACAGTTGAGTATGCTGCTTATGTGACAGAACTGTATGATTGTCTACAAAGATTATTGAGCAAGGTAGCATAGATATGAAACCGTATTGATGTAACTTAGAATAGCTGCTCAGAAAATTAGTTTCATTAAAGTTCCTTGTGTGTGAGAGATGAGAATCATTACAAACGGGATGATATTCATAATAAAATATTGAGAGGCATGTAATGTATGCAGAAATATGTATGCACTCGTAACTGAGATTTTCTTTTCCTTTTCTTTCAGTTTCCTGAACATCCGTTGGTAACGCTGGAGTCCACTAATTGTTCCGAGGAGGAAACACAAAAAAAATTGGGACCAGAAGAAACTGAGAACATTGTAAGCATTAATGTCTGTGAGGTATTGCATGTGGAACAAAAAATTCTTTGGCTAATTGCAGAATGTAAAGGATGTGTTACAAAGAAATAAGTCATCTGGAACTAAGTGCTGTTTGTAATTTCCCACCATCCTTGTACAGTTCTTCCTGATTCAGGTTTTTTTCTGCCACTTGGTGGCAATTGTGAGGAAATTCTCATTAGTGCTTGGAACAATATGTATAACCATACCTACAGCAACTCTTCTTGAAACCGAACATTTTGTATAATGCATGTGTTGGAGGTTTTAAATCCAAATTTAGAGGAGCAGTTAGAGAGAGAGAGAGAGAGAGAGAGAGAGAGAGAGAGAGAGAGAGAGTTGCAGAAGAATAATTTGACTCGTTTCACTTTACATGTAGCTTGGCTATTTAATCTTTCCACGGCATCAGGCTACTTTATGTTTGAACAGGTCATTTACATTTGTGTTTTTTGTGCCATGGAAGTTATCAGAGGTGATAAATATTACTACATGATAGGTCACCTCCTATGTAGGCTGATTCCAACATATATGCAGTGTTACTAAATTCCATGGTACATTCACAGAAAGACTTTCGAATTTGGCTTTAGCATACAGTTCTCCACAGAGATCCATTTGTAACGTTACAGATTGTCATGGCAGAGCTAAGCAAGAAGAATAATCTTGGTATATTTTGTGAGCTTGCTAAGGCCTTTTGTGGAGTACAAAACAATACACTATATGATCAAAAGTATCTGGACACCTGGCTGAAAATGACTTCCAAGTTCGTGGCACCCTCCATGGTTATACAGAAATTCAGTATGGTGTTGGCCCACCCATAGCTTTGATGACAGCTTCCATTCTCGCAGGCATATTTCTGTCAGGTTTCTTGGGGAATGGCATTCTTCACGGTGTGCGGCACTAAGTATAGGTATTACTGTCAGTTGGTGAGGCCTAGTACAAAGTTGGTGTTCCAAATCATCCCAAAGGTGTTCTATAAGATTCAGGTCAGGACTCTGTGCAGGCCAGCCCATTACAGGTATGTTATTGTCATGTAACCACCCCACCAAAGGCCATGCTTTATGGACAGGTGCTCGATCATGTGGAAATATGCAATTGCCATCCCCGCATTGCTCTGCAACAGTGGGAATCAAGAAAATGCTTAAAACACCAATGTAGGCGCGTTCTGCTGTTGTGTCACACAAAACAACAAGCGATGCAAGCCCCCTCCATGAAAAACACACACACACACACACACACACACACACACACACACACACACACACACACACACACTGTAACACCACTGCCTCTGAAGTTTACTGTTGGCACTACACATGCTAGCAGATAATGATCACCAGGCATTCGCCATACCCACACCCCAGTATCGGATCGCCACGTTGTGTACCATGATTCCTCACTCCACACAATGTTTCTCCACAGTTCAATCATCCAATGTTCGCACTCCTTCATCATGTCAGGCATCATTTGGCATTTACTGATGTGATGTGTGGCTTATGAGAAGCCTTTCGATCATGATATCCAAAGCTTCTCACCTCCCGCCAAACTGTTATAGTACTTCCAGTGGATCCTGATGCAGTTTGAAATTCCTGTGTGATAATCTGGATACGTGTCACCTAATAGACATTATGACCCTCTTTAACTGTCTGTGGTCTCTGTCAGACAACTGACAAGGTCGGCCTATACGCTTTTGTGCTGTACATGTCCCTTCAAGTTTCCACTTCACTATTACAGTGGAAACAGTTGACAGGTGTATAGGAGTGTGGAAATCTCGCATACAGACATACGACACAAGTTAAACCCAATCACCTGACAACGTTCAGAGTGCCCCAGTCTGCTCTCTCATGATATCTAATGATGACCGAGGCACTGATATGGAGTACCTTGCAGTAGGTGGCAGCACAATGCACCTAATATGAAAATTGTATGTTTTTGGTGGTGTCCGGATACTTTTGATCACATAGTGTATTTCATAAAGTAATATGATGTGGAATTTGTCATTTATCTTGTGTGATGGAAAGCAGATGGTCACATCAACTGCTTCCCTGCTGTGAACTAGTTAATTCATTATGCTCCGTCACTCCCAAGATGCTGACGTTTAAATTTGGTCTGGAGGTTTACTGAAGCACTGTTGACATATTTACGTGTCCCATTCCACTGACCTCTCACAGCTGTGGATGAGTTACTTCCCTATCTTGGTCAAGGCCAAATTTTTGATTATTTATGATGCAATACATGTGCCTCTTTCTATGCTAACATTTGCAAGAAACTTCATTACGATATCTTGAACTTTTTATGAAATTTGATGACTGTTACAACAACATGACTCACAATGCGCAGGGACAGGAATGGGTGTATCATCAGACCATCTGTCTGATATAAAAATCAATAACTCTAGAACAAAATCAGATATTATTCTACTATCAATTTTATTTAAATTGTGATATTTTAACTACGTTTCAGATTGTTAGGTATGCACAGAACTGAATAACTGAATAAAAGAATTACTGTACGAAACAGCATTATCACAACAAATCAGTGCAGGGAGCATGGATGCCAAAGAAGTGTTTAGATTAGATTAGATTAATACTTGTTCCATACATCTTGAATACGACACTTCGTAATGATGTGGAATGTGTCAGGTAAATAAAAGATGTCTGTACAAGATATTACATTTCACAAAATATTGCATGACACTAATGTTTAAGTGGTTTTTTTTGTCTTTTTTTCCCTCCCTTAATTTATATCTGAAAATTCAGCCAATGGTGAAACATGTTCACACAGTGATATTTGCTGAAAGGAAATTATAAACAACTTTGTGAGTGCAACACAGTTCAGATATGGAAGTATATAAAAATTTTCCCACAAATTTGTTGCCCATTGGATTATGTAAGGTAATTAGTTTGCCTGTATGTTGCTTAACTGGTTCAAATGGAAGTTTAGCCCAGTGATAATCTTCCAGCACTTTGTACAAGTGAAAATATAAATTACTTGAAAAGTATGTAACCTGTATCAGTTCCAATGTACTGATAATCAATATCACAAAGAGAATTGCACTTTAGCTCTGGTTTTTGAATGTCACCCAGAAAGAAAAAAATAAAAGACATTTATTGCCCATGTATGTGTAACTGTTACGATGTATGACGGGAGAGAAATAAGATAATTGAAATATTACTCAACGCCGAGGTCATACTAGTTCAATATCTTGATTCAGTTAGTTTTGTAATTTGTCCTTACATTTTTTCTAAAGTGATTCTTACATAAATCCTGAACAATTTTGTAAAGAAAATATATTTTGAATGTAAGACCTGCAAGCACTTGAGGGAAAAGATTCAACGGTTGAGGGAATCAAAATCAAACAGGATATCCTTGTTGGCCTATGAATTTGATAGCTCTTCAGAACAAGCAGTTTGATGGAATGCACCATGGTGATGAGAAGGTTGTTCAGAAAGTTTCAAAATGTTCACTTCAATATCTTAACAACTGAGAGAATACAAAATTATAGACAAGAATTTTCCCCAGGATATTGCAGTCGTGGAGAAAAGATATACTGGGAGGTGAGCTGTTACGTTGGCAGACTACTACTTGACTGTTGACATGGATGCTCAAGAAGCAACTTATAAGCTGTAAGGCAAATGGAAATGCAAAGCCGATTTATAATTTGATAAAAATTCACCAAAAGTCAGATAAGAATATTGACAGTAATAATAAAAAATATTTGTCAAACTGAACATGCACTCTAGTGGTACTTCCCATTATTTTCTCATTCGTAATAGATTTATGGATTTCTGATAATTACTATAAGAAATTTTAAAGAACATGGAAATTTCTTCTTTTCTTTTTGGTTTTATTTATTAATTTTGTGAGTTGGTGTTTTTGGGATTTTATTACTGCAAATGTCTCATATTACTCAAATAGTTCTTCATCTCAAGGATTCACAATTATGGGAAAAAAAAATTCCTGTCTTAAACTTTCAGAGCTACATTGTGAGCGAAATAAGTATTATATTAATGGTATAAAACTGGTTATTTATTTCTGAAGCTGGTGCTTAGTATTTATTTTAATGTCTGTTTTTCATCATATTATATCTAAATAAGTGTAACAATCCTAAATATAAATATTTTCAAATTTTTTGTAACACTTCATTGCATAGTTTATCAAATGTGAATTTAGTTACTACATTTTTATTATTTTTGTTTGAAATAGTGTTCATTTAATCTCAAACATCATATTAGTTGCTCAGGTCCCACTGAGTTATGCTAAATGGTGGACAACTGTGAAAGCTCCGTGAGTACTGGTCTTACTTTCTGTAACATGTCCTTACAATTACCTGAATCCCTCAAATTCTTTTATGCATGTTGCCAGTAGCATGCTTTGACCTCGGCGTAGTACTGACTACAAATAACAAAGTAGTTTTTAGTGTAGTCCCCCTGATGAGAAAATCATATTACTAGGTAATACCAGAAACTGCTGCTGCTCCAATAGTCAGATCAAAACGAATCATTTTTCACCAGCTGTACCATGTTGTCAACCAGTCTGGGCTGTGTGAAACAAAAAGAAAATTTCCTAAGTTAATGTATCCAGTGTTATCAGGTCATAGAACCCGGTTCTTTTCAGATAAGCCTGATTACTTTGTAGATTTTGTAGACAACGCAACAAACCTAAAACTATCATCCAGCTGCATTCCGAGATCACCTATGATTTGAAAAACTGGTGGAAGATGTAGGATGAAGGAAAAAAAAAGCAATAAACAGTAGTACTGTCCCATTAGTTATATGGAACACAAATTCACTCAGGATGCAAGTGTAGAAAGTGAGACATGATATCCGAAAGAGCTCCCTGTTTCTGTTTGCATAAAGTATATTTCAAATTGTCAAATTCATCTGTATTGTAAGTTCATATTGCCTTTGAAACAAGTGCCAATGTTAGAAGTTGTTGTTTTGGTAACTGATGCATACTTCTCCTTACCTTTCTCCTCACTGCCATCTTTCAAGCAACTACTGCAGCTGTGAATGTGGATAATATGATAACAGCCCTTTTTTCATAAGTGCACCTCTACAATGTCATACTCCAACTTCATCACAAAGCTCCCACTTCCAAGGTATCTGAATAAGCAAGTAATGATAAAAAACTGGTAAAAATATATAAGCTGGTTTAGCTGCAATGCATTTCTCACTGTTAGAGTTGAGATAAATATGGCGAATGTCTGAGGTCAAACTGTATTGTGCCTGGAAAAGATTTATTTAATGCAGAGGATTAGCTTTAGAAAAAGACTTATTAAAAATACTTTGCCATGTCATGAAAAACATGAAATCTGTACACTATATACAAAAATGAAAATTTCAAGAACAAACAAACGGAATTTTGGAATGAAATGAATAAACTCAATAAGACAAATAATGGTCAATGCCGTAGCGACCATAGCAGTGAGACAAATGAAATTGAGTTGAATTCATTGTCCATTAAGTTCAGTGCATTCTTCTTAACACTTGCTGATAACACGGGGATAGGAAACAGACCATCAAAAGTAGAAGCATTAGACTTACTTGACAGACATTGTATGCTCCTCTAGCTGACATGTTTGGCGTTACCACACATGAAAGATATAACAAAAATCGGTATCTCACATAAAATAATAATTCCTCTGATTATGGCTGTATTACAACCAAAGTACTAAAATTTTGAAATGACTTTGTAGCACTCCCCTCACCCCCAGATCTTCTGCACACCATATTACTTACGAAATACTGGCATGTTCCGAAGTATCAGTCATTGGCAGAAGTGCAGTAAAGGAAGTGACCTCTAGTTGCAAGCCCCTCTACCTGCATAAAAATTTGTCAGATTGTAGTAAAACATAGACCAACATTTGTGATGATCTTCTAACGAGAGCTCTGTTTGGCTTCCATAGAGGCTTGAGTACAAAGAAAGTCATATATGAACTTACAACTCAGAACTGGAAGAATTCAACAAAAAACTACCCCACATGCATTTTTTGTGATGTTTCCAAAGCCTTTGAATTTTGTTGTTGTCATTCTGAAGGCTGATTTGGTGCAGCTCACCATGTCCTCAAGAAACGTAACACCTATAGTTCATCCTTGCTTTCATTCATTCAGTGTCGTGTTGACTAATTTTACAATGTCAAATAAATCAACCATGTGTATTGTAGCCCCTGCAATAGCTGCTGCCCCTCGTCAGCAACCATATGTTACTCTTCCTCACCTTTTCAAAAAAACATCATGTTCACATCTCGAACCTAGCGGTACTGCGCAGTGATAAGTGTAACATATGTTAAGGAAATGACAACTAGGATGGAAACTTCAAAATTTTTAGATCTCTGTGTAGAGAAGAGTTCAAACTAAACGTAAAAAAGAAAACATTTTGGAACTCATAGAATGACTTAGTTCATTCATATTTGCACTTCCAATCATTTCAGTTCTTGGGGAGAAACAAATCAGTAAATTCACGTGTCTTGCATATCTTAATTCAATAATGTCTTGTGGAAAAATCTTCTGGGGTAACTCAGCTTTAAGAAAGAAAGTCTTCATTGCACAAGAATATTATGTGGTGCTAACCCATGTTGGCTTTGTGGACGTATTTTTAAAGAGGTATGTATTTTTACCACTGCTTCACAGTATATCTACTCTTTTGTGAAATTTCTTGTGAATAATCCACTACAGTCCAAAAGGAAGAATGATGTAAGTACCTACAGTTCCAGAAGAAAAAATGACATAATTTCACTATAAGGGTGAGGTTATCCTTAACACATAGAAGAGTGCGCAATGCTGCCACCAGAATCTTTGATCATCTATCCAGTGACAAAAACTGTCAGTCAGACAGCGCATTTCAATAAAAACTGAAAAATTTTCTTCTTGACAATTTCTTTAGTTTCATGGAAAAATTTATATTTATCTGTTGTGTAAAGAACGGTGGCTAGGACTTACTAATATGCATACACATACACATTTTTTTTTTTTTTTAAAAGACCATTGTAAATGATCAGTATGTATCCATATTCACATGTGAATGTGGAATAACTCATGGCACATTATTATTAATCTTAATGGTACAAAGGATCCATGGAACATTGAACAGACTGACTAGCCTCCACAGGTAACCTTCCCTTGTGGTTGCATGTACGGTGCTGCTACCTGTGTTGTTGAACCATGGAAGCCACCCCACTGCCTGTGGGGATATAAATGTGTGAGGATATAAATTATCTAGATCTTTACATTATACCAGGGAAACAAAAATGGAATGATGGTAAAGGCATTCCCTCTAGATTTATGAAGTGATGTTATCAACACAGGCAGCAGAGTTTCATATTAATAAATAATGCTATAGAAATTACATCATGTAGAATTTGATGCCCTAAGGTTTTAGTGTTTAGTCCACTTCTGGTATGATAGCAGTAAACAGATGAAGGGCCCAAACATGTACCACGTTGCCAGGAGGATAATAGGATGCCCTGATGACTGGTTCCCAACAGACAGCTTAACCTAAAGTAAGACGACTCATATTGTGCAGTTGGAAAAAAGTGAGAATAACTTAAAAAGTTCCAGAAGTAAATATCAGTGGGCACTCATTACATGAAATCTTGGAAGAGCCTCTTCAAGGAGCAAGGGTATGAAGTACTTAGTTGCTAATAAATGAACTCCATAATGGAATATGTGGTTAACAATTAATTAGTGTGAATTGTGGTATCACAACCACACTACTTGAAGAAAGAGCAATATCAATATAAAGTATTTATACCTGTGCAAATTTCAGAATAAGAGTTCAATATATGGAGTCTGTAATAGGTTTCCAGTGAGCGTTAGGCAGAACATTGAACATCCTCAGCTATTACAAAACCTTTTTAGGAAGTCCGTTAATCTATACAAATATTTGGACTGAGGGATGCAATTTCTACGTGGTTTTGTCTTTGCCGGTATGTAGGTACCAAACAATGTTACAGAAATATTTAGTTGGAGCAACAAATAAAAACACAGTTTAGTAGTGTAAGAGGAGAGCCAGTGGATTTTATTTCAAAGTAGTCACTGTCCCATTTTTAAAGTAATCCAAAGAAATATTCATAATTGTTAGTGTGAAAGGCTCGGCACTAGTCTCAATTATTTATCATTAGTATACTTTACAGAAAATGTCTGCAGTGGCTTCTTTGGGGCTATTAATCTATATTTTGAGGTGTTCTTCATCCCCAGAAGTTTTTATTTCTTTCAGCTAATGTACAGATGAATGAATGCATGAATGATATTAATTAAAATGTGAAACTTCTACAATGAAGAAAATATGTAATCTTGGGAATCATGTTTTAACTAGGCATGTGACAGTACCTCAATTTTCTCTGCCTGTAATAGGACACATTCTGCTGATACAAAATGTAAGAATTTTCTTGTGTACAGAATCAGTGCATGTAATGCCTTTACAGTGATAGTAATCAAGCTAATCAACTTCATGTCATCAAAAGTGGTTTTATTTTTCTCTGTTTCTTTTGTCACAGTTATGCATTCCTGAATTTGAACCTCGGGCAATGAAGGAGGAGGTGAGTTACTATCATACATTGTCTAATACTTCTTTCTTTTCCTCATACCTCTCTCTCTCTCTGTCTCTCTCTGTCTCTCTCTCTCTCTCTCTCTCTCTCTCTCTCTCTCTCTCTTCTCTCTCTCTCTCTCTGGTTTAGTTTTTATCTATGTGCATGATTATTGGTTTGAATTTTGGAGGGCAAGGAGTAGTACTCATAGACAGAATTACATTTAACTGCATGTGAAGTTTTTTTATGCAACATAGTGAAGACCGGATGGAATTCAAAATTGCTGCAGCATATACATTGTAAGAAATGAGATATTGAATATCAGAAATATCACAGATAAATTTCTGTAGTCTGGTTAAAATAAACTGGTAGTGATTTTGGTCGCTTGCTACTACAGCTTTGGTACATTGCTTGCTAGCTAATGCTCGGTTATAGGTGACACACAAACTTGGCCAGTAAAGTCTGTTATGTGCTGTTACCTGCGTGTAACATGGGGCAATGTTGGAAGCAGCTGCTGTGAGGTATGACAGGAATGTGAGATGCTCTGTCAACAACTGATTTTACGTGATCCATGACTGAACTGGGGCAGACAATCTGTTTTATAGCACTGAATTTGCACTCTTGTCCTAACCTAACAACAATATTGGATGTGCAATATAACTGAGACAACAGCAGTCAACCTGTAGCAGAACTTTTCATCACACTTGCTTTGTTCACAGCGATTAAAGCTAACCTCTGTGAGCATATTCACCACAGAAAAAATTGTTTCAGAACTAAAAGCAAACTACTTTCTCATTTTGACCTGAACCTATCCTCACACTGGTTACATGAGCTGACATGTTACCAACAAATGAACAGTACTGGTTAGTACTCAGTTGCAGGTAATAGGTATCACAGGAAGCTTCAAAATGAAAAAAGAATCATGGAAAGGAAAAAGTCAAGGCAAATAAAGAAGTCAGTACAATGATGAAGGTAACGCAACAAAGGATTATAAAGAAGAAATTAGATTTTAACCAGCTAATTGAATAAAAGTAAAAAAGTTGTTTTCATAAAGATTCAAATATAACAGTTTTAAAGCACTCGGCAAGATTCACACCCATAACCATCTATTTATGAGGCATTATATATAAAAACAAAGATGAGGTGACTTACCGAACGAAAGCGCTGGCAGGTCGATAGACACACAAACAAACACAAACATACACAGCAAAATTCAAGCTTTCGCAACAAACTGTTGCCTCATCAGGAAAGAGGGAAGGAGAGGGAAAGACGAAAGGAAGTGGGTTTTAAGGGAGAGGGTAAGGAGTCATTCCAATCCGGGAGCGGAAAGACTTACCTTAGGGGGAAAAAAGGACAGGTATACACTCGCACACACGCACATATCCATCCACACATACAGACACAAGCAGACATCCCCCTAAGGTAAGTCTTTCCGCTCCCAGGATTGGAATGACTCCTTACCCTCTCCCTTAAAACCCACTTCCTTTCGTCTTTCCCTCTCCTTCCCTCTTTCCTGATGAGGCAACAGTTTGTTGCGAAAGCTTGAATTTTGTGTGTATGTTTGTGTTTGTTTGTGTGTCTATCGACCTGCCAGCGCTTTCGTTCGGTAAGTCACCTCATCTTTGTTTTTATATATAATATTTCCCACGTGGAATGTTTCCTTCTATTATATTGATATTTATGAGGCATGAAACATGACAACTATACAACATCACTGCTTATCAGTACAATGTTATATTTATGACTCTGAAGACCAATAGCAGTGATTTTTTTGCCTTCAAGTACTTTGGCTTAATGTAATGTTGTAGAAGCCTTATCTAATTTCAGCCAACATCTGTGGTGGTGGTGATAACTGTATATGTGGTTCTGAATTGCATCTTGTGCAAAAGGATCCAATAGTGCTTGGTTAGTATGAAATGTGCATATTTTGTTACTCCCCCTCTCTCTCTCTCTCTCTCTCTCTCTCTCTCTCTCTCTCTCTCTCTCTCTCTCTCTCTCTCTCTGTGTGTGTGTGTGTGTGTGTGTGTGTGTGTGTGTGTGTGTGTGTGTGTGTGAGAGATAAAATGTAAAACAAAAGGGGCACACCCCAGATACAAGATTGAACCACATCAAGAAAGTAAGTTTCACAAGGAGTTGGAATTCAACTGGCTGTTTGTTGTGGCAATTTGGCAGTAATGAACAGTTGAGATGTGACACTGAACACTCTGGTAGGAGGAACCAGCTCCAGAGTGTGAAGTATCAACCAACAAGTAATTTTAGTCATACAATAGTCTTATTGTTAGTATGGGAATGCTATTCTGCAAAGTGCAGTAACCATGAGTTTAGTGACAGCTTGCACATCTATTTCTTCAGAATTATATTTGAGATCCATTAATCCTTAGTTTTTAGAACAATTGAATCCTTATTCAGCACACATGTTTAAGGAAGGAAGATTAGGATTTGACATCCCATCGACAAAAAGGCCATTAGAGGCAGATCACAAGCTTAGATTGTTTAAGGAATGGGAAGGAAATCATCTGTGTCCTTTTGAATGAACCATCGCAACATTAGCCCGGATCAATTCAGGAAAATCACAAAAGATCTTGTCCAGGATGATCAGATGCATATTTGAACCATAGTCTTCATGAAAGTGAATTCTGTGTTCTAATCACTGCACTGCCTTGCTCAGTACTACACATTTTCTCCCCTGACAGTAGCCTTCTACTGTCAATCTGATAACGCCTGAAGGACTTCGAGAACGAAGAATATCTGAACTGCTGTACTCAACTAAGTATATTGGTGTGTGGTGAAGATGATAAATGTTGGACCATAAATCCAGAGGTTTAAGGTAATAGCATCAGTGGCTCTGGCAAAGTGTGAGGAATGACGAGTTCCAGCTTTGTTTTGAATCCTCACTAAACACTGATTCCCAGATAACTGGTTGGGTAAGATAGTTAAAATGTCAAAAGATGGCAAGGGCCACTTCCAGTAGGACTTGTAAAGGACTGGTGTTCAAAGTAACTTTGTGGTTAAGTTTAACATCGGGCTGCAAATAATAGTATGACCTTAGATGTTTCACATCTGCTGGGGAACTACCAGATGTGAGTTAGTTACACGTTCCATTGATTGTTCACATGATTTCCATAAAAATAATACACAATATATGTCTGTTGTTGACATTAAAACAGTGTTAAAAACTGTAGGGCTCACTTAATATGCAGTACTGAGAGTGGGTGGAAGTAGAATATTGATAGTAGCAAGATGTTTAGAACAGGTTCTATTGTTTACTAAAATGACAGGGTAAATGTGGTGAAATATATTTGTAGCAGTAGGTAACAATTTTAAATCAATGGTATGCAAACAGGTATGAGTGTGATTAACATTCAGAACTGGGATAAAAGCTGTAACTGAATTCTTCTGTCAGCCATCAGTCGGCCACAAAAATAACTTATAGCTTCTAAAAAAACCTCTGTTTACTAGAACAAATGTATCCAAGTCATGCCAAAAAACAGGTGAGGAACTGTTAATTGTCCCTCTGAGATTCTTGGTATATGGACATTGGGAAGATATTCAACAAACTGTGCGGTAGATACAAAACATAAGATAATTGTTGTTAATCTTGAAAGTCAATGGTTTAGTGAATTGTGGTTGATGAAATCTCAAGCTTTTTGCAGATAATGAAGCTTTCTATAAAAGGGTCTATCTGGTAAAAATTCACCAATAACTGGTCAAATCTTGCCAAAGTATAAACCAGATGCAAAGACTGACAACTAGCTCTTCTTAACATAAATTACACGAAGTTGTGCAATTTATGAAAAGTAAAACTGTGGTATGCTTTGACTTCAGGCTCAGTGAATCTCAGATAATCATACCACACAAATATCTTGGAAATAGGAAATGGAGCAACTACGTAGGCTTAATTGTAGGTAAAGCAATTTTTGTTTTACAATACATGATAAGCTAGTGACAAACTGCAGTTTGTAGAAAAAACAAATATGCATGCAAATCACTTGGAAAAACCTCTACTTCTTGATATCAAGTGAGGTGATGCATTGGTTAATGCACTGGATGTAGGTTGTTAGTGATTTTCCTAAATTGCTTAAGTCAAATGTCGATATTATGAGAAGGAAAGTTGTTACTCACCATATAGCAGAGATGGTGAGTCATAGATAGGCACAACAAAAAGACTTTCACACTAAAGCTTTCAGCGCGTGGCCTTCGTCTCGCGCGCGCGCGCGCGCGCACACACACACACACACACACACACACACACACACACACACACACACACACACATACGAATGAAGTTTCACGCAGCTGGTGTGTGGGGTGAGGGGGGGGGGGGTTGCACGGGTGCGCCCACATAATTGGGTCTATTGTTGACCGAAAGCTGTTGGTGTGGAAGTCGTCTTGTCATGCCCATCTGTGACGCAGCACCTCCACTGTATGGTGAGTAGCAACTTTCCTTCTCATAATATTGTTACATTCCATCCTGGATATTCCTAAGTCAAATGTCAATATGATTGCTTTGAAACAGAATGGCCAATTTCCGTACTTGTCCTTAATTAATTTTAGCTTGTATTCCAAAGGAAATGAAGCTCTGATCTGCCTTCCTGAATTGCTTCCTTCCTTTCTTCCTTCCTTCATACTTGAGTGTGTTGGACCCACATCTGGTCAGACTACATAGAGAGACTAATCATGTACAGAGAAGGTTAGTGACAATTGTCAAAGGCTTGTACCACTGACAAAGAGTGTAACACAAATTTTGGTAGATCTTAACTGGTGGACACACAAAGAAAAAATGCCATACAACTTGTGACCATCTAGAAAGAAAAGTTTCACCCATTAATAGGAAAGCTGGAGAGTACTCGGGATGGCTGGCTGTTGTGGCCAAGCAGTTCTAGGAGCTTCAGTCTGTAACCGCGCTGCTACTGCGGTCGAAGGTTCGAATCCTGCATCGGGCATCGCTGTGTGTGATGTCCTTAGGTTGGTTAGATTTAAGTCAGGCTGTTCCAACCGAGCTCCAGGGAGCCGGAGTGCTCTGGAGTGTTCACTGCGACAGCTCGGAGCCTGTGTGGATGGGGAATTCGAACTCACTGCCCCCTGGCCGCATGCAGCTGCAAGTGAGGCAATAATCTGTGTTCAGTGACAGCTATGACTAGCTGTGGGAGCCCTGTACCTCTATTGGAGGATCTCTTTCTATTCATTGAGAGGGATGGTCTTCTGCAGTGTCTTGTACGTCATAAAGTATTTAATTCTGTGAAGAGGTACAATATACGTCGACATTATACACGTCTTCATGCAGCCCACTACGATCAGGTAGAAGGCATTGCACGCAGAGAACTGGTAGCCAGGCTTAAGAACAACATACAAGGAGACATAAGTTTAAAAACGGTTTCGTTATACGGAGGGTATCAAAACATGCAACATAGTTCATGTTCTGTAATGCGTTTGTAATTTTCAGGTGAATGAGAGCGGAGAAAACACTAATGAATTTGCAATTCAAGCAAGTTACAGGGTTGCTCACATCATTTCAATGAGTTGCAAGCCATTTTTGCTGGGACCACCCGTAAAATCGTGCATGGTAGCAGTTGCGGAATGTTTGTTTCCAAGAGAGGTGCAGGCAATTGAAGGGGTTTACCTGTCGAAGCAAACAATGTTTCATCGAATCCTGGACATGGAAGCAGATTTAGACACACAGTTCAGGAAAAAGGTGGAGAGCTTTGTTACATTTTCGCTAGCGATTGATGAAAGCACCGATATATTGGACTGTGCTCAGATTGCAGTCTTCGTGCGTGGTGTCGACATGGAGCTGCTAGTAACTGAAGAACACTTGGATGTGGTACCACTTGATTACACCGCAACAGGACGTGACATTTTTGAAGCTGTTTTTGAGTCAGTGGGCAATATGAATTTGCCATGGGATAAGATCCATTCTGTAGTGGCAGACGGTGCACCACAAATGATTGGGCGTCACCAAGGTTTTGCTTCTCGTTTGAGAAATAAACTCGGGGACAAATTCAAGAAAGACATTTTGACTCTTCATTGTTTTGTTCACCAAGAGGCACTGTGTGCTGGAGCAGTAGAGCTTGGTGGTGTAATGAAAGATGTCATGAAGTGTGTGAATTTTGTGCGGCGTCACAGTATGAATCATCGCCAATTCAAAGGATTCCTGAAAGATGTGGAAGCGAAGTATGGGGATATACCTTACCACAGTACAATTCGTTGGCTGAGTTGGGGAAAAGTTCTTAATGTTTTCTTTGCCATTAGTGAGGAAATATCCCTTTCTCTCGAAATGAAAGGGGAAGAAATGCGTTGTCTGAAAGATTTAAAATGGATATCAGACCTGGCATTCCTAGCTGACATAACTGTGCATCTGAGTAATTTAAATCTGTCATTGCAAGGCAAAGGCCACCTAATCATTGACATGCACAACCAGATCAAAGCATTCATGGAAAAGTTATGTTTATTTGAGAGGCAGATGAGTAATGGACATTTAATGTTCTTCAGTCATATTGCTTCTTTAAACTACCTGAAGGTACTACTTTCGGTGATTACCAAGCAAAGTTAAAGCAGCTCATCATGTCATTTGAAACACAATTCCGAGACCTCATTTGTTTTTGAAATGGAACTTATGGTGTTCAGCATTCCGTTTTCAGTTTTCCCCGATGACTTGTCATTGTCACTTCAGTTGGAGATTATCGATTTGCAAGATTGAACTTTGTTGAGACAGAGGTACTACAACATGTTGGATTTGTCACCATGGTATCGTTCATTACAGCAAAAAACATTTCCCGAGTTTCGCAACAATGCCGCTCAGATCATGTGCATATTTGGATCTACGTATTGTTGTGGGCACTTTTCTCGGCAATGAAAAGAGTGAAAAGTAAGGAACGATGGTTTCTTCAGGATGCAACAATGAAGGCCATCCTCCGCTTTAACACTGCAAACACTTTGTCGCCTGATATTTCCAATCTTGTAATGAACAGAAAATATCAAGCTACAGAAGCCCAATAAATTTAATATGCAATTTCTTGTAAAACAGTTGTTTCTTATTTATTTCTTGTACATCGTATTTCCTGGTGTAGCATGTCACCATGTCTTAGCAGCTAAGAGTATGAGGTTGTTGATCTTGTGAGACGCAGCTGGCAGATCCAAATGCTTGCCTTGCCACCTGCCTCAGTCAGCCGTGCCATGTGCCGGCGTGGTGGCCCACTTGAATGGTCACTGCGAGCGACACGGCTCCCTGGAGCAGGGAGCGCTCCACGGCTCACAATGTAGCCAACAAGCTGGAACAGCCTGCTTTAAGTTGTTCTAATCGTAGGGGACTGATGACCTCAGATGTGAAGTCCCATAGTGCTCAGAGCCATTTTTTAAGTACTCGGGATGTTAATTTTTACAACAAGTTAAAAGCCTGAGAATACTCATCTATCGTTACGTCGAGTCAGTTACAGATGTGGTCACAACAGAGCACAAGAATGCTATTGAGATAATATTCACAGCGTCTTGAAACCCCCGTTGGCCAGCTGCAGTCAGAGTTAGGGAGGGAGAGATTCTAGTTGCCATTTGCTTTTGCTGTGTACAGATGTTGTTATGTGTCTGGTCCTCCCCCCCCTCCCCATTATGGAGAGTGATGAAGAATTTGATATAGAATTTAGTGGATCAGAAAGTGACTCTTCAGTCACTGACAGTGTTAGTGAAGCGATGACAGATCAAGAAAGTGACTCAAGCGATGTTAGTTTTTCCAGCATCAGAAAAAATATGAAATAGAAACGGGTGGAGAATTGCCTCTTGCACATCCAAGATTTTTGTTTACTGGAACATCTTCAGACTTTGCACAGAATGACTCCAGATGTGGTGCAATATGTAAGTAAAATAATGGGCAGTGAGTTAGTCAATATAGTAGTTACTGAGAGTAATAGATATACTCGAGATAAGAACATTACTGGCTGGAAGGACACAAACAGTGATCAAATAAGGTTCTTCTTTAGTATACTACTGTTACAAAGTACTATGAGCAAACCAAACTACCAGATGTATTGATCTAAACCTCCACTATTTGCAGCTCCAATATTTCATTGGTTACTTAGCTGCAATCTTTGATACTAAAGAAATGCTTTCATTTTTCAGACAACTCAAGTTATGACCCTGCTAGCTGTACAAACCTAAAGCTAAACAAAATGTGGCCCCTTTTAGAACATACCGATAACAAATTCAAAATTATTTGTACTCCTGAGAGGGATGCCACCATAGATGAGTCTTATGTTACATAAAGGGAGATTAGGTAGGTTTCAGTACCCAGCTACCACTAACGAGAGCAAGATATGGAATAGACCTACATGTTGTGTGATTTGAAGTATGACAATGAGTAGTCTGTAATTATATATACAGATAAGAGCAAGATATTTGATGGTGAATAGAAGGGTGTGCCCAATCATGTCATAAAGTATTGACCCTAATGAAACTACTTCTCAACAAGAGCTACTGCCTTACAGTTAAGAATTTCTGCACCTCTCTGCTACTATAAGATCTCCTTATTGCTAAGAAAACTGACATGACCCTGTGAAACCTTCTATAAAACATATGCCACTGAACTTTTGTATTAATAAATTGAACAAAGGAGATATTGTTGCATTTCAGAGGGATAAAGTTACAGCAATGAGACGGAAAGACAAGCATGATGTGCATCTTTGGAGCACTATCTGCAATGCAAAAATTCGAAATGCAAATATGAGGCGCAAACATTTAATAGCACCAGCAGCAGTCATATCATATAACGACCTAGTGGGAGGAGTGGGTAAAGTTGCCCAGCATATATCAGACAATCCAGTAACACAAAAAGAGGGATCAGTACCACAAAAATATTTTTTCCATCTACTTAAACTAGCTCTTTGGAATTCAATCAGATGGTGCAACAAATGTGGAGGAACAAGGAGTGCTCTTGGCAGTGACTGAGAAGATGACAATTGAACATCACAGGAAGAAATTATTTTCAAAATAACTGGTTGTTCATCCATGAGCAGCAGTCCTTTTTGTCCAGCTGACCATCATTTACCATCATTCATTCTACCAATGGCAAGAAAGCAGAATCCTACCAGATGATGTGGGATTTAGAGCCGGGTTCCTGATGCAAATCGGAAGAAAAATGAGAGGGTCTCGTGATATATGTGTGAAGGTAGTGATGTACCTCTATGTATTGTACGATGCTTCAGAGCCTTTCACACAGCCACAATCTTATGAAGATAATTGTTGTGAAAAAGTGTATTATTGTAATTTTTGTTGTTTAGCAAATACTCTACAGAAAGTTTCGAAAGAGATTTGGCCAAAATACTCTGTCCTAAGACAGAGTTAGTTTTTAAAATAGCAAGTATAGTGGGGGTTTTAATATAGCGACTTTTTACCAGTTTCCAATTGCCCTTTAAGTCAATAATTTGCCAAACTACTGTTTGAAATAATCTATAATCATAATAGAGTTGAACATAAGCAGTTAAAAAAAACTGCAAATTTTTGTGTCCATTTCTGCAGAAAACTTGTTTAGTTAAGGTGTTAAGAATGTCTTTCTATGTAGAAACTATGAATATTCCTCAGCTCCATAAACAACTGTTGTCCAGTAATTGTACAGACAAAATTAATCAAATACCAGCTTGCACAGAGGTGTGTAAGCAGACATTCTTCCTATAATCCATCTGTGAATGGAACAGGAAGAAAGCATAATATATGATGTAGTAAAAAGTATTTTCTGTCATAAATGTGACAGTGATTTGCAAAGTGTAGGTGCAGGTATACCTGTAGTTATCAGCAGGCCATGAATTTTCTTCTTCTTCTTCTTCTTCTTCTTCTTGGCTGTTAAGTCCAATTGTTCAGTGCCTCTATGGTCGGTGGTTAGTTTCTGTTTGTTGCTCCATCTGTTTTTTGGTCTACCTTTGATCTTTTCCAATTGGTCACAAATTTATCACCTAGTTTCATTCAGTATTGTGACATGATCTTTCTATTTAGTTCTGTACTGTTTTATCAGTCCAGTTGTGTTTTTAAGTACTTATCCTTGTGTGATTGTTGTACTCATAATCATATCATACACTCAAAGCTATCTACACTTCTTAAAAACCTGATTTCTACAGCTTATATGCTTTGTTCATTTTCGGCTATTGTTGTTAAAGTCTCACACCATAAAATATTTATTATTAAATATCAACTATGCTAAATACATTCAGTTAAATCTTCCATACATTTATTCATGCTTTTTAAAGGTTTAATGTAGTTAAACTGCTAATATTGCAAAAGTGCTAATGAAAACTAAAGCTGCTTTGGCATTGTGAGTAGTGAGGTCTATATTTTCACTTGAGGATTGAACATAACCTCAACATATTTTGTGGATACAATCAAAATTAGTTACATCTCCTTTTATGAGATATACATAGTGTATTTCTCACATGAATGATTTCAGTAATCCAGCTTCCAATTAAGTTGCAATTAGAAGTAGAATATTTTCCCATTGAATTCTGAAAGTTAGAACAAGAATGAAAATCCATGATATTATATGGAAATGGTGACAAAGAAAAAACTGCTTGTATTCCATGTTATCAAGTAATCCAAAGAGAACATTGATAGTTACAAATACATTTTTATTCAACCATCATCATATGAGTCCATACACGTGAACCACTGTGAAGTGCATGGCAGAGGGTACCAAATATTCAGGTTAATTTTAATCCTTTCATGTATGGAACATAAAAAAAATGGTTGCATCAATTCATCTGTGCTCACTGTAGTGTAATCTTGTTCTGGCAAAGTCAATGGAAGAGATAAGTAGGGGTTGTGGTATATTCGTAGATGCGTAATTTAAAGTTGATTCTTAAAACTGTGCAAATAGGCCTTGCTTCTGTCTTTAAGCATCTGACAATTCGGTTCTTCCAGCATCTCTGTAAAACTCGCATGAAGTCAAACATACATGTAACTATGTGTGTTGTGCTGCTTTGCATATGTGGCACTGAGGACCACAAGGGCCTAAAGCACAACATCATGGTGACCCATACATGTGTGGATATCAAAGAAAATAGTGAGATTGCTTTTTGTGAATGTTCACAAAAATCTCAGAATTGAGGGTGGTATGCTGTAGGCCCTTACAGTTTTCTCTGTCCCATATGTGTGAGCCCCCTTGTTAGTCCCATTGGGTATAGGTCCCACACATTTCGGCAGTCTAGGATCCATATCTCAGATGATAGCTCCTGCAAAATGCATAGTACTAGTGTGTGTGTGTGTGTATGTGTGTGTGTGTGTGTGTGTGTGTGTGTGTGTTTTCTGCCCTTGGAGGACTGTTGTTTTCCTGAAAGGTCTGTCACATTTCTACCATTGGGGTTCGCAGTAATGAAGTAATGAACAAACCATTCTTCTGTACACGCATGAAACATCAGGAAGATTTTCCCCAGTTCCAGCTGATGAAGTGGATTTCACTGGTATGAATATTCTATGAACACCTTATACCTGTTGTTAAGGTGTATAGGAATTGCATGACAACAGCATCTATGGTGAGTGTTGGTGGGGAGGCACACAGCTGCAAGTGTGTGCTCACACATTGAACAATGTCACGACAAACCCTGCCGGCTGGCCTCCTGGAAGATCACAGCAGTGATGACCCAACAGGGCACAGTAAAACATAACAGGCTTTCATCGCTGCAATTGTGCAACATAACTTCTTACTGTACCCAATGTTGAGCGAGATGTGTAACTCTTCTTCGCTGAATTTTCTCTGTGTATAATATCTGGGTGTTTCAATGTATGTGAGGCACTGTGTGTGTTGTTAATCACTAAATGACGAAGCCAAAAGAGTGTACTTGCTTTAAAAAATTGCTCGTTGCCTCACACTCTCTCAAAGACTGACACAATACTGACTTCAAAGTCTGGATAAATACTGGTTTTCTTATGAGTACTGCCACTGGTCCTCAAATATGTTTTAACAATACGAAGTTAGATCATACATTGTTACAATCAGGCTTTTTTAAGTTTACAGTAAAGTTTTAATTCAGTTTCTGAAATTGGTTATACAATTTGGTTGTACTATGTTACAGTATTTATGAAACAGTTGTTGTTCTGGTCTTCAGTCCAGAGACTGGTTTGAGCAGCTCTCCATGCTACTGTATCCTGTGCAAGCTTCTTCATCTCCCAATACCTACTGCAATCTACATCCTTCTAAATCTGCTTAGTGTTATCATATCTTGAAATTTCTCTTCTTGAGAAATGCTTTCCTTTCCATTGCCAGGCTACATTTTATATCCTCTCTACTTCGACCCTCATCAGTTATTTTGCTCCCCAAATAGCAAAACTCATTTACTACTTTGTGTCTCATTTCCTAATCTAATTCCCTCAGCATCACCCGACTTAATTTGACTACATTCCATTATCCTCATTTTGCTTTTGTTGATGTTCATCTCATATCCTCCTTTCAAGAGACTGTCCATTCCGTTCAACTGCTCTTCCAGGTCCTTCGTGGTCTGTGACAGAATCGGTGAACCTCGGAGTTTTTATTTCTTCTCCATGGATTTTAATTCCTACTCCAAATTTTTATTTCGTTTCTTTTACTGCTTGCTCAGTATACAGATTGAATAACAACAGGAACAGGCTACAACCCTGTCTCACTCCCTTCCCAACCGCTGCTTTCCTTTCATGTCCCTCGACTCTTATAACTGCCATCTGGTTTCTGTAGAAATAGTAAATAGCCTTTCGCTCCCTGTATTTTACCATTGTCCACTTCAGAATTAAGAAGAGAGTATTCCAGTCAACATTGTTAATAACTTTTTCTAAGTCTACAAATTCTAGAAATGGAGGTTTGCCTTTCCTTAATCTATCTTCTAAGGTAAGTCGTAGGGTCAGTATTGCCTCACATGTTCCAACATTTCTACGAAATCCAAACTGATCTTCCCTGAGGTCGGCTTCTACCAGTTTTTCTATTCGTCTATAAAGAATTTGTGTTAGTAAATTGCAGCCATGACTTATTTAACTGATAGTTCGGTAATTTTCACATCTGTCAACACCTGCTTTCTTTGGGATTGGAATTATTATATTCTTCTTGAAGTCTGTGGGTATTTCGCCTGTCTCATACATCTTGCTCACCAGATGGTAGAGTTTTGTCATGACTGGCTCTCCCAAGGACATCAGTAGTTCTAATGGAATGTTGTCTACTCCCGGGGCCTTGTTTCGACTCAGGTCTTTCAGTGCTCTGTCAAACTCTTCACACAGTATCTTATCTCCCATTTCATCTTCATCTACATCCTCTTCCATTTCCATAATATTGTCCTCAAGTACATCGCCCTTGTATAAACCCTCTATATACTCCTTCCACCTTTCTGCCTTCCCTTCTTTGCTTAGAACTGGGTTGCCATCTGAGCTCTTGATATTCATACAAGTGGTTCTCTTCTCTCCAAAGGTCTCTTTAATTTTCCTGTAGGCAGTATGTATCTTACCCCTAGTGAGACAAGCCTCTACATCCTTACATTTGTCCTCTAGCCATCCCTGCTTAGCCATTTTGCACTTCCTGTCGATCTCATTTTTGAGACGTTTGTATTCCTTTTTTCCTGCTTCATTTACTGCATTTTTATGTTTTCTCCTTTCATCAATTAAATTCAATATTTCTTCTGTTACCCAAGGATTTCTATTAGCCCTCGTCTTTTTGCCTACTTGATCCTCTGCTGCCTTCACTGTTTCATCTCACAGAGCTATCCATTCTTCTTTTACTGTATTTCTTTCCCCCATTCCTGTCAATTGTTCCCTTATGCTCTCCCTGAAACTCTGTACAACCTTTGGTTCTTTCAGTTTATCCAGGTTCCATCTCCTTAAATTCCCAACATTTTGCAGTTTCTTCAGTTCTAATCTACAGTTCATAACCTATAGATTGTGGTCAGAGCCCACATCTGCCCCTGGAAATGTCTTACAATTTAAAACCTGGTTTGTAAATCTCTGCCTGACAATTATATAATCTGTCTGAAACATTCCAATATCTCCAGGCCTCTTCCATGTATACAACCTTCTTTCACGATTCTTGAACCAAGTGTTAGCCATGAATAAGTTATGCTCTGTGCAAAATTCTACCAGGGGCCTTCCTTTCTCATTTCATATCCCCATTCCATATTCAACTACTACACTTCCTTCTCCTTTTGCTACTATTGAATTACAGTCATCCATGACTATTAAATTTTCATCTATGTTCACTATCTGAAGAATTTCTTTCATCTTATCATACTTTTCAGCAATTTCTTCGCCACCTGAAGAGCTAGTTGGCATATAAACTTGTACTACTGGTGTAGGTATGGGCTTCATGTCTATCTTGGCCACAATAATGTGTTGATTATGCTGCTTGTTTTAGCTTACCCGCACTCCTATTTTTTAATTCATTATTAAATCTTCTTCTGCATTACCCCAGTTTGATTTTGTATTTATAAGACTCCCACGATATCTAACTTTATCCTATCCATTTCCCTTTTTAAATTTTCTAACCTACCTGCCTGATCGAGGGATCTGACATTCCACGCTCCGATGTGTAGAATGCCAGTTTACTTTCTCCTGATAACGATGTCCCCATGAGCAGTCCTTGCCCGCAGATCTGAATGGAGGAGTGTTTTACCTCTGGAATATTTTACTCAAGAGGATGCCATCATCATTTAACCATCCAGTAAAACTGCATGTCCTCGGGAAAATTACAGCTGTAGTTTCCCCTTGCTTTCAGCTGTTCGCAGTGCCAGCGCCACAAGGCTGTTTTGGTTAGTGTTACAAGGCCAGATCAGTCAATCATCCAGACTATTGCCTCTGCAACTACTGAAAAGGCTGCTGCCCCTCTTCAGGAACTACACATTTGTCTGGCCTCTCAACAGATACCCCTCCGTTGTGGTTGCACCTACGGTACGGCTATCTGTATCGCTGAGGCACACAAGCCCCCCCACCAGTGGCAAAGTCCATGGTTCATGAGGGGGGGGGGGAGTAGATGAAACAGTTAACATGCCAAAATATATCGTCATGACCAAATTGCATCAACTATGCATACACAATAATACTTGAATATATAATTTTGGAAATAGAGATATTTTTTTGTTACTAACATGAATCCTATATTGATAAAATTGGTGGAATGCTAAGTACTATTAGTTTTCTACACATGAATTTTGTAAATAACGACTGAATTTTCTTTGCATTGCTTTTCACTTATATCCCTTAGTGACCAGATATCATGTTAAATTAACTATATTTCATCTTCTTTTTAGGCTGAGAATGTCGTCAGAGGACTCGATGTAATCAATACAGTAAACCATTAATGTTACAACGTATGCTCATTCATCTATATAACTGTGTGTAAACTAGGTGATATGGTATCATATTCATCAAAATGGTTGGTATTGCAGTTATCATTAAATGTCATCCAGTTCTGCTACTTCGGAATGGGTCCAACTGATTCGTGTGATGGGCTAGCTGCTCTCGACTGATATACACAAAAAACAACTACCAATCTTTGTGATGCATCATGACACCCGGCAGCCACCATTTTGGTGGTGATTCAGAAACCTGATGATGCTGTCCACCATTGCAGTGGTTTTAAACAGTCGGTCAGTGTTCAATGTGTCACAGATTTATATCCAATTCTGTGGCTGGAGGAGTTGTTAGCAAAGTTGTAAGGGGACCAGTGTTTTTCACACATTGACTTGCACAACGCGCACCTGCTTTTGCTATTGGACGCAGACTTTCTGATACTTGACATCCCATTTGGGTTTTACCACTGTAGTTGCTGGCCTTTTGCGATCTTGCCTGTGTCAAGCATTTGTCAATAATTTTTGGAGCGGTTGAGTCATGACATTTCTTGATGGTAAACAACCTCAATGACACTGGCTAATGGGCTCTGCACAGGAAGCACTTACAAAACCTACAGTCAGTTTTCCAATGCCTTCTGAAGAGTGCCCTTTGTTGCAAGCTAGAAAAGTGCAATTTTTTTCTCCCAAAAGTTTCATTTTTTGGGACGTGTGCTAAGCAAAGATGATCGCCTCACTACAGGAGGACATATCAAACCTGCCACCAACGTGCCAGCACCAAAGAACCAGAAGGAACTAGAGTATTTTTTTGGGCAACATTTTGTATTGTACTAATTTCATTCCCCAGGCTGTGCACATCTGCCATCCTCTTAACTGGCTTCTCTAGAAGGATGGTAAATTTGTCTGGGCTGCAGATTGTGTGCAGGCTCTTCAGTTCCTCAGGCAGTGTTTGTACTCTGCTACTTGTTTGGCTTCTTTTACATGGCCAATGAGGTGTCCCAGTATGACACTGGAATTGCCCTCATGCAGTGTTTGTGCTATGCTGCTTGTTGGGCTTCTTTTACGTGGCTAATGATGTGTACCAGTGTGACATTGGTATGGAATGAGCTTTGTGGTCAGTAACAAAATTTTGTGACAGGTGAAGCAGTGTCACCCATTTGGTGAGAGAGTCTAGTGTCTCCCCATGAAACTGAGATATGGAGACATTACTCTGGTCAATGGTGATAGTGCTCATTTTTACCTGTGCTGTTGGTAGAGAAGCCACGGCTCTTAGTAAAAACGGATTTAAAGCTGTAGTAATGTACAGTCTTAGACATAAAAATTGACCGCCGGCCAGCCGGCCACCACAGAGACTAAGTCCAAGTCGTCTAGTTCAGGTGGCCAATAAAACTGACCGCCCCTGACAACTCTAAGTCCTGCAATCTGCACAATCTGGCAACACTGTAAGATGCAGAAGTGTTAGGAGGAAGTGTTGTGTACTTCCGAAATCTTCTCGCATTGTGTGAGCCTGTGGTCTAGTGGTAATCATCGTGCATTCTAAACTTACAGTTGCCTGTTCACAACCTACAGTTTTTCTAAATTTTTTTTTACTACATTTCGGTCTAAAGTTATGAGTGTGATTGAACATCGAAGATAATTTGCTTAACAGTCTACTCACCAGCAATAACAAGTATTCCAGAAACAATTCTGCAGGACAGCTCGTGGCTGCGTCACGATCATAACAGCTTACGCTCGAGCGTTTCCTCGCGCTGCTGCGGCTTCCGGCCACCGCCCAGACGCCACTTGCTGCATGAAATCCGGCGCCGCCAGGTGAACGCAAGCGGTTAGTGTGTGTCTCAACTGTCATTTTCGAATTTGAAGTTGTAGATATCATCTTGCATTTAAGCATCAGATTTTGCATACTTGAAAATCATGAACTACAGTAAAGCATTGTAAAATTGAGTCACAAGTGGCAAAAGATGTAACATCTGCAACACAATGTTTACTTTTGGTGTAACAGAGGGATGAATGCAGAGGAGGCAGCAAGAAAGATTTAAACTGTGTGTAGAGCGAGTGCATTTGGGAAAAATACGCCAGAAAAATATATCCTTGTTTCAACAAAGATCGTTCTGGCATGAATGATTTTCCACATCAAGGAAGTCTCGACTACTGAGATATGTTATAGATTATCATTTTACCATCATGCGACATTTGCATTCGACAGGCAAAGTTCAGAAGTCTGGTGTAGGAGTACTGCATGCTCTAATTCGAAACAACAAAAATCAACGGAGTGACTATTATTCAACGCCATCAGGTAGCTGATTGAGCATTCCTATGCAGTACTGTTACTGGTGACGTGTTATGATACCTTTATTGTTGACTTCCTAAGAAGAAAAGAAAAGCTGCGCCCCACCAAAAGACGTAAACTCGAGCAAAGGGTAGTGTGAACATAATATTTTACATCTGATAGCTCCAAAAGTGTGTTTTGGGCTACGAATTCTGCCCCAAGGGGTGTGTGCAACACAGCTGGAATTTGTTGCCAACAACTGAGACACCATCTGGACGCAGTGTAAGAAAATCGAGCAACTAAACTACATCACCTATGCTTCTGCATGATAACACACTCTGTTGATTTGAGAAACAAAACTGTCCAGGAGATTGATAGGAAAGTCTTCTCTCAGGCACTTGTATTGATAGGGAAGCCCTCTCTTGAGCACTTGTCCTCCCTCTCGTCATATATTCGTAAAATTTTACCTTTCCCGCTCTTGATCGATCAACCATCAAGGCAGTTCATTTCTAGACGAAAATACTCTTAAAACTACACTGGTTTAATGACATCATTATAACCAGTAGGTTTTTACTGGCGTAGAATTTGTAAGCAACTTTAGCATTGTCAGATCATTTTAGATATCGTGAAAGAAAACTCTGCTACTGATTAATTTCTCTTTGATGATTACTGTTGCATTTAGTAAACTAATGGAAAATGCAATTAAAATATTCACTGTACTAATACAAGTTGAATTCAGCTTACTACAGAAACATCCCGACTACAGTCTATCTTAATAAAGCATTAAGTGTCTATGAGACGATTGAGCCTATGTTAACACAAATTAGTAGGGTATTACCAACTTTTGACTTCAAAAAGATCTGTATTTACTTCATTTCCTGTATCATTCGCAAGTATTATGAAAATGTGGCATTTCATAAATAAAATTATGTATTCTCAACAACAAAAAATATGTCGGCAGAAAACAAAAGTGGCATTATGAATTTGGCAGTACCGTAGGGTTTTCGCTCTGACATTAGGGGTTACTGAAAGTAGCAAGACGAATTTTGCTGGAGCATTGTCTTACGATTCCCTTATTGAGTTTGTATCTGCGTGCTTGCATCTCTGCTACAGAAGAATTAAAAATCCGGCTTTCAGTGAGTCTCGAAAGGCGAACGAAACCAGCTTGTGCCTGGTAGCCAAGCATGTTAGGTGGGAACTGTTTTTTTCCTAAAGTGGGAAGACATCTTTTTGTGGTTGAATTGTTGGCAAATGTCAGTCAGACGTGTGCCATTGGTCTAAGTGTTTCAGTGTGTTGAATTTGTACCAATGATTTTTCTACAGGTTTTTTCTGTTACAAATAGAGAGTTGAAGTCTCATATTAGTATTTTCAGGTCATCTTGGTGAATTTTGTTCATAGTATTTCCGAGTGTGTTCCAGAATTTTTTGACATTTTCGGTGTTTTTCTTATTTTCGATGTTGGTGGGGGCATGAGCATTGGTAAGTGTATATTTTTTACTGGGGCTCTGAATGAGCATAGTCATAAGTCGATTTTTGATGGGTGATTTCTTTGACAGAATTGATGATAGATCTGTGTTCGAGAAATGCAATGCCGAAGATTGGTATGCCTTTTGCTACCTTTTGTTGTATATTGCTCTTGAAGATGCAATGGTTCCCGTAATGCAAGGTTTCATTGTCAATTAGTTGTGGTCCTTGAAGAGCAAGGAAGAGAATTTTTTGTCGGTCGATTTCTTTTGTGAGTTTATTTAGTTTTCGAGTTTGGATCAATGTATCGATGTTTAGTTTTCAAATGCATGTTTTCTGCTTGTAGTGAAATTTACCAGAGATCTTGGATATTCTCTGCCATGCTAACCTGGACTCACCAGTATCCGAAAATCCAACTGCCGCCTGTCGACAGCTGGGCTATGTGCCACCTGGGGCAAAGTTGACTTTGCTTGCACAGTTTATGTTTGCTTGTGTTTCATTGGTTTGGCCTGAGTGATTCCAGGACCGGACAGGACCAGAGGGTGTTGAAGCCTTTGGAAGCAAATATTTTCAGCTGAGCTCATTGAGCTAACTGACGGTGACCAATGTAGCGTTGATTTTCATTCTGACGTGTCTGGATTTTGGGTTCAACAGATTGAGTAGCCATTCAGGATTGTGTAAATATTTGGTTCACCTCAACTATTGGATTTCTTCGGTACCACCCTTATGGGGGAGAGTTTCCCTAACCGCCACACGGGATTATTATTATTATTGTTATTATAACTGTGCAAGCAAAGTCAACTTTGCCCCATGTGCTACATAGCCCAGCTGTCGACAGGCGGCAGTTGGATTTTCGGATACTGGTGAGTCCAGGTTAGCACGACAGAGAATATCTAAGATCTCTGGTAAATTTCACTACAAGCAGAAAACATGCATTTGAAAACTAAACATCGATACATTGATCCAAACTCGAAAACTAAATAAACTCACAAAAGAAATCGACCGACAAAAAATTCTCTTCCTTGCTCTTCAAGGACCACAACTAATTGACAATGAAACCTTGCATTACAGGAACCATTGCATCTTCAAGAGCAATATACAACAAAAGGTAGCAAAAGGCATACCAATCTTCGGCATTGCATTTCTCGAACACAGATCTATCATCAATTCTGTCAAAGAAATCACCCATCAAAAATCGACTTATGACTATGCTCATTCAGAGCCCCAATAAAAAATATACACTTACCAATGCTCATGCCCCCACCAACATCGAAAATAAGAAAAACACCGAAAATGTCAAAAAATTCTGGAACACACTCGGAAATACTATGAACAAAATTCACCAAGATGACGTGAAAATACTAATAGGAGACTTCAACTCTCTATTTGTAACAGAAAAAACCTGTAGAAAAATCATTGGTACAAATTCAACACACCGAAACACTTAGACCAACGGCACACGTCTGACTGACATTTGCCAACAATTCAACCACAAAAGGATGTCTTCCCACTTTAGGAAAAAACCAGTTCCCACCTAACATGCTTGGCTACCAGGTGCAAGCTGTGTTCGTTCGCCTTTCGAGACTCACTGAAAGCCAGATTTTTAATTCTTTTGTAGCAGAGCTACAAGCACGCAGATACAAACTCAATAATGGAATCGTAAGACAATGCTCCAGCAAAATTTGTCTTACTACTTTCAGTAACCCTTAATGTCAGAGCGAAAACCTTACGGTACTGCCAAATTCATAATGCCACTTTTGTTTTCTGCCGACATATTGTTGTTGTTGAGAATACATAATTTTATCTATGAAATGCCACATTTTCATAATACTTGCGAATGATACAGGAAATGAAGTAATTTCAGAATTTTTTGAAGTCAACAGTTGGTAATATCCTACTAATTTGTGTTAAAATAGGCTCAATCTTCTTACAGACACTTAATGCTTTATTAAGATAGACTGTAACTACGTAGGCTTTCCCGGCGTAATAAGTCTTGAAAGTCTTTTCGGGTTTGCTGCCGGATCCTAATATCAACTTGACTCGATATTTCGGTGATCCAACTGTTCGCCATCTTCAGGAAATGCTGCTTCTGCTGATGAGTCCCGCTGAGAACTGACGCAAGATTGCAATTCGACGTCCTATATAGGCCACCGTTCAGTACACGGCGCATGCGCCGCCCATCACGGTTTCCGACTTCCAAAACAGGGAGGTGGCGCCGCCCTTAGTGAAACACTGCTGGCAACGATATATCGCAATCAGGGCCGCACCGAAGAACGTTCAGTTTTGATGCGAGATAATACAGGATTCCACGTTTTGCTAAGAGGAAACCCATTGTCCCTGTTGATTAAATTATCAGCCAACCTAATTTCGTTCGCCTCTTTATACACACTATTCCAAAAACCGGAAATGTTGGCAATTACAACAGTTTCCTCAAATTTCATTTTGTGTCTCTCATTCAGGCAGTGTTCTGCAACGGCCGATTTTTCCGGCTGTTGTAGCCTCGTGTGACGGCGATGTTCCACACACCTGTCATTCACTGTGCGAATAGAATGGCCAACGTAAGCTTTCCCACATTGACACGGGATTTTGTACACCCCGGGTTTCCTAAGTCCCAAATCATCTTTCACAGAGCCGAGCAGAGCCCTAATCTTAGAGGGTGGACGGAACACACTCTTAATGTTAAAACTCCTTAAAATTCGTCCAATCTTAAACGATAAGCCTCCAGCATAAGGAAGAAAGGCCACAGGTCTATGTTCCTCTTCGGACACCTCCAGAGATGGTCCAACTTCCATAGCCCGACGAATCTGTTTCTCGGTGTATCCATTTTCCTTAAAAACAGTCATCAAATGCTCAAGTTCTTGGGTTAAGCTGTCTGCGTCGGAAATGGCATATGCTCTCCGTACCAAAGTCCTAAGGACGCCACTACGTTGGTGTGGTGGATGACAACTCTTAGGGTGCAGATACAAATCTGTGTGTGTCGGCTTTCGGTGAACGCTGTGTCCCAAACTTCCATCTGGTTTTTTATAAACCATTACGTCTAAAAATGGAAGCATCCCATCATTTTCAACCTCCATAGTAAATTTGATACGGGGATGAAGACAGTTGAAGTGGTCCAAAAACCTGTTAAGAGCATCACGTCCATGCGGCCATACGAAGAAGGTACCGTCCACGTATCTCCAGAAGCACGTTGGTTGCAAAGCTGAAGTCCTTAGTGCCATAGCCTCGAAGTCCTCCATAAATAATGATAGACTGTAGTCGGGATGTTTCTGTAGTAAGCTGAATTTAACTTGTATTAGTACAGTGAATATTTTAATTGCATTTTCCATTAGTTTACTAAATGCAACAGTAATCATCAAAGAGAAATTAATCAGTAGCAGAGTTTTCCTTCATGATATCTAAAATGATCTGACAATGCTAAAGTTGCTTACAAATTCTACGCCAGTAAAAACCTACTGGTTATAATGATGTCATTAAACCAGTGTAGTTTTAAGAGTATTTTCGTCTAGAAATGAACTGCCTTGATGGTTGATCGATCAAGAGCGGGAAAGGTAAAATTTTACGAATATATGACGAGAGGGAGGACAAGTGCTCAAGAGAGGGCTTCCCTATCAATACAAGTGCCTGAGAGAAGACTTTCCTATCAATCTCCTGGACAGTTTTGTTTCTCAAATCAACAGTGTGTGTTATCATGCAGAAGCATAGGTGATGTAGTTTAGTTGCTCGATTTTCTTACACTGCGTCCAGATGGTGTCTCAGTTGTAGCCCAAAACACACTTTTGGAGCTATCAGATGTAAAATATTATGTTCACACTACCCTTTGCTCGAGTTTACGTCTTTTGGTGGGGCGCAGCTTTTCTTTTCTTCTTAGGAAGTCAACAATAAAGGTATCATAACACGTCACCAGTAACAGTACTGCATAGGAATGCTCAATCAGCTACCTGATGACGTTGAATAATAGTCACTCCGTTGATTTTTGTTGTTTCGAATTAGAGCATGCAGTACTCCTACACCAGACTTCTGAACTTTGCCTGTCGAATGCAAATGTCGCATGATGGTAAAATGGTAATCTATAACATATCTCAGTAGTCGAGACTTCCTTGATGTGGAAAATCATTCATGCCAGAACGATCTTTGTTGAAACAAGAATATATTTTTCTGGCGTATTTTTCCCAAATGCACTCGCTCCACACACAGATTAAATCTTTCTTGCTGCCTCCTCTGCATTCATCCCTCTGTTATACCAAAAGTAAACGTTGTGTTGCAGATGTTACATCTTTTGCCACTTGTGACTCAATTTTACAATGCTTTACTGTAGTTCATGATTTTCAAGTATGCAAAATCTGATGCTTAACTGCAAGATGATATCTACAACTTCAAATTCGAAAATGACAGTTGAGACACACACTGACAGCTTGCGTTCACCTGGGCGGCGCCGGATTTCATGCGGCAAGTGGCGTCTGGGCGGTGGCTGGAAGCCGCAGCAGCGCGAGGAAACGCTCGAGCGTAAGCTGTTATGACCGTGACGTAGCCACGAGCTGTCCTGCAGAATTGTTTCTGGAATACTTGTTATTGCTGGTGGGTAGACTGTTAAGCAAATTATCTTCGATGTTCAATCAGACCCATAACTTTAGACCAAAATGTAGTAAAAAAAAAAAAAAAAAAAAAATTTAAAAAAACTGTTGGACGTGAACAGGCAACTGTAAGTTTAGAATGCACGATGCTTACCACTAGACCACAGGCTCACACAATGCGAGAAGATTTCAGAAGTACACAACACTTCCTCCTAACACTACTGCATCTTACAGTGTTGCCAGATTGTGCAGATTGCCGGACTTAGAGTTGTCAGGGGCGGTCAGTTTTATTGACCACTTAAAGTGAATGACTCGAACTTAGTCTCTGTTGTGGCCGGCTGATGGTCAGTTTTTGTGTCTAAGAATGTGCAAAAACCTTGTTATCTTATTGCAGGTGGTAGGTAGAAAACCACATCATAATATTTTAAAATTTGAACTAATGAAAGGGCAAGGGCAGCATGCAGATAGCTCTTTTTTAGTGTATACTGAACTGTACCAGTTTCTAGCTAGGTGCAGTGCTCAGAACAACATAAACTGTCTATAATTTAATTTGTCACTAATTCTGTTGAGATAATTATATGATAATTCAACTTAATTGTAGTCAAAAATAAAGTTTCAAGGTAATATTCTGGGTCGTCACTAAATCAAGTAAAATCTCTCTCTCTCTGTAAAACTACAGTCTAGCTGTTATTATCTATTTAATTCAGAAAGACTGTAGTGTAAATACATCCACAAATTACAACTCATTCCAAGAACTGACTACATAAAGCAGTTATTCTCCTCTTTGAAAATTAAACTGTTTAATGATTACTTGCAAAACATGAAGCGCCAAGATTTTCTATTGAGCATTTGACTTACTCATTGAAAATTATTAAACCTAGTGCTAGCTGCTCCATGATTACCTCCCCCCCCCCCCCCCAAAAAAAAGAATAATAATTATAATAATAAACATCTTGTGGACTATTTTGGTACTAATTTCAAGTAATATTTTGTATTCTAAAAAAATGCCAGTCTAACTAACATACATTCTAATATACAAACATTAATATCTGTGAGCTAAGCATAAATTGACATTTCTGTGACTATTGAGATGGCGTGCTGTCCTTATAAGAAATTATTTAAAGGAAATGACACACTAACAACCTCTGGTCAATTCAAATATAAACATACCTGCTTCTCAGTGCTCTAAATGGGAATCGGGGACAGACTGGATGTGATTGACACTACCATTACAACTAAAACGAAGTAGAGCATACAGAAATCTTTTGTCAGCGGTAATTTTCACTCTTGAGTCATTCTGGTGTGTTGTGAGTACCCCTCAGTATTCTGTATACAGCTTAAATTTGCAGTTTCAGCTTGTGTGATCAACCATTGCTGCTGATGTGCACAGAAATTTTAACACTTAACACTGAAAATCAGGGGTATACTTACCATGTAAGGATATAAAATGTGTCAAATTGTTGATGCTGCCAAAACATTACCATGCACTTGTTACTTGTATCAACTCCATCAGGATCAAATATTTGTTTGTTAATGGAGTTATCAAATTGTGCACTTAAAAACTGTATGATTCAAAACTGCTGCAGCAGTTAATCACACCATACTTCCATTGGTGCTGAATAACACTCAGCTGCTGTTAGGGCATAGTGCATTTAGACTACTGTGGCATTCCACTACAGCCAAAGGGTGGAGAATGATCTGTTGAATTCAGTAATTGCTTCATGTTTGCTAAGGTGATCAACTGAAGAACATTGCAAGATACACGCTACAGCTGTGTTCCTGTATGATCTTTTAAAATTTCTTTTGCAGTTCATCTTGTGTATTTTACCAGAATGCTGTTTTCCACTTGGAATGTGTTTCTTTTTCTCTTAGTTTGATTTCTATACGTGTAAACATGCCTCACTTTTATACTATGTTCCACAACTGTCCCAACCGACCTCAGTGAGCCATTTTTTCTTGGGGTATTCTCTTTTCTGCAGAGACTGCTTTACATTTGTGGGTGTACATTTTTTTGTGCATGGTCAAACACATTTCATTTCAAGAATCAAATCTTTATAACACCAGAATTGATGGTACTAGTAACAGTTCATATGCTTTCATCAACTCGGCTTATTATATGTCTTTCCTGTCTTATTGCAATATCAAGTCAGTGTTCCCATTTTACAAGAAATATGAGTGCAATCATGTACTAATGTACTTTAAGCAACTGGGCTATTGATTTTGTGTCCAAAACTAGAGAAATGCACTGTGCTGGCTTCAACCCATCTAGCCCATGTATCGCTGCCAGCCCATACGGGCTGTGGGCCCAGTCAGAGCAAAGAAACTGACAGGTCAGTTCACCAGCCTATTGACTTACCACCTTACTGCGCTGTGTGCTCAGCGTACGGTACTGCCTATCCCTCTGCCTGTGTTGCGGGGTACCTTGCATTTCTTTGTAATGTCTTAAGATATACGAGGAGAGAATGACTCATTTACATTTAGTGGTGTGTGATTCCTGCTATGAGTCAAATCATTACTACAATAACTGTGATTATCAGGGACTCCTCCTAACAAGAATGCAGTGCCTTTAACGTATGTTTGATTTGTGCTGTTTGAAAATTGAGACACATAATTAAAAGAATGTATACACAGTAAATATATTCTGCAATTACTACTAATGGAACAAACATTCTTATAATATATATATATAGCTACTGAAACAGACTGAAATTACAAGGAAATATGCTGTTCCCCATGTTTTCACATTTCTTCAGTCTAGGTAGGCGTTGTAGTCAAAGCTCTTGTTTTCATGATTGTTGCTCATAAAGTGAATACATGAAATGCTATAATCTAAGATGTCAGTTGATGAAATGAATCACCAGTGAAATTCTGATACTGGTATTCAGTACTGTAATGAGAACTGGAAATGTAGCATCATATTTTGATGTTCAGCTATTCGTATTATTTCTCCTGGTGAAAGGTTACAGTTTAGTGCAGATCTTTAGACAAATAAGACCACAACATTTTGAACTACAGATGTATTGAAATTGAATTGCAGAAAGTAATATTCTGATAAACCAAATTCTGAATAGCAGTTTACTGCACTGTAAAATAAATATCACTATTTGTTGAGTGGATCCACCTGGCTGTTAGAATCATTCTTCTGTCCCTAGAAACTAAGAAACAGAATAAAAGAGTAGGCACCACAGACTTTTGTGCGTTGACAAGAACTGCAACATATAAACAAAATAATCTTCAAAATTACTATTTCTGCAAAATAAACCTTAGCAAATAGAAGTTATGCAGAATCAGCAGGTTACTAACATTTTGTGAACTGATCAGTGATGTTTTCTCATTGATAATCAGCCCTACTCACCTAAAATTTATTTCCTTAAATGCATTTTCTGCAGGGATTATTAGCATAGACTGAGCTAATCTGAAGAGTCTTGGAAACATTTTTTCATGTACACTCCTTTATGCCAACAGCTCTGGTGGATCTTCATTTTCAGACTAAATTGCTAAGAAATGTGCAATTTCGTCTTTTATATTGCTTTTCCTCTTGCAAGAATCATCTACATGTATGTTATCTACCCCATTGCCACCTCAACTTTTCTTTGGTTCCATAGGGCAATTCTTTGGTTCCATAGGGCAAGGAACACCTTCCTTCACTGAAACTGAAAACACACACACACACACACACACACACACACACACACACACACACACACACACACACTATTGTGTTACACTGACAGCACGACTGTGACTTACCATCCTTTAATGCACCATACGTTCTGCACACTGTACTATGCATTTCCTGTCTTTCTTCTGGCTTTAGATTCTTCAGATTTCGAATGTTAATACAAAATATGCTGTGAAAAGATATTCACTACAAATCTTTATTTTCTCTTTCAGAAGAGATTCTGTCCTTTGCTTAAGTGCTGTGATTTCTGTCTGCAGTATAAAATAAGACCTTAACAGTAGTCTCCTTTGGTGGCAATAAATGCTTGTTAACAAGGAAGTAGAAGGAATTCATACCAGTAATTCTAGTTCCAAGGATGTTTTTGATGTAGTTTCTGGAACAGACAATTGGGAAATCATATTGTAGTACATTACCAAAACAAAAGGTAATGTTGGATGCTTCTCTGCTTGAAGCTTATGAGTGATGCATTAAAGCTTCAAGAGGAAATGAATCAAAGCCGTAGTTAGCCTCTGTTCCAGCCTTGTAATTGATGCATTTGTTTCCATACTGATAATGTGACTATGAACTCCTCCATGACATTTGCCACAGACTCTGTTATATCAACAATAGTATTCAAACTGATATCCGTTCTGGACTTTACTGTTCTGGTGACAAGTTTTCTTAAACTAGTTTTTTTAAGTAATTCATGATATTCCTTGAAGTTATTAGTGTGAGTGTTTGTGACACAAATTCTTTGATAAATTTCTCTTCGGCTAACATGTATCTTAGCATTGTTGCAATGCAGTGTGGTGTACAGAAAAGCCGCTTGAATGGCGGTTTTGTTGACTTGATATTAGCTGCGTCGTCTATTACAAATATTCCGCCTTCTAAATAAGTGCCAGAAATTCCATAACTTTGTAATTCAGATAACATTTTTCTTTGAGTATTAACACCAGATTTAGCATCTTCAAAAAGAAATCCCAACCTGCATGAAATATGATTTAATCTGGATTTCAGGAGTCATATAGTGACCAGTAATGGTAATGTATTCAGTTTTAGTGTATTCGTCAGACCATTAATCCATTTCAGAGGCACATGCATTGGTTGTCAAGCTACTTTTGGTTTCCTGCTTTGATTTTTTTTTTTAGTTTCCTCAGAAATATTGTTATATTGTTGACAGATGAAGGACATTAACATTTATGCAGAGAGATTTTGCATACTTTACACATATACCTGAAAAGTCCTGACATAAGTTCCTGAACCCCTCAGCTTTGACAGTATTATGGGAACATGGGTCCTGTGCATAGTCATACGCAGCTACTAATGATATTAGATTTTGTTCTTGAAGATGGCAATGAAGTGTTTCTGTGTCTCAAGAGTTTCTCAGGTTTAGTGCATTTGCACTTTTGTGCAGCCTAATTCTTACTTAATAAACAGGTTCGGAAATGAACAACAGACCTTACTGATTCAATGATTCGGTATGATTCCTGACACAGTGTCAGTGGTGTCAAGGATGGTGAACAGTAACATGTTAAGAGACCATTTGTAATATATCTGGAATGTCTTCATCCTCAAACTCTATTAATCTGAGCTGTCTGATTGATTTGTGTGTCACTTGGCAAAACAATACATCCATGGTGTGGAACAATGTAGTAGTGGAGATGAGCCCAACAGATTATAGATTTTGGCTATGTCCCTTTTATAGAATGGGGACTGAGTTGTCTTCCTGGTGATTTTTTACATGTGATTAGCATGCATCTTACCCGTATTGTTAGTCGCAAAACTTTATTTTTTATTTATTTATATATTTTATTTTATTTTTTTTAGAGGAAATGTTTATATTGCAACCACACCACTATTGTTAACAAGTAATCAGTAGATTATAATGTAAATAATAAAATTTTAGTAAAATACTAAATAACCGGGAATTTGATAGTTTTTTGCCCCCATAGTACTTGCACTTTGCAGGAAAAGTCGTCATTAAACAAGAGAAAATATTAGCATTGGAGGGTTCTGTAAAAACAAGTGGGACAGTCCCACTTTTCTCTATTACAATGTCCCTAGACTGCATCATAGTGTCATGTAACTGAAAGCCAGAAAGTTCATTTCAGTGTTTAGGATTTGATTTTCTACTACTTGAAATAAGTCTTTTGAAGAACGTATGTTATATCTTCTCAAAATAGGCAAATCAAGAAACTCCTTCCAACTCCATGTTCTGTTAGAACAATAAATCTATTGTGCACCATTAAAGCATTTTTATTTGAATTTCAGGTGTAATCTTACATACAACATTCACACTAACAGCCCATAGTTAATCAACCTAAGAATGTTGTGATACTAAATGTTGATAGTCAGTATATAAGAAGTTATCCTTTGATTTGGTATTAAGTTTGTTCTTATGTTTGCCAAAATACTACAATGTCCATTACTTAGATTATAAGTGACTTCTGCATAATATCCTGTGTGGAGTTTCAGCACATAAAGGCCTCTTTCACTTAATCAAACTACACTGAAGTGCCAAAAAAACTGGTATAGGCATGCATATTCAAATAAAGAGATTTGTAAACAGGCAGAATACAGAGCTGCAGTTGCCAGCACCTATATGAGACATCAAGTGTCTGGTGCCGTTGTTAGTTCAGTTACTGCTGCTACAATGGAAGGCTGTCAAGAATTGAGTGAGTTTGAACATTACAGTCAGCGCATGAGCAATGAGACATGGCATCTCGGAGGTAGCAATGAACTGGGGATTTTCCTGTATGACCATTTCACAAGTGTACTGTGAATATCAGGTATCTGGTAAAAGATCAAATCTCAAATGCCACTGAGGCCAGAAAAAGATCCTTCAAGAATGGGACAAACAACGACTGAAGAGAATCGTTCAGCATGACAGAAGTGCAACCCTTCTGCAAATTGCAGCAGATTTCAGTGCTGGGCCATCAACAAGTGCGAACCATTAAATGAAACATCATTGATACAGGATTTTGGAGCTGAGGGCCTATTTATGTACCCTTGATGACTACATGACATAAAGCTTTACAGCTCGCTTGGGCCTCTCGGCACCAAAATTGGACTGTTGATGAAACATGTTGTCTGGTCAGACGGATCTTGTTTCAAATTGTATCGAGCATATGGATGTGTATGGGTATGGAGATAACCTCATGAATCTGTGGACTCTCCATGTCAGCAAGGGACTGTTCAAGCTGGTGGAGGCTCTGTAATGGTGTGGGGCGTGTACAGTTGTAATGATATGGGACCCCTGATAGGTCTAGATAAGACAGTGATGGGTGGGTGACATATGCATAAGCATCCTGTCTGATTACCAGCATCCATTCATGTCCATTGTGCATTCATATGGATTTGGGCAATTCCAGCAGGACAAAGTGACGCACCAAACATCAAGAATTGCTACAGAGTGGCTCCAGGAACAGTCTCCTGATTTTAAACACTTCTGCTGTCCACCAAACTCCCCAGACATGAGCATATCTGGGATGCCTCGCAGAGTGCTGTTCAGATGAGATGTCCACCTCCTCGTACTCTTACGCATTTATGGACAGCCCTGCAGGATTCGTGGTGTCAATTCCCTCCAGCACTACTTCAAACATTGGTCTAGTCCATGCAGTGATGTGTTGCGGCATTTCTGCAAGTTTGCAGGGACCCTACACTATATTAGGCGTGTGTACCAGATTCTTTGGCTCTTCATTGTATCTAGAATGAATTACAGTTAAAATCAGGTATCGTAAACATATCCCTTGTTGACTGCACTGTCTCTATTACCATCATATTGCAATTTAGCAGCATTTTCAGAAGTTCATGAGAGTCACAGTGTAGACATTATTACAGATTGTTGATTCAATTGTGACACTCTGACTAGCATGCACAATATATCTCCTAGCTCATGGATGTGGTAGTAGGTGCCTTCCTAAGTGGCAAATTGTAGTTACAGCCTGTAAGAGTTGTACGTGTTCTCATCCACATTCCCTATCAAAAAAGTGAAGTATACATTAGGGGAAGATTAAACAAAATGAAACTACATGGCTTGTGAGGGTATGTGTTGTTTAGGTGCTTACAGAATTGAATCAAATTTACAGACAGGGTGTATATGCTTTGGGGCAACTATGAAATCTGGGGAAAACCTGGTAATTTTTTAGAATTCTTGGAATTTTTCATTGTTTTAGTACTCAGTTAAATGTTTGTAATTTTAACAGGTGAGAACCAATAAACAGCAAAATGTGTCAAAGGTTTTATGATGAAGACTGTGGAATACTTCATAACAATAAACTGCTGCCAATGAGCGTGACATCACAATTGTTTACATTAATTTCGTTTGAGCAGTTGCCAGGAGGCTCACATGCATTCACAGTTACATTGCTTATGGGCAGTACCTTTTCCCACTTCTGGCTACTTGAAGAGTGGCAGTTCATGTATCATCAGTAGTAACAAGTGGCCAGATGCTACCTAGAAAAATTTTTCTGGCACGCCCAAGCTGCCAGATTTGTGCATGCGTAGAGCAGTCTGGGTTGTTGTTGGGAGAGGGGTAGTCTCCACATGAGCCGTGTTTACATTTAGTGATTTTGCTGTTTTCTTCTCATTTACAGTTCTCATGTCAAATGAAAATAAAATGGGTTTCTTTGACTGGTAACTGGCAAGTGAATTAAAATACATTCACATAATTATGGAAGGCTAAAATATGTTATTAGTTTCAGTTTTTCTTATTTTATTTCCATGGTTTTGGGCAGTCAAGCATTAATCACCTTCCAGGACAATGAAGTTATTTTTGTCAGCTTGTTAAATAAATATGACTTTTGCTAATCTTTTCCACAGAGACAGTCAATTTAATGGAAACAAAGTGTTTCATTCCACACAATTGGCTAGTTTCATCTGTTCACTGACTGATGGCCTTAGATGATAAGGTTCATAGTTCTTAGAGCCATTTGAACTGTTCACTGAATTTCAAGTGTACATTTTTATCTTCTGTCATGTGTGGCATTATGCTATAATAAAGAACCAAACATGAGATAATGCTGTACTGGTATTCAAAGAAAATTTGCATCCTGAAAACGGCAGTGAAAAGCAGAATATCAGGCTAGGCGTCCTATTCCATTGTTAATCTGAACATTGAATGTGCACTTTAAGCAGAGTTATCCATTTTAGTATGGTTTACAAAATTCTGATGCTCCAATATCATCTGATGTTCTATTTCTTTTATGATGTCAACACACACACACACACACACACACACACACACACACTTACATGCAAGTTTCTTATGTCATTGTAGTTGCCCATGCACTGTAACGGGTGTTTCCTGTCACTTTCTGGCAACTGCTGAAATGAACCTATTTCTAACAGGTCACAGGAAAATATTGTGAATGGTACCTTGAAAAGTGTACTTTCAAAGTAAATTTCTTTTTGCGCAAGATGAATTATGTTACGTGTCAGGATGTGCAATGAATTTCTTAATTCGCAGGGCGTTGACTCTCATTTAAAACTTGACAATTGAGGACTAGCCACTTAGAAGAATTTTGAGCCCAGAAAACCAGACATTAATGTCATTATGTAAAATTTTACTTTCACATTTGTTTTATGTATCTTAAAATGTAACACATGCAAAAAGACCAATATTGTACATGGGAGCTTAGCTTTTCTTGTAGCTACATTACGTACATTAATTTAAACCGTTAACTTTTCCTATTTGTGTGTTCATGCTACTTAACAGTGATACTGCTATTGGCTGACTACATCACATGTGGTATGCTCTGAATATTTGCTGTCATTCGCTGGTGAGATCATGTGATATAAGCTATGATTGGCTTAAAAAAGCACAATTCAATCTTGATTTCAATGCTTCAGAAACTAACGTGCTATGTTTGGTGAAATTCGAATTTATACTTGAATAATACAAATATGAAAATATGCAGCACAAAATTTGCTTCACATCAGATATTTCCAAAATCTTTTTTGCGAGTTTTTTCATTCTCTGAAATGCCGGGAAGTTCTGCCTGGTGTATAAAACCTTTATCATTCAAAGGATTGATATTTTTACAGTTCTAAGTGAAAGTAAACTGTCACTTATCATGGAAAAAGTGTATTTTTCACCTTCGAAGAAGTGTATTTGAACATAGGGAAAAGTGCCTCTTCAACAGGGAAATCCGGGAAAAATCCAAGAATATTTTTATTTATTTTTTGTTTACTTTTCTGCTTATAGACCCTGAAATAACTTTGTGGTATAAGTACACTTACCAGTATGACATTTCATCCCATCTGGCCTGGATGCAGCGACCTGTTTGTTTTGGAAGAACATCATAAAGCTGTTGTATCATATCCTGAAGCAAGCTGGCCCACAACAGTTGTAACCTAGTCCTTGGTATACAAGGCCTCGATGGAGTTGACATCTGGGCTGGTCCCCACACATTGTGTTTAGGACAGATCTGAGGATGTTGCTCGCCACAGGAGTACTTCAATCACACGAAGACAGTCCAGAGGCACATTCCATGTATAGACAAACTTTGTACTTTTGTAAATTGATGCCATAAGACTGTAGGTTCGGTTTTAACACATGACAAAGTATTTCTGTGACATACTGTTGTGCTGTCAGAGTTCCCTCAGTCATTACCAGCCATGACTTACGTCATACCCATTGGCTCCTCGCTCCCTGACAGCAGGAGTAACACCATTGTGCCTTTCTAAAATATCAGAGGACTGAGACCTTTTCCCAGGTTGCCACCATACTCACCAACGAGAGCCATGTGGGGTAGTGCAGAAATGTAATTCATTGCTCTATACAATGTGACACTGTTCGTCAGCAGACCATGCTTCCTGGTCACAGCACTCCTCCAAATGCAGCTGTTTGTGTTATGGTGTTACTGGCAGTCTACTCATAGAGCAGTAATTCCATAGTCGAGCTGCTGCTAGTCCCTGACAAGTGGTGCTAGATGACGCAGAATGATGTAGGGAGTCCATTATTTGTTCTTGGATGGCAGATGCTGATGTGAAGCATCTATGAGTGCTGCTTGTGCAATACAGTGATTCTTCCATGTGGTGGTTAGACTTCATTGACTGGAACCTTGCAAGTATACCTGCCTCTCATTACCATGCAGTCCAGCATCAGGTAATTATTGCATCTGAATGCAGCACAAATTTTGATATTGCATAGTTTGATAAGCTAACCAAATGGAGGCCCACAAAGGCACCTCATAGTCATCACTCAGCATCTTGCAATGTTCTTGCCTGTTATATACCCTACCAGGCCAGTTAACAATTAACACTATTGTACTCCGATGGCTGTTCTACTTGTCACAGAAAAATAAAAATTAATCATTAACATACCTGCTGGTAGCATGTACTTTTTTGACTTTTCTTCCATTGACTCAAAGTATATGGCTCACTCCATTGTTGGGAAACATTACTTCACTCACTCAGACATTTAACTGCTCACAAATTGAAGATTTGTTCTCCATGTACACTTTGAACGTATTCCATACATGTATTCAAAACTGTAAAAGCTGGTGACTTTAGATACATATGGTGAATTCGTACTGCTACAGGGTGTAAGCAATAATAGTTAACAATGTACCAGAGCAGTATAGGAGAAGTAATGATAAAACAATGTGAGCTAGGACATTTGTGCTCACTCAGACCAGGAAAAATCCTCAATTTGTCTCACAAGAACCTCCTAAGCCACAGAGTATGCACACAACATGTGACTTGAATGTCCTCTGATTTTTGTCTATGTCCAGATTAGATGGCTATTCCATTAACATAGTTAATTTAAAATTCCTGTGAGCATAATGAAAGGAAAAAGGGTTTTGTAAACATTATGCAAAAACATATTATATTTATAATTAGATGTAAACTTAACTTCTACTAGCACAACAGTTTGATAGTAAAGCAACCAGAAAGCAAAACAATTTTATTATTAATTGTATGCCATTATTTCATAATATTTTGTGCTAAGAATTATATGAACGTCAGTTTTGCATCTTTAAAGTGCAAGAGCAATAGGTTTTAATATTGAAGGATGATTTTAGACAAAATCTCCCGTGGTAGCATACGCGCTGTAGCTTAGTGTGTTTGTAGGCCAATTTGAGGCTGTTTCTTGTCTTGATGGACCACAAGTATCTTATTTCAGTGTGTTTGTCTGACTTCCCATACACTATTATGATACATTGTAAACAGTTACTCTTTACGTCCTGTATATTATTGCGTGTTACATAGGTAGCTAATTTTAGACCATGGAAATGACCAAAAGTATAATCACTATGTGCTGCGTGATTTGTCTTTATGCTGCATCTGTACATGCTATATAATTCCACATCCACATCCATACTCTGCAAGCCACCTGACGGTGTGTGGCAGAGGGTACCTTCAGTACCTCTATCGGTTCTCCCTTCTATTCCAGTCTCGTATTGTTCGTGGAGAGGAGGATGTTGGTATGCCTGTGGGTGGGCTCTAATCTCTTTGATTTTATCCTCATGGTCTCTTCACGTGATATATGTAGGAGATTCCAGATAATGCATTGCATAGGAGGGAACCAACCACCTGAGCTTCTCCAACATATAGCATCTGCAAAGCCTCAAAAGTGCAGTTAATGCTGAGGTACATATTTCTGTGCCACATGTAGATAGATGGTACAACTGCTCCTACCCGTAGTTCTGATTTCAATAGACTGGAAGTATGTTAAAAATAAACCAAAGAGACAAATTGTGAATGTAAAAAGTGTGTGTTGTTGAGCAACCTATAACACAGTTTAATATGAAAAAGATAGTGACTTTGAACGCTATCTCCAAAAATCCTACAGCCTAGTCATATTATATAGTTATGGTTTAACTGGCAGTAAATTAAGACGAAAGCAAGTGTGTGCCAAAGGCAGCAAAAGAGAACTGTTACTTCGTCAGTGTAAAGTCTTGGTGAAGAGCGTTGGTCTTCTCCAAGATAAAGATTGATGTTCAGGAAGGAAGAGTCGATGCCTAAAAACTGCCACAACTACCTATCTTTTCTCCAGATATTGAAGACTAGGAGACTTCAATGGGCATGACATTTGACTTGCATGCCTGAGCATATTTTTACCTAACTGACAGATTTTGCAACTACTCGTTGAAGTAAGTTTTTAAAATGACTGGATAGAACACAGATAACACTGTTGCTGGAGGCAGGATGTCAGGTGAGAACGTAAATTTAAAGGTCTATAAATTCCATGACGTACAATACAAAAGTGAAAGAACTGTCTAATTCTCAGCAAAGATTGATGTGTGTTGTAGCATTGGGATGACATCATGTGTGTATATGGTAGTAAATGATGTATCAGCAAATTGGCTTAGTTACATTTTCCTTTGAACAGAAGAATGGAATCATTTAAAATTATGATGACATTCATAAGAACAAAGCCGTGTAAATGTCAACTGACTGTATCAAGGAGGATAAAGAACCAAATTTGGAACCAGAAGGTGCTGAGAATTCTGCATGCATTCATTATATATACATACCTCATGTGGAGTAAAAGTATGTCATTTACTAATTGTAGAAGGTGAATGATGCATTACAGTTCATTAAGCATCGTGTTATTGCACTTTTCTTATCTTTAGTTATTTGCAGGCCGTCAGGAGTAGAATCTGAGCAGTTGTAGCTATGTGTATAACAATACTTCCTGTTATCCTTCTTGATATCAATTTTTTTGTGTACTACATGTTTGTCATGGCTGCCTAAAATTCACATTTATTAGAAGTGTAAATTCTTTTAGTGGACATAAGTTGACATAGACCCTGCCCTAAAAAGGAATACATCCTGCTCTCTGGTATTTTCAGACACAGACTAGGCATGCTGCCTTAGGGAAACATTGAATATATTTTGTTTTTAATTATATAGTTGAGGATCAACTTGCACAAATATTAAAACCAGCTTTGACTTACGATCAAGCAAGTGTGACCATGCCTTCCTCAGTCCTTGAATTGAATTGACTTAATTGCTTAAACATAGTCCTACACTTTCATTTGTACTGCACATTTAGGTGCTTCTTGACATATTTCTTGTTATCTAATAATATCCAAATGTGAAAGAAGCAATAAATCCTAAGGACTGACTGGAAGTTTGTAGCACAGCATTTAGTCCCTTACATAGAAGGGCACACAATACAGTCTTACTATATTAATTTTCACTTGTTATTCATCATGGTCTGCTAGTATGTTAACAATGAGTTTTTTGAGACTGAGCTGTGTCTACGAAAATCTTACGAATTTGGGTGCACACACATTGGAAAATTTACTACTTAAATCAATTTGTAACAGTAGAATTATGTTTCTAACTCCTTATTTTCCCAGTTTAACATCGCTATCAGCAGACATGATGAAGTCAGAAGTAGCGCTGCAGAGCAGTGCAGAAACCTGCCATGGAAGTCACATGCAGCATATAGTCTGGGTAGATCCACTGCCAGAGGTGTTTACCTGTGGGCAGCTGTAAGCCGAATAGGCCAGTGCTTAAACTGTGTTCAACTGTTGTTCACATTGCCTTGCACATCATGCTGAGTGTTGTTTGGTGATCAGCTGACAGCCTCCCATGCCAGCTGCATGCTGAGTTATCCCCATGCAAATCTCTATGATGGTTCAGACTTTCCATTTCCTGTAGACTGATTTATGGCGAGTTTTCATTTCCTCATACATGGTATATTCCCCAGTCATTGTTGAGCCCATTTGAGCCTGTTAAATGTTCACACCTATAGTGTAATGTAGAAGTGTTGCCACACCAGTGCAAATACTAAAATGGTGACGAGGAACGTTCTTATTATTTGATGCCCCTATTTTTTGTTTCCCTTTTCCCCAGGGTTAATTTTGGGCCACCATGGACCCAGCATGTGTGCAATACTGGCAGGAATACAAAAGAAGCAGCAGAAAATGACGACAGCATTAATGAACAAGAATGTAGAGTTGCTTCAAGAGCAGTAGACTACACCAATGGTACAGGTTTTTTTCTCTAGCCACAAAGCCCATGGTGCTGTTTGTTGGTTTTGGTCATCACCACAAGTACCCTAGGCAGTAATATGTGGCCTTTATTGCCGATTTTCAAGGTCTCTTGTTTAAGTGTAGTTTTGTGTGTCCCAGATGTGCTGTCTCTTATACAGATTTGCTGATTCGTGTTGTGATTGTCTACTTAGTGCATGATTCTGAAATTCAGACTAGGGCATTAACTTTTCCCAAAGTTTCTTTAGACAACATTGCCCAGATTATGGACTCATTTTGGATGACGATGGTAGCAAGGGATGTCCTTCCTGATAATTGGTGGGAGTGCAGTTAGGTGTGTGTGGTAAACGCGACCCCTGGTGCCCTGCAGATGTCCTGGCCTGCAATTATTAGTGACATCAAATGTCTCATGTGGACTTATGGGGCTTGTGCACAGAACCAGGCTGCATCAGCTACTGTGCCACTCTCTTTTTTGTCCAAACCAGAGCACCCTTGGGACAGGGGGCATGTCACTTTTGTCTGTCTTGTTTTGGACAGTAATATGATTGTTCATGATCATTGCATTGTCCAATTTCCTGCACATAGCCGAGCTGTCCTACACAATTTCAATTACCACTGTTCAGGAATTGTTGATTATTTTTGCCATTGAGAGTTCCTACAGGACCCTGGTATCCAATAATAGTAGGGAATTTGTGTTCCAGGAATTCGAGGTCTTTTGCATCTGCAGCGGGATTCAGTATCTCACTACCACACCATTTCACCTGACATCTAACTCAGACATGTAGTGCTCTGTGCGTACATTTAAGTTCCACATGAAGCAGTTGGTGTATTTCTTTTTCCACAGCAATGCATTGTCAAGCTTTCTGGCTACATACCGGGTGACATCAGACAACAGATGCAATCTGGCAGAATGTTTGCATGGGCACACGCCATGGGGCTTCTGTAATTGTTGCACCCAGAGTATCATGCTGTGTTTTCTTCTTAGCCTTCTGTTTGGCTCCAGTTCTTCAACCACTGGCAGGGGTGGCTGCTGGGTATTGTGCAGGGGCACAAAAGTTGGCAGTTGTTTGTGATGGATGCCAGTAGGGACAGCAGACCTGTCATGCAAATCAGTTGTGACTTCACCCAGTCATGACTTTACCACCATCACTCTTCTGGTCTGCCAGGTGACTAGGTGGTCATGACATTGCTCAATGTGTGGACTCTCACTTGCAGCTGTGTGCTTTCCCATTGTCCCCCCTCCACACCGGCTGCTGTTCTCCCATTACCTACAGCCTTTGGCCTAGTGAAGTATGCACCTGCATCTGCTAATGTGGAGCCCATGGATTTTGATCCACTCCTCCTCCTCCTCCTCCTCCTCCTCCTCCTCCTCCTCCTCCTCCTCCTCTGCTTTCACCTGTGTGCCTCCACCTGCTTCTGGTGGACCCCTGGTGGCTCCTCAATTCAATGCTATTCTGCTGGAATCAGTGATGTTTACAATGCCTGTTGTATGAGTACAATCCAATGCTGGGTTCTCTCGTTCTGCACTAGACATAGTGGTCAAAGCCTGGCTATTGTCAGTCTCACTTGCCTTTCTTGGGGGGAGGGTTTAGTATTCCCACTAGTGGATGTTGTGATAGAGACAGATGCCCTTGCCTGGATAACACTTCATAATAGTGTGGAACCCACCATGGAGGACACATGCAGTGGAGGGTATGGGCGGATCCATTGATGGAGCTGTTACATTGTGGACAGCTGTGAGCCAAGTGAGGCAGTACTTATACTGAGTTCATCTACCATGGACCTTGCCCTTATGTTGAATGTTGTTCCTTAGTGCTAAGCTGACAGCCGCCCATGCCAGATGCATGCTGAGTTATCCCCATGCTTGTCTCTGTGAGGATTCATTTCTGTTTTTTGTAGATTGACTAGCATGATGAGTTTTTGTTGCCTCTCATGGGGTTCTTTTCCCCGGTAATTATTGAGCCGTTGTTTGCCCATGTAGTGCCCACACCAAAAGTGTATTGTAGCAGTGTTGTAACGCCAGTGAAGCTACTAAGCACAATTTGAATCTTTTAAGAAATCTACCTTGAACTTTTGTGATAGGTTGCTCAGCAGTGAATTTAGATGCCTCATTAAGAATTGAAATATCGCAGTCGGAATCCATAGATTTTCAACATTTATAAAGGAAATACTTTTGAGTAGCATCCAAGAAATACATGGGTTTGTGTTATAACCTGTACCAAAAATTGCTTATTTCAATGCTTAACCTCATATTTATCATCTACACATTTAGCGATACCTGTTTTCATAATGTGTGAATAAAGAAATGATTCTAGCTCACAGCTAAGTACAGTAAATTCTTATTGTGCCGATAGCATAACCAACTAAAATTTGTCTATGGAATATAATTGAAAAGAATGATGACATTAACAGGACTTTTTGAGTGGCTGATATTAAGTTACATAATGTGTGTATCTTGTTTGTGGATGTTACTTACTGCTAAACACTTTGCATGACTATCACAGTATGTTCTTGTGGGACCATAATTATATGGGTAGCTTTCTCTACAATAATTTGAAATTTGTCTTAAATAATTCATTAGTGTTAAAAAATTGATTTCCCATGTATCATGATGACAATACACAACATTTTAAATAAAACCAACAGCGAGATTGCAAGTTTCTTCTTTGTTGTGTTTAGAACCCTAGTTTTTGGTACTATATCCGTAGTCAGTGTATTTTAATTTTTGTATTAATGCTTTCAATTTGTGCAGGGTTTGGAATTTGATGACTGTCTTCATGAATGTGACCCCTTGGATATAAGAGATGAGGAGGTAAGCCATACGTCCTTAATCTAAAGATATTATCTGACTTTTACTCTGACTTCAAGCTGCCATATAGTTATTTACTTAGTATATAAAATTACATTTAAGTGGAAAAATGTGGATGATGTATTGGCTACTATCTAAGATGGTTTGAAACCATGGAAATTTGAAATAGTCTTTTTGTTGCATCTGCAGACTGAGCTGATAAGAGAACCAAAAAATCAATGTGTGCTGTGAAATAACATTTGTTTATGACTGTAAATAAATAACTATATAAACATTCTGTGAATATCAATGAGAATTTTAATTTATGTTTGCCTTTCCATTGAGTTTATCAAGGTAATTCAAGACATTGACTGAAAATGTATATTCATGTGGCAGGATTCAGAAGTGGCTGTTTCTAAGCATTATAATGAGATCGAAAGTAATATGTTTACTGAATTGAGAGACTATTTGTGGGGCTGCCTCAGATGTACACATGCATCCACGTGTTTGATAATGTTTTAAAATGTGTGAAAATGCTATAACTTCTAAGAACTCTGTTTTGATAAATGATGAGGATAGCTTCTGTTCCTTGTTGCCCTCCCTATATGTTCCAGCTCAGGGGAACGTGTATATTTTTCAGTCCTGCTATATATTAATTAGAAGGAACATTAAAGGTATTGTATTATGTATGACATGCTATGAAAATAGAAAACTCTTGGACATGTACAGTGCAGAGTACTGACCTTGATTTAAGATCTTTATTCAGTCTCTTAAGTAGTAGACAGATGAGAAAACACGAGTAAATAATGCATCAGGTAGTAATATAATTGAAAGGGGGGGGGGGGGAGAGAAATAGGGAGCAAAAAACCACTCTGAGTGCACTGTAGAAAAAAAAAGTATTTAAAAATATAGGAAAATTGATACTGCTTCCAAAAGGGGAAACCTTGGCTGAATGAAACATGCTTTTCAGATACATTTTTGTTGTTTCCTGTGCTGGTTAGTTTTATTTCATTACACAAAAATTGAAGAGACACTACACCCAATGCAGTTACATTTTTGTCACTTTTTAAATGGAAGTAACAGTTCAACAGCAGAAAATTGTTAATTGAAAGATGATACTGACATGCTGTTGTTCAAGAAACTTCCACTTGATTTCAGACAATTTATACTCACAATAGTTCAGTTAATTGTAATAATTGTTAATCCAAATATAAACTAAGGAATTACTTCAGCTATATTTGCCTCCTGGTACAACCATCAATGATGATTGAGGCAAGGATGTCTCCAAACACAATATCAATACATCTCACTGATGGTGATGGAGTATTTTGCTTGCATTACTGCAAGTTCCAGCCAGGAGAAAACTTCCTCTTCCACTTCATCAGGAGCAGTGGTCACTGGAGTGCCAACACTTTAAGGTAAAACTCACTTGTTCTCTGCGTTGTGTGTGCTAGGAGGGTGTAATTATGGGCTTGTCAAGTAAAGAAAACACCCTGTAATTCTGATCACACATTTTGTATGTGTTGTATATGTTTTTTGGTCATTCTAATGATAATTGCTGACAATTTTGTATTGCATTGGAGGGAATAAAAACCAAAAAGATGGGGTAAAACCAAGAAGGAAGCATATCAGTTACGTAGTTCTCTTTTGCTTCTCTGGGCAAGCCAAAGGTGTGCATGATAGCCGTCAGTCTTCAGTGTTCAGAAACATTTTCAGTTGCTTATAGAGGCAGCTGAAAATATTGGACTCTATTTCTGATATTCTGTGTATTTTTAAGTTTGCTAACAGCAGATATTTCTACACAGAAATCTCTATGTGGAACATCTTTGGTTTTGCAAAGGACTTAAAGAAATTAAAGCCTCTAGGAACAGCTTCTCAGCCTTACAGTATCCTTAACTTCTTTGCATTTTTTGTAATGTAGTGCCAGAAATATAGTATCAAGTATTTTTCACGACGGAACCTGAAATTCTGTTACTAAATTTGACTTGTTTTGCCATGGATGTTAATGTTTTCCTTGATAAGCAGCCTATTAGTTCTTACAATCTCAATAATTTTAGTGAATTTTTGTTCTCAATTTAATTTCTTCAAGAACAACATGGCAGCTGCGGAAATTGAACTCCCATAGGGAACTAAAGTATTATTATTATTATTGGTGTTGTTGAGTGAGTGAGAGAGAGAGAGAGAGAGAGAGAGAGAGAGAGAGAGAGAGTGCATGCATGCCAATTACAGCTATTACATAGTAAGTGACTGTTACGTATCTTAAAATTGCGTCTTGGATTTTTTTGAAGATTAATGGTCACCATCTATTTTTCTCACAAAGTCAGTTCACACTTTTATAAACAGCCAAGAGCAGCAGCATGTTGACCCAATATGGAACATCAACTCTATGTCTTGCTGAACTGCAAATGCTGGATGGTGAATTCGCTGTTATGAGATACTAATGTTCTTACCAAAATTTGCAAGGGTCGTAAGATGAAGGGGCGAGTAGTGGTAGTTGAATTTATCAATTGCTGGAGTGAAATTAATAGTGGATGCCCTTAACAAATGTCATAAGAACATTTCTACTCACTGTGGGAAACAGATAAAGGGTGTTGCACAAAATTTTCAAAACACCATATTTGATTGTTCCAGAAGATACAACAGCAGCTCAGCAAGAGCAATAACATTAGAAGGCAATCGTATTGCTCTTCCTCTTTATCCTTACATCTTGTTTTCAATTTAGTTATCTAGTACCATCAAGACTTTTGTTGTTTATTCATGAGCAGAAAATTTGACTGTTGAAGCAGCTTACGTAAAAACATTTCTGAACAAATACACTACTGGCCGTTAAAATTGCTACACCAAGAAGAAATGCAGATGATAAATGGGTATTCATTGGACAAATATATTATACTAGAACTGTCATGTGATTATATTTTCACGAAATTTGGGTGCATGGGTCCTGTGAAATCAGTACCCAGAACAACCACCTCTGGCCATAATAACGGCCTTGATATGCCTGGGCATTGAGTCAAACATAGCTTGGATGGCATGTACAGGTACAGCTGCCCATGCAGCTTCAACATGATACCACAGTTCATCAAGAGTAGTGACTGGCGTATTGTGATGAGCCAGTTGTTCGGCCACCATTGACCAAACGTTTTCAATTGGTGAGAGACTGGGAGAATGTGCTGGCCAGGGCAGCAGTCTAACATTCTTTGTATGCAGAAAGGCCCATACAGGACCTGCAACATGCGGTCGTGCATTATCCTGCTGAAATGTAGGGTTTCGCAGGGATCGAATGAAGGGTAGAGCCACGGGTCATACCACATCTGAAATGTAACATCTACTGTTCAAAGTGGCGTCAGTGCGAACGAGAGGTGGCCGTGACATGTAACCAATGGCACCCCATACAATCATGCTGGGTGATACACCAGTATGGCGATGACGAATACACGCTTCCAATGTGTGTTCACCGTGATGTTGCCAAACACGAATGCGACTATCATGATGCTGTAAACCTGGATTCATTCGAAAAAATGACGTTTTGCCATTCATGCACCCAGGTTCATCGTTGAGTACACCATCGCAGGCACTCCTGTCTGTGATGCAGCGTCAAGGATAACCGCAGTAATGGTCTCTGAGCTGATAGTCCATGCTGCTGCAAACGTCATCGAACTGTTCGTGCAGATGGTTTTTGTCTTGCAATTGTGCCCATCTGTTGACTCAGGGATTGAGACGTGGCTGCATGATCCATTACAGCCATGCGGATAAGATGCCTGTCATCTAGACTGCTAGTGATACGAGGCCATTGGGATCCACCACAGCGTTGCGTATTACCCTTCTGAACCCACCGGTTCCATATTCTGCTAACAGTCTCGGGATCTTGACCAACGAGAGCAGCAATGTCATGATATGATAAATCGTATTCGCAATAGGCTACAATCCAACCTTTATCAAAGTTGGAAATGTGGTGGTAGGCATTGCTCCTCCTCACACGAGGCATCACAGCAATGTTTCACCAGGCAACGCAGGTTAACTGCTGTTTGTGTGTGTGAAATCGGTTGGAAACTTTCTTCATGTCTGCATGTTGTAGGTGTCGCCACCCACGCCAGCCATGTGTGAATGCTCTGAAAACCTAATCATTTGCATATCACAACATCATCTTCCTGTTGGTTTAATTTTGTGTCTGTAGCACATCATCTTTGTGCTGTAGCAATTTTAATGGCCAGTAGTGTATTTATCATATTATTTATGCCAGTGCAGGGTGTTAGTTTGTCCCTATCCATGGAGTCCCTTCCAAAATTTTAGAAGCTCAAGAAGAACTACAGTAGATATGATAATGAAATGGTATCATATGTTGGAGCATCTCAAAGAAGCTTTTTAATAATCATCAATACACCTCTACATGTTAACAATTGTTAGCATGAAGAATATGAACTTTGTTTTCAATTTCTTGCCATGTTCTTTGTAACATGTCATGTGTCACTGTTATAATCACATCAGTATCACATCTTAACATACGAATATCATCCTTTTTGGTCACATACATGCGGTCCTTCTCTAATCTAAGCAGGATAATTTTAAGGGAATGTTGGTGGCCAGGCAATGGGTTATCTGCATTCAGTCCAGCAACTGGGGAATTTCATATCCCTGAACTTTCAAACAACTAATGACCAATGTTACAGAGTTCCATCTTGTTGAAAGTCGATGTTGGTTTGCAAGTTTTGTATATAAACTGCTCAAACATATCCATATATGCTGACCCATTCACTATGATTTCTGCCAAGCAGAACAATTCAGAAAACATGTTGTCAGACATCATTAGATCCTCAGTGTGGGGCTGTTACAAACATGTTCAATAATAGTGTGCAGAAGTTGCAAGCCCCGTATCTGAACATCATGTTGATTAACCATTCCCGATACATGGAAGATTTCCTCATCTGAGAATAAACATATTTCTAGAAAGCTGCCATTCATGTCAATATGCTGCAGCATATCCATAGAAAATTATTGTCAGCATGGTTTCTCACTTGGTTACAGAATTTGCTCTTTATAATAATACATATGGTGAAGTATGTGCACTTCATGGTGCAGCATTGATCAGGGAACATCAGTTTGGCTGCCGAATTGAGGTATGTGGGCTCCTAAGAAATGCTTGTCTGATGTCCTCTGCTGCCTATTCCAAAACACTATGATGTTCACCACCAGAATTTGCAGAACAGTTCCAGTTGCTAGAAACTTATGATCCCAGTTCTTAACTGTTTCAACACCAGATGAATCACATCCATACAACCTAAGATAATTTCTTTGTACAATAGCTGGATATTTTACTTGTACAAATCACACTACAGCTTGTGCTCGCTACTGTGGAGGCATCATTTTCATTTCATGCAGTCTTGCTGGACTCCAAAGATAATACGTGGCATGTGATGTGGAAAATTCTTTGAGATGCTTTAGCATATAGAGCAGTTTCATCCTCATGTGTACTGTTGTTTTTTTTTTTCTTTTGTCTTAGCCTTTAAAATCTGGATGATTCACTCTTGCAGAAATCATCAACTTCACATGCAACCTTCACAATGTGCCACAGACATTAAGCTAACAACAAAATAAAAATTAAAAAACACCAAAGCACAAAATCTACTACCATAAGAAGAGTATGTGTAGGGTAAGAGGAGGTTATCTAATTTAAGTGAACAGTATTATTGTACTTTCAATGGCAAATTTTGCCTACTTGAGTTTGCCAATCTGTTCCATCAATGGGTGGGGTGAACAGAGGTGGCTCATAGCTAAAGTTAGTGTGGGTGCTACTTCATAAAATCTTTAGCCTTTGTTTTAAAATTGTGTGAAAGGAAACAATCACGTATAAGAAGAAAATTTGTACAGAAACCTGATAAAATCCTAAAAGAATAAATTCATACAATTTTTACTTCTTAAATGTAAATTGCTACAGTTCAAGTTTGTTCTGTTGATTTAAAAGTGAAAGCCACTCTTCTTGTTTTAAATTGCCCAAACAGATAAGAAATTTTTTTGTTGTTTTCTTGGTGACAATGTATGAGTGGAACTCCTCATCGTATCCCCCCTCAGATTTAATGGTAACAGAGCCTGTTAAAAAATGAACATGGATCAAGCTTGAAAACAAGAAGGTGGTATCCTGAACTGTGAAAAGAAAGCAAAATAGAAACAGTGAACAGTTCAAGAAGCAATAAGGAACAGTGTAAAACAATCAGGGCATTGTGGTTCAGTGATCATGGTGTTGGACTGCAAAGTTGGCAAGCCGTGTTCAAAGCTCTGTGTGTCAATTTCTTTCTCTCTCTCTCTCTCTCTCTCTCTCTCTCTCTCTCTCTCTCTCTCTCTCTCTGCTGTTCACTGTATCAACGTTTCTGTTGTTATGTCATGATGTCATGATGTCATGACCATGTGCAACAGCAATATGTGAGAAATGGACTTACAATGAAACTTGGTTCTGCACAACTACTCTATTAGCAGATGAAAAGAAGTGGCTTTCAATTGGGACTGCAAATGTTTGATGACAAGTTGACAGAATTCTCCACTGCAAAACACAGCTGATGTGTTGTATGTGGGATAGGGACAGTACAAGTGTCATATGACTGGAATGTCTTATTGAGGCAACTGATTTTGTATGCTTGGTGAGTGAGTGAGTGAGATACCTCTCATTGTTCGATTTAAGTGTTTGTATGAATGGGAATGTGATCACCACCTAGGAAATGTTGAAAACATAATAGTTTGTCACATAAGCAGGAACAAATGAATGCAACTGTTTCACAATCGTACTGTTTCTCTGTGCTCTGTCAAAACAAATAGTTTTAACATTTTTGAAGTTGTGTTCTTTTTTGTAAGTTTTTATCCTTGAATTCCTTTGTTGTAATGTAGTTCACACTTATTTATTTGTTGTTTACATTTCTGTGAGACATGCATGTGGTATCTCACCTCCTCTCACTATCATCACATTTGTGATGGTAATATATTCTTACCACTTGTCTCTTTATTCTACAACCAATGTGTAGTATGACAGCTATCAAGACTAGAGAAAGAGAACAAACATTTCAATGTCCACACAAACAGTTCATAATGTTGTGAAAAAAAGAAATAAAAATAAATCGCACAAGGGAGTTTTGAACACGGCTTGCCCTCCTTGCAGTCTAACACCACAACCACTTAACCATGATGCTGAGGCTCTTCCACTTCACTCAGTGTTGCACTTCAACTTGAAGTGTTCGCTATTTCTGTTTTACTTTTTTTTCCTACTGTTCAGTACAGCCTCCGGTCTTCCTGTTGTGGTGCTTGATCTGTGTTCAGTTTTTGAGATGCTATGCACAGGGCCATCTTACCACAAAATCTCTCTCTCTCTCTCTCTCTCTCTCTCTCTCTCTCTCTGTCTGTGTGTGTGTGTGTGTGTGTGTGTGTGTGTGTGTGTGTGTGTGTGTGTGTGTGTGTGTGTGTGTTTTTCTTTTATGGGAAGTTTCCCATGTGTGGAAACTTTTCTTTATTGAAAGCACTGCCAACACATTTACTCTTTCTGAATTCATAATGCATCTTAGACAAGTTTTTATCCTTTCCATTGTTAAGAGCAGCATTCTGCCTCGTATTTAGTCATGGGAACTGCAACAGATTTTTTACCAATTTAGTAATTCCACTGTCGACACAGTCTAGGTAATTGCAAGATATAAGGGGCAGTCAAATGAAAAATGAGATACATGGAAGAAAACTAAGTAAACTGTTTATTATTTGAAAAGTAACTATTGTAACTGCTAATACATTTATCCCATTGTGAGGCAAGACACTCGGTGCCTTCATGGTAAAATGTTCGCAGTTGCTTATGGAACCATAATTGTACCTAGGGGTGCACCTCTTCATCCGAAGTAGATTGCTTGCCACAGGTGTCATTCTTCAGGGTTTCAAGAATAAGGAAATTACCTTGGGAGGGATTGCGAATGTGGAGGATGTGTAAGTGAGACCTGTTGAAACTTCTGCGGTGTGCTCAAAACAACAATATGTGGCCAGGCCGGCATGTTATTGAAGTATTTTCAGCTACACTGCTGTAGTTTCACTGGAAAGTCCATACAAATTCTTCATAGAGTCCTAATTTCTTCCCTTGCACTTTCCGTATATATGAGTATAATCATGATTCTGTAGGACCCAAAAAACTTCCTTTCTGTGAAGGCATTGACCATCTTGTTTCACAGCAGGAAAAATGTATTAACGTTTATGGTAACAATGTGTGAAATAATGAACACCTTACTTCCTTTTTTCTGTCTGTCTCATTTCTATTTGACTGCCCCTTACAGATTACATGAGCAATATCATAGATATCAGACATGTAGTAGATTACTTTTAGTTCAGTTTCAGGCTTTTCTTTGTCAATCATGCTATGTGCTTCACTGGTCAGTACTATCTTTTCTGTAGGATGACCATTCTTAAAACTAGTGAAGCATTTTCTTGCAACAATTTAGTAGCTACTAAATGTTTAGTATTAGAATATCTACCAAATATATCCACACATATACAGTCCCACACTCCCTTAGCTACTTTTGTCTTTGAAGGATTCTCGCAGGTTTTTGAGTTGTTTTTTTTTTATTCTAAAAAAGCAGTCTTGAATTTTTTTATACTCATTAACTTTAAATGTGCTAATATCTCCTGATTATGTTTATTTGTAAATTATGTCAACATGAGACATAATATGATGACATTGTTATCATTTAGGTGTTCTAAAATTCATGTTGCTGCTGCAGTGGCTTGATCTGCATTTGATGTTGACTTAATTTCAGTAAAGCAGCTTTCTAATCTTCAGCATTCTTCTGTAGCACCACATTTCGAAAGCTTCTATTCTCTTCTTGCCCAAACTATTTATCATCCATGTTTCACTTCCATACATGGCTACACTCTATACAATCACTTTCCGAAACAACTTCCTGACACATAAATCAATACTCGATGTTAACAAATTTCTCTTCTTCAGAAATGCTTTCCTTGCCATTGCCAGTCTACCTTTTATATCCTCTCTACTTCGACCCTCATCAGTTATTTTGCTCCCCAAATAGCAAAACTCCTTTACTACTTAAGTGTCTCACTTCCAAATCTAATTCCCTCAGCATCACTCGACTTAATTTGACTATAATCCAGTATCCTTGATGTGCTTTTGTTGATGCTCATATTATATCCTCCTTTCAAGACACTGTCCATTCCGTTCAACTGCTCTTCCAAGTCCTTTGCTGTCTCTGACAGAATTACAATGTCATCAGTGAACCACAAAGTTTTTATTTCTTCTCCGTGGATTTTAATTCCTACTCCAATTTTTTTTTAACCCCTTACTGCTTGTTCAATATACAGATTGAATAACATCGGGAAGAGGCCACAACCATGTCTCACTCCCTTCCCAGCCAATGCTTCCCTTTCATGGCCCCCCATCTTCAGAATTTGGAAGAGAGTATGCCAGTCAACATTGTCAAAAGCTTTCTCTAAGTCCACAAATGCTAGAAATGTAGGTTTGCCTTTCCTTAATCTATCTTCTAAGATAAGTCGTAGGGTAAGTATTCCCTCACGTGTTCCAATATTTCTATGGAATCCAAACTGATCTTCCCTGAGTTCAGCTTCTACCAGTTTTCCATTCGTCTGTAAAGAATTTATGTTAGTATTTGCAGCAGTGACATATTTAACTGATAGTTCGGTGATTTTTCACATCTGTCAACACCTGCTTGCTTTGGGATTGGAATTATTATATTTCTCTTGAATTCTGACAGTATTTCGCCAGTGTCATACATCTTACTCACCAGATGGTAGAGTTTTGTCAGGGCTGGCCCTCCCAAGGCTATCAGTAGTTATAATGGGATGTTGTCTACTCTTGAAGCCTAGCATTGACTTAGGTCTTTCAGTGCTCTGTCAAACTCTTCACACAGTATCATATCTCCCATTTCATCTTTATCTTCAGACTTTTCCATTTCCATAATATTGTCCTCAAGTACACTGCCCATGTATAGACCCTCTATTTATTCCTTCCACCTTTCTGCTTTTCCTTCTTTGCTTACAACTGGGTTTCCATCTGTGCTCTTTGATATTCATACAAATGGTACTCTTTTCTCCCAAGGCCTGATTAATCTTCCTGTAGGCAGTATCTATCTTACCACTATATGCCTCTACACCCTTACACTTGTCCTATAGCCATCCCTGCTTAGCCATTTTGCACTTCCTGTCAATCTCATTTTTGAGACGTTTCTATTCCTTTTTGCCAGCTTCTTTTACTGCGTTTTTATATTTTCTCCTTTCATCAATTAAATTTAATACGTCTTCTGTTACCAAGGTGGTACAGACAAGCAGCCGTGTGAATTACTCTTGGACACATTATCCGAAAACTGTTCAAATGGTTCAAATGGCTCTGAGCACTATGCGACTTAACTTCTGAGGTCATCAGTCGCCTAGAACTTAGAACTAATTAAACCCAACTAACCTAAGGACATCACACACATCCATGCCCGAGGCAGGACTCGAACATGCGACCCTAGCGGTCGCTCGGCTCCAGACTGTAGCACCCACCGAAAACTGTCTTGAGCAGCTAAATCAACAGCCAACGCCTAATGGAAATAGTTTAGATCTCGTAGCCACAAACAGACCAGACCTCATCGACTGTCTCAGTGTTGAGACAGGGATTAGTGATAATGATGTTATCATTACGACTATGGTTGCGAAAGTTAAAAAGTCTGTCAAGAAGGCTAGGAGAGTATTCTTACTAGAAAGAGTGGATAAGCAGTGGTTAGCATCTCACTTAGTAAATGAATCGACTTCATTTACTTCTGGTACAATGGATGTGGAAGAATTGTGGTCAAATTTTAAACACATTGTAAATCACGCATTGGACAAGTATGTGCCGAAAAAGTGGGTTATGGACAGAAAAGACCCAGCGTGCCTTAACATCACAATTTGGAGAATGCTCAGGAAGCAAAGACAGTTGCACTCGCGGTACAAGAAAGATCGGGAGAATGAGGACAGGCAAAAGTTAGTAGAGATTCATGCTGCTGTAAAAAGAGCGATGCGTGAAGCATACACCCACTACCACCGTCATACCTTAGCAAAAGATCTTGCAGAAAACCCAAGGAAATTCTGTTCTTACGTAAAATCGGTAAGCGGGTTGAAGGATTCCATCCAGTCACTCACTGATCAGTCTGGCCTGACAACAGAAGACTGCAAAACGAAAGCTGAAATTTTAAATTTAGCATTTGAGAAATCTTTCATGCAGGAGAATCGTACAAACATCCCGCTGTTTGAGTCTCGTACAGATGCCTGTATGGAGGACATAGTGATAGACATCCCTGGGGTTGTGAAGCAGCGGAAGGGTTGAAAATAAATAAATCGCCAGGTCCTGATGGAATTCCAATTCGGTTTTACAGACAGTACTCTACTGCATTGGCTCCTTACTTAGATTGCATTTATTGCGAATCTCTTGCCCAATGTAAAGTCCCAAGCGACTGAAAAAAAGCACGGGTGACACCTGTATATAAGAAGGGTAGAAGGACAGATCCTCAAAATTACAGACCAATATCCTTAACATCGGTTTGTTGCAGGATTCTCGAACAAATTCTCAGTTCGAATATAACTAATTTCCTTGAGACAGAGAAATTGCTGTCCATGCATCAGCATGACTTTAGAAAGCATCGCTCCTGCGAAACGCAACTCGCCCTTTTTTCACACGATATCTTGCTTACCATGGAAGAAGGGTGTCAGACAGATGCCATATTCCTTGACTTCCGGAAAGCGTTTGACTCGGTGCACACTGCAAACTCCTAAGTTAGGTACAAGCATATGGGATTGGTTCCCAAATATGTGAGTGGCTTGAAGACTTCTTCAGTAATAGAACCCACTACGTTGTCCTCGATGGTGAGTGTTCATCGGAGGTGAGGGTATCATCTGGAGTGCCCCAGGGAAGTGTGGTAGGTCCGCTGTTGTTTCCTATCTACATAAATGATCTTTTGGATAGGGTGGATAGGAATGTGCAGCTGTTTGCTGATGATGCTGTGGTGTACGAGAAGGTGTCGTCGTAGAGTGACTGTAGGAGGATACAAAATGACTTGGGCAGGATTTGTGATAGGTGTAAAGAGTGGCAGCTAACTCTAAATATAGATAAATGTAAATTAATGCAGATGAATAGGAAAAAGAATCTCGTATTGTTTGAATACTCCATTAGTAGTGTAGCGCTTGACACAGTCACACCAATTAAATATTTGGGCGTAACATTGCAGAGCGATAGAAAGTAGGACAAACATGTAATGGCAGTTGTGGGGAAGGCAGATAGTCATCTTCAGTTCATTGGTAGAATTTTTGGAAGATGTGGTTCACCTGTAAAGGAGACCGCTTATGAAACACTGATACAGCCTACTCTTGAGTACTGCTCGAGTGTTTAGGATCCCTATCAGGTCAGATTGAGGGAGGACATAGAAGCAATTCAGAGGCGGGCTGCTAGATTTGTTACTGGTAGGTTTGATCATCACGCGAGTGTTACAGAAATGCTTCAGGAACTCGGGTGGGAGTCTCTAGAGCAAAGCAGGCATTCTTTTTGTGAATCGCTACTGAGGAAATTTGGAGAACCAGCATTTGAGGCTGACTGCAGTACAATTTTACTGCCGCCAACTTATATTTTGTGGAAAGACCACAAAGATAAGAGAGATTAGGGCTCGTTCAGAGGCATATAGGCAGTCATTGTTGCCTTGTTCTGTTTGGGAGTGGAACAGGGAGAGAAGGTGCTAGTTGTGGTACGAGGTACCCTCCGCCACGCACCGTATGGTGGATTGCAGAGTATGTATGTAGATGTAGATGTAGATTTCTACTAGCCCTCGTCTTTTTACCTACTTGATCCTCTGCTGCCTTCACTACTACATTCCTCAAAGCTACCCATTTTTTTTCTACTGTATTTCTTTCCCCCATTCCTGTGATTCTCACAATATGGCACAAATATCATCATCTCAAGGTGTGCAAACGGCTACTGAAGTGCGACCAAACTGAAGAAAATTTTTTGCACCAGATTATGACCTATTATGGACCATGGAAGTACCGTTACACCCCAGAACAGAAAAAAAGCAATATAAAATGGCACAAAAAGGGCAAATCTGCACCCACAAAAACCAAAGACCGTCTCTCTGTAGGTAAGGTTCTCAAAAGTCTTTTTCTATTTTAAAGGAGTGTTTCTCATTGATTTTCTCCATCAATGCCATACTGCGAACACTGCACACTACTGACATCTTCCAACCAAACAAAATGTGTAAAGTGTCAGAACAAGCATGCAGTTCTGATCTGGAACATAATTGTGCTTCGTAACAATGACCGACCCCACACAACTGCCCAAACTACACAAAAAATTCCAAAATTGTTCTGGACCAGACTAGAACTTCCTCCCTACTGTCCAGATGTATCACCCTCCAATTTTCCTTTGTTTGTGCCCTTAAAGGAAGCAGTCAGAGGACATATTTGATGATGATGGGCATATAGAAGTGTTCGTGCACAACTAGCTGCTGTCATAGCTGTTCATTTCAAAAAATGGTGTCAATAAAGTGCCTACTTTCTGGGAAGATTGGGTTTTCTGTTCAGTTTATTAGGAAAAATTAGGCTGTATATATGAATTTATCTGAAGCTTACATGTTGTTGTTGTTGTTGTTGTGGTCTTCAGTCCTGAGACTGGTTTGATGCAGCTCTCCATGCTACTCTATCCTGTGCAAGCTTCTTCATCTCCCAGTACTTACTGCAACCTACATCCTTCTGAATCTGCTTACTGTATTCATCTCTTGGTCTCCCTCTACGATTTTTACCCTCCGCGCTGCCCTCCATAAGCTTACATAAACCTATAAAAAAATTACTCTTTGTATCTGACTCACCCTCACACATTGTTATCCTTCTTCCAGCTATTTGATTCATGTTTTTGTTCTTTTATTTTTTTTTTTACAGAAACCTTCATCCTTGGCCTTTCATTCACAAGAAATGAATTTTGTGACTGCAAGTGAACCTCAATACTTTAAATGTTCACAGCTGTCTCTGCATGAAAAAGCTACAGTTACAAAAAGAGGTCATTAAACACATAATGTTCTGATATTCAGCCAGACTCAAGTAACAGCAATTATCATATTCATAGCTTTAATTCTGAGTGGTCCTAATGAAAAAGTTGACTTTGTAGCTATGGAGTAAAACATACATTATTTTGCTTAACATGTCTTCTGTTTGGAGGTGATATAATGCAGACGAGTGGTGGCAGAAACATAAACAATATGAAAGAATAAACTGAAAAGTATGAGGTCTCAGATTGTTAGACAATGGGAGGTGGAAGGAGTATATAGAGGATCTATACAAGGGCGATGTACTTGAGGACAATATTATAGAAATGGAAGAGAATGTAGATGAAGATGAAATGGGAGATACGATACTGCGTGAAGAGTTTGACAGAGCACTGAAAGATCTGAACCAAAACAAGGCTCCAGGAGTAGACAACGTTCCATTAGAACTACTGACGGCCTTGGGAAAGCCAGTCCTGACAAAACTGTACCATCTGGTGAGCAAGATGTATGAGACAGGCGAAGAACCCTCAGACTTCAAGAAGAATATAATAATTCCATCCCAAAGAAAGCAAGTGTTGACAAATATGAAAATTACCGAACTATCAGTTTAATAAGTCACGGCTGCAAAATACTAACGCGGATTCTTTACAGACGAATGGGAAAACTAGTCGAAGCCAACCTCGGGGAACATCAGTTTGGATTCCGTAGAAATGTTGGAACACGTGAGGCAATACTGACCCTACGACTTATCTTAGAAGCTAGATTAAGGAAAGGCAAACCTACGTCTCTAGCATTTGTAGACTTATAGAAAGCTTTTGAGCATGTTGACTGGAATTCGCTCTTTCAAATCCTGAAGGTGGCAGGGGTAAAATACAGGGAGCGAAAGGCTATTTACAATTTGTACAGAAACCAGATGGCAGTTACAAGAATTGAGGGACATGAAAGGGAAGCAGTGGTTGGGAAGGGAGTGAGACAGGGTTGTAGTCTATCCCCGATGTTATTCAATCTGTATATTGAGCAAGCAGTAGAGGAAACAAAAGAAAAATTTTGAGTAGGTATTAAAATCCATGGAGAAGAAATAAAAATTTTGAGGTTCGCCGATGACATTGTAATTCTGTCAGAGACAGCAAAGGACTTGGAAGAGCAGTTGAACGGAATGGACAGTGTCTTGAAGGGAGAATGTAAGAAGAACAACAACAAAAGCAAAACGAGGATAATGGAATGTAGTCGAATTAAGTCGGTTGATGCTGCGGGAATTAGATGAGGAAATGAGACACTTAAAGTAGTAAAGGAGTTTTGCTATTTGGGGAGCAAAATAACTGATGAGGGTCGAAGTAGAGAGGATATGAAATGTAGACTGGCAGTGGCAAGGAAAGCGTTTCTGAAGAAAAGAAATTTGTTATGATAGAGTACAGATTTAAGTGCCAGGAAGTCATTTCTGAAAGTATTTGTATGGAGTGTAGCCATGTATGGAAATGAAACAAGGGCGATAAATAGTTTAGACAAGAAGAGAATAGAAGCTTTTGAAATGTGGTGCTACAGAAGAATGCTGAAGATTAGTTGGGTAGATCACATAACTAATGAGGAAGTATTGAATAGGATTGGGGAGAAGAGAAGTTTGTGGCACAACTTGACTAGAAGAAGGGATCGGTTAGTAGGACATGTGTTGAGACATCAAGGGATCACCAATTTAGTATTGGAGGGCAGCGTGGAGGGTAAAAATCGTAGAGGGAGATCAAGAGATGAATACACTAAGCAGATTCAGAAGGATGTAGGTTGCAGTAGGTACTGGGAGATGAGGCAGCTTGCATAGGATAGGGTAGCATGGAGAGCTGCATCAAACCAGTTTCAGGACTGAAGACAACAACAACAACAACAACATTGTGAGAAGGTGAGACACCCTTCTTGCAGACACTTTCCAAAATTCAAAGTTGTCAGTAATTATCACCTGAGCACTAGTGTAGCTCATGCGAACCACTGGAGCAGTTTCAGAAACTGTTATCAAGTGGTAGTTGTCAATAAGCTGTCTAACCATGGGAATATTCTCCTCAGTCATTTTGGTCCTTGGGTGATGTTGGTGAGTTGCATTCTCAATTGTTTCTCATCCTCATAAAAACTATTTGTGCCATAAATACACTTGAATGTGTTCAGGGTGTTGCCACTGAACTGTGAAGCAAGTATCTTCAAAATTTTTGATAATGTTATGTCCTCTGTTGGAAGACTTGATTATAATGCATTTCACAACAAGTGACAGTAACTCCTACACAGACATTGCAATTCTGATTAAAGACACAGTACAACAACGTTATAGTTGTGAAGAACAGTCAAGGGAAATGAAAGCAACAATGAGCGGATATCGTGACTATCTCCATTTACAAGAAAACTAGTAAAACAAAACTTCTGTTTTATTTGATTCACCCTTGTAATTCTACATTCAAGGATGTAGTATTAGTTTTTAAACACAGCACACAGGGCAATATTTTACTTTTTCAGGAAACTGTGCACTTTTTGAGTTTATTATTTGACTCGAAATTAACTTGGCTTCCGAACCTGAAGGACCTACACACAGAGGACTTCCAGTCATTGAATATTGTGAAATGGCTTAGCAGGAAAGCATGGGGAGGTGACAGGTCCCATCTCATGCAGATTTATAGGGCATTGATGTATCACGTTTAGATTATGGGAGCATGGTCTACGGGTCAGCCTATCTTTCCTACCTTATGTGTTAGATGCTGTCCACCATCTGGACATTTGTATATGGACTGGAGCCTTTTGGACCAGCCCAGTTCATTGTGTCTGTCTGCAGAGGCTGGTGAACCACCGCCCTGCACTCGACGATGTATCCTTTTGACAGGCTTTGAAAATCTTAGCGTCACGTCAGTCATTGGCATTTAGTGGAGTGGTCCAAAGCAACTTTGGACGACTGTTCAGGAATTAGCTCCATGTAAACAAGCCATTTGTAATACGTGCCACTGACTGTCTCAAGGATCTGGATCTATCAGATCCCCAAGTACACTACCAGGGATGGAATGCGTTACTGCCTTGGTGTCCGGTACAAGAAAATTTGTACTCCAGATTACATTTTTACGACTTTGTTTTCTTTCATTTTAACTATGTACCACACTTTTGTCATTGTTCATACAGAAGGATACTAACAAGATAATATCCTCAGTTGTTTCACTGTTTTCCCCAAAAAGGTTTTCAGAGTGTGTCTTTTGGAACAATTTACAAATTATGATGCAGAATTTTATGGCACTGGAGAGGATTCACAGATATCATCATACAAGGTTTTTTGTCTGTTCCAACTCGCTTACTGAATCTAGTAGACCAGTTGATTCAGCTCGTCCATGACCCTTAACAGCAGCTCCAACACCATGGCAAGAAAGTGACATTTTGGTGGGTATCTGGCCGTATCAGGATACAGGAAAACGTGACCAATAAAGCAGCCAAGGAAGCATGTTGGGGTGGTGTTGTCTGTCAATGTCCTATCATGTTGAATCCTGTCACCTCATTTTCTGACAGGTGTGCAATGGGAGACTGAATGTTTGAAGGTGACAGAAGACAAATTGCAGATACCAAAATAGACCACACAGGCATGGTGGTCTTCATGTTTGCCTCACTGCTTGAAGGAGGTTCTACATATCAAGCTGTGCATAGGGCATAGCCATTTAACATGTGGCTTTCTCCACCAGCTGGAGGATCCACCACCCTGTGAGTTTTGTGGTGTGCCACTTCCAATTCAGCAGATTTTGGCAATCTGTATCTTCTATACAGATACCAGGGCTGCCCCCAGCCTCGATGGACATTCACCACCAGCCTCATCGATACTGATTTCAGTGTTACAAGAGTGATGAAATTTTGTGAACTGTCAGGCCTTATCCCTAAATTGGGGGGAAGGGAGGAAAAACTTAAATGCAATATAAACTGCTCCACATGTGGGACAGTCTCCACCCCCAACCATGAGATTGGCATGCTGACTTTTTGTCTGGGTGCTGGTGACCATGATGTTGAGCATCCCTTACTTAGTCATTATTTTTGTCGTCATGTGGGAAAAAGTACAGGTGACTCCCTTATAGAGAGTGTCCCACACGAATTTTTCAATATTCAGGGATATGAGCAAAAATGTCTAGTAAACATTGGCTCTGAAATAAATACCTTAAGGGCTGTGAGTACTCGTTCAGTAGAAAAGCTGTGTTCCACACTAGTAAAGAAGAATAGGCACTTATAGTGCTACAGGTATGCACTTTAGTGCCCATGTTTACTAGACTTTTTTGTTTCAGATGAGCCGGCCGCTGTGGCTGAGTGGTTCTAGACGCTTCAGTTGGGAACTGCACTGCTGCTGTGGTCGCATGTTCGAATCCTGCCTGGGGCAATGAATGTGTGTGATGTCCTCAGGTTCAGAATTCAAATATAAGTATCCTTCAGAGGCAAAAGCTTCTGTCAACAAATCAACAGATTTATAAAGCATCGAATCTCGGTTGGCCCTTTTCTTACACAATACCTGGAAACCATGGAAGATGGGCAACAGGTAGGTTTCATGTTCCTAGATTTCTGGAAAGTGTTTGACACAGTGCCCCACTCGAGACTGTTAACAAAGATCTAGCATTCGAAATAATTTGTCCAGTATGTGAGTGGCTCAAAAGATTTTTAATAAAACCATGTATGTCATCCTGCATTGTGAGTGTTCATCGAAGACAAAGGTATCATCAGATTTACCCAAGGCAAGTGTTCTGGATATGCATAAGCGATTTGGTGGATAGGATGAGCAGCAGTCTGCAGCTGTTTGCTGATGTTGCTGTATGTATAGGGCATTGTAATCTTTAAGTGAGTGTAGAAGGATCCAGCATGACTTGAACCTAATTTCTGTATGGTTTGTTGAATGACATCTTGCTCTAAATATAGAAAAATGTAAATTAGTGCAGATTAATAGGAAAAACAATCATGTTCAAATACATAAGTAATTGAACAGCAACATCAATTACATATCTACTCTGAAGCGCCAAAGAAACTGATACAGGCATGTGTATTCAAATACAGAGATAGGTAAACAGGCAGGATATGGCTCTGCAGTTGGCAGTGCCTCTCTAAGGCAAGTGTCTGGCACAGTTGTTAGGTTAGTTGCTGCTGCTACAATGGCAGGTTATCGAGATTTAAGTGAGTTTGAAAATTGTGTTAGAGGTGGCGCATGAGCGATGGGACACAGCATCTCCGAGGTAGTGATGAAGTGGTGATTTTCCCATATGACCATTTCACAAATATACTATGAATGTCAGGAATCTGGTAAAACATCATATCTCTGACATCACTGCTGCTGGAAAAAGATCCTGCAAGAAAGGGACCAACGACGACTTAAGAGAATCACTCAACACGACAGAAGTGAAACCTTCCACAAATTTCTGCAGATTTCAATGCTGTGTCATCAACAAGTGTCAGCATGCGAACCATTGAATGAAACGTCACCCATATGTGCTTTCAGAGCAGGAGGCCCCACGTGTACCCTTGATGTCTGCATGACACACACGTTGTCTCACCTGGGCACGTCAACGCTGACATTGGACTGTTGACAACTAGACACATGTTGCTTGGTCAGACAAGTCCCTTTCTAAATTGTATTGACCAGATGGATGTGTACAGTTATGGAAACAACCTCGTGAATCTGTGAACCCTTCATGTCGGGGGAAACTGTTAAAGCTGGTGGATGCTCTGTAATCGTGTGGGGCATGTGCAGTTGGAGTAATATGGTTCCCCTGTTATGTCTAGATATGACTCTGACAGGTGACACACATGTGAGCATTCTGTCTGATCACTTTCATCCATTCCTGTCCATTGTATGTTCCTACAGATTTGAGGAGTTCCAGCAGAACAATCTACATCTACGTGGATACTCTACAAATCACATTTAAGTGCCTGGCAGAGCATTCATTGAGCCACGTTCACAATTCCAATCTCGTATAGCATGCGAAAAGGATGAACACCTATACCTTTCCAAACGAGCTCTGATTACCCTTATCTTTTTCGTGGTGATCGTTTCTTCCTAAGTAGGTCAGTATCAACAAAATATTTGCGCATTCGGAGGAGAAAGTTGGTGATTGGAACTTTGTGAGAAGATTGTCACAACAAAAAAAACGCTTTTCTTTTAATGATGTCCAGCCCAAATCCTGTATCATTTCAGTGACACTCTCTCCCATATTTTGCAATAATAGAAAATGTGCTGCCCTTCTTTGAATTTTTTCAATGTCCTCTGTCAATCCTGTCTGGTAAGGATCCCACACAACACAGCAGTATTCTAAAAGAGGACAGACAAGTATAGTACAGGCAGTCTCCTTAGTAGATCTGTTACATTTTCTAAGTGTCCTGTCAATAAAATGCAGTCTTTGGATAGCCTTCCCCACAATGTTTTCTATCTGTCCCTTCCAATTTAAGTTGTTCATAATTGTAATTTCTAGGTATTTAGTTGAATTTATGGCCTTTAGATTTGACTGATTTATAGTGTAATTGAAGTTCAACTGATTGCTTTTAGCACTCATGTGGATGACCTCACACTTCTCATTATTTACAGTCAACTGTCAATTTTTGCACCATACAGATATCTTTTCTGAATCATTTTAGAATTTGTTTTTATCTTCTGATGACTTTATTAGTCGATAAACGACAGCATCATCTGCAAACATCCTAAGACGGCTGCTCAGATTGTATCCCAAGTCATTTATATACATCAGGAACAGCAAAGGGCCTGTAACACCACTTTGGGGAACGCCAGAAATCACTTCTGTTTTACTCGATGACTTTCTGTTAATTACTATGAACAGCGACCTCTCTGACAAGAAATCACGAATCCAGTCACATAACTGAGACGATATTCCATAAGCACGCAATTTCACTACAAGCCACTTACGTGGTTCAGTGTCAAAAGCCTTCTGGAAATCCAGAAATACGGAATTATAATAATAATAATAATAATAATAATAATAATAATTCATAACAGGTCACTCACAGTTGGCTCTCGGGTGCCATATGATCAACAACTACGTAAATACATTTAACGTTGTTCCATAGATCATGGATATGACATTTTGTAATGATGTGAAATGTGTAATTTTAAATAGTTTTCTACACCATGCAGTTACTACTTCATATCTAAGAATTCATCTATTGAGTAGAAGGAGTTGTCATTCAGAAATTCTTTTAATTTGCTTTTCATTGGTGGTTGGCTACCTGTCAGACTTTTAATACTATTTGGGAAATGACCAAAGGTTTTTGTGGAAGCATAATTTACCCTTTTCTGTGCCAAAGTGAGATTTAATCCAGAGTAGTGAAGATCATCCTTTCTTCTAATGTTGTAGCTATGCACTTTGCTGTTATTTTTTAACCCGACCTAGATGTAAGTAAAAATATAATTTATAAAAATGATAAATAAAATCATAAATAACATGTATATAAGATTCACTTTACCAAACCACACAGGTGCATTTGAGAATGGCATTGTATGCTGAAAGAAGCGAACTTGTTGAACAGAAATCTCTGTATACGAGGGCTGTTCAAAAAATTCCAGAACTTGTCCACTACCAGACCTTTCACTTACTGTGTGTGCATAGTCTCCTTTGAAATACTCTCCTCCACAATTGATACACTACTTGCGATGCCATTTCCACTTTCAAGACCATTGTTGGTATGCATCTTGCTGGATCGCTTTAAGTTGCATCTGCTGCGAATTTTCTTCAATGTTTCCTATTCTTGCAAATCTTTGTCCTCTGTGTGGTTTACTATTTTGGAAATTAAAACAAAATCTATGGGAGACAGGTCTGGAGAGCACAGAGGATGAGGCAGCACAGTGATTTTGTTTTTTGTGCGATAGTCATACAACATCAGGGATGAATGTGTGGGTGCGTTACTGTGATGAAAGAGCCATGAATTGTCTGACAACATTTCAGCCCCCTGGGATTAGAATAGGCCAGAGATATTCATGCCTGTCATAAGAGGTGAGTAAAAGGAGTCTCTTACCTTCCGGTGTTTATGCGATGGTCCCCTGTAGGGTTTGACCTCTGTTTTTGAAAATTTTCCCAAAGAGCGTGCCAACTGGGAAAGGGCACCTTACATGGTGCATTGCGTCCATCATGCATTGAGATCTTTAGCCCACATTCACGTCGTGGCATTGCAATCCCACACATCTTCCATCTCGTGGGTGAGGACACCTTCCTGGGTACATTTTCCTCCACCCACTATGCAGTGTCGTTTTCTGCGCCGATTTTGACTTTGGAATTCTTGGCACCTCATATCCATCACAGTAGCTAGTCTATTTTGGTGGGACTGCCATGTACCCTGTTGGTTGTAGCCCCTGACTACACAGGGATCGCTCTGCTGATGACTGCATTTTTAACTGCCCACATATGCCAAGAAGTAGTGCCAGTCACTCTGGAGCGTCGGGAGTGGGTGGCATCTGGGCGGATGACGCGCGAAAAGTGTACCATGTCATCACTTGCTGGTGATTAAATGCCAGCGGTCTCTAAGTGTTCCAAGTCTCAGTACAATGCAAGGAAATATGATCCTAAATCACTCCTCTCCCTGGCCACACCATGGGAGGAATGCTAAGCTAAAAATGGCACTGAACCTTATTTGCCCCCGTACCACATATGTACAAGAGCTGATGCGGACTCCTTTGTCTTGATGATGCCTCAGTTTTTTGTAGAGCATTTAGAGGACAAGTTCGGGGAGGTGGAGGGCTTGTCCATACTGTGGTCAGGGTCAGTCTTGATAAAAACAGCATCCTCTGCCCAGTCATGGGCATTCCTTGTTTGTGACAAACTGGGGGATGTTTCCGTAACCATCACGCACCATAAGACCTCAAATATGGCCCTTCTTTTGCTGTCTGACAGCAGGGTGTGCGCAAACGTAGAGCGACGAGGAGTTTATTTCATCCAGCGCATCCATTGGGGTCCGAGGGATAATCAGGTTGCCACCAGTCCCTTCATCTTGGCCTTCGAGGATGACACAGTAACCGAGAAGATCAAGGTGATGGTCTACTTCTGTGATGTCAAGCCATCTATCCCTCCCCCAATGCAGTGCTTTAAGTGCTGGAAGTTCAGCCGTATGTCTTCCCGCTGTACTTTCAGCATCATCTGTCGAGATTGTGGATGTCCATCCCACCCCAATAATCCATGCGTCTCCCCTCCCATCAGTGTCAACTGCTGAGAACATCATTATCCTTGCTCATCAGACTGCAGGATTTTACAGTAAGAAAGGAAAATCATGGAATAAAAGACCCTGGACTGACTGACCTACACTGAGGCTAAGAGGAACTTTGAAACGTACATCCTGTGGCTAAGGCCTCGTCGTATGCCACCACTACAAGAACAGTTGCAGCCCCATCAGTTGTGTGAGTTCCAGTTGCCTCTCAGAGCTGGAAGACATCAGCTGCCCCTTTGATGGTGGGGGGCACTTCCCTCACTGTTGGTCCTGCACCACCTACCTCGGGAGCACTGTCCTCCAACCATCAGGGACACCAGTCCCCACTTCTCAGCTGGAGAAGCGTAAGTCTCCTTCGGCTCCTATCACTACAAAGTTGTCCCTTGGGTCACTCTCTTCCCAGGTTTCTGCTAGTGGGAAAGATGCCACCCACCACTGGCTGAAGTTCCCAAAAGCAGATGGTCATAGGGCTTCATGATAATCCTCCATCCCAGAGACAGAATCAGTGAATCCGTCCCAGCCAGAGAAACCCAAGGATCAGCGAGAGAATTTCAGAAAGAAGACCCCCAAAACCAAGGGAATTGGGGTGGCACCCACACCAACTGCTGCCCACAACCTCTGCATCTGCGTCTGAGGATGAGATGAAGATTCTGGCATCCACTTAGGACCTAGATCTCGCCATACCCTCACACACAGTGGGTGTAGCCTGTTCAGAAAAAAGTCGGTAGCAGCAGGTGACCCTGAGGCATATACTGCGTCATTGAGTGTTTCATGCCTTCCCAGTCTCACGAACACATCATCCTCCAGTGGAATTGCGGCGGTTTTTTCCACCACCTGGCTGAGGTACGAGAACTGTTAAGCTTTACACCTGCTTTCTGCATCGCCCGCCAGGAAACATGGTCCCCTGCCCTTCATGGCTACTGGGGATATTACAAGAACCGCAGTGAATATAATAGAGTATTAGGTGGAGTTTGCGGTTATGTCCTCAACTCAGTATGTAGTGAACCTGTCCCCCTTCAAACTCCTCTTGAAGCTGTGGCTGTCAGGATAAGGACAACACAGGAAATAACTGTCTGCAACGTCTATCTCCCTCCAGATGATACAGTACCCCAGAATGTATTGGCTGCACTGATTGATCAACTCCCTAGATATTTCCTACTTATGGGAGATTTTAACGCCCATAACTCCATGTGGGGTAGCCCCATGTTTACTGAGCGTGGCAGAGGTGTCGAATTGTCCCAACTCGATGTCTCTCTCTTAAATACAAGTTGCCCCCACACACTTCAGTGTGGCACATGGCACCTATTTGGCCATTGATCTCTCAGTCTGCAGTCCTGTCCTTCTTTCATCTATCCACTGGAGAGCACATGACGACCTGTGTGGTAGTGATCACTTCCCCATCTTCCTGTCACTCCTCCGGCGTCATGCCCACGAGCGCCTACCTAGATGGTCTTCAAACAATGCATACTGGGTAGCCTTCACCTCTGCTATCACTGTTGAATCTCCCCCACATGGTGCCATCGGTGTTGTGATTGAGCAGGTGACTACAACGACCGCTTCTGCTGCGGAATGCGCGATCCCTCTTTCTCTAGTGTGCCCTGGCAAAAGACAGTACCTTGGTGGTCGCCAGAAGTCGCCGAGGCAAGAGCATTGGCAAGCTCTACAACGAAAAAAGTGGAACCCTTCCCTAGAGCACCTAATAGCCTTTAAGTGGCTCCGTGCCTGCATTTGCTTGCATATAAAACGACGAAAACAGGAGTGTTGGGAGAGCTATGTGTTGATCATTGGGTGCCATGTGTCACCTTCCCAAGTCTGGACGAAGATCAGACATCTTTGTGGGTATCAGACCCTAACAGGTGTCCCTGGAATTAACATCGATGGTGGGCTCTCAACCAACACAGAGGCGATTGCTGAGCACTTTGCTCGAGCCTCTGTGTCAGAGAACTACCCCCGAGCCTTTCACATCCTCAAATAGCAGATCAAAGGAAAGTCCTCTCGTCCATAGATGCCACAGTAAACCCTATAACACCCCCTTTACAGAGTGGGAGCTCCTCATCCCTTGCACATTGCCCCAACACAGCTCCTGGGTCGGATTGGATCGCATCCACAGTCAGATGATTAAACATCTCTCGTCTGATTACAAGCGATATCTCCTCATCATCTTCAGCCGGTTCTGGTGTGATGGCATCTTTCCATCGAAATGGCGAGAGAGCACCATAATTCTGGTGCTAAAACCCAGTAAAAATCAGCTTGATGTGGATAGCTATTGGCCCATCAGCCTCACCAATGTTAGCTGTAAGCTGCTGGAACGTATGGTGTGTCAGCAGTTGGATTGGGTTCTGGAGTCACGTGGCCTGCTGGCTCCATGTCAGGGCGGCTTCTGCCAGGCTCGCTCTACTACTGATAATCTTGTGTCCCTCGAGTCTACCATCCGAACAGCCTTTTCCAGACGCCAACATCTGGTTGCCGTCTTTTTTTCCTTGTGTAAAGCATACGACACAACTTGGCAACATCATATCCTTGCCACATTGTATGAGTGGTATCTCCTGGGCCCGCCTCCGATTTTTACCCAAACCTTCCTGTCGCTCTGTACTTCCTGTGCCCAAGTTGGTGCCTCCCATAGTTCCCCCTGTATTCAGGAGAATGGAGTTCTGTAAGGCTCCTTATTGAGTGTATCTCATTGGCCATTTACGGCCTAGCTGTAGGGCTGTTGTCCCCTTCTCTGTATTCCGATGACTTCTGCATTTTGTATTGTTCCTCCAGTACTGGTGTTGCTGAGCAGCGTCTACAGGGAGCCATTCACAAGATGCAGTCCCACTCACTGTATTTGAGACATATTGGTTTTTAGGACTGGTTTTCTGATTACCGATTGACCTGTCTACTTCACCTTTGTCAGCTTAAGCGGAAGTGCTGGCAGCAACTCGAGGCCATTGGCTGTCTGAGCAACACCATCTAGGGTGCAGATCACTCTGTGCTGCTGCAGCTCTATAGAGCCCTTGTTCAATCCCACCTTGACTATGGGAGTCTGGTTTACGGTTCGGCAGCACCCTCAGTGTTGTGTTTACTCGACCCAGTGCATCACTGTGGCATTTGCCTAGTGACAGGAGCTCTTACAATGAGTCTGGTGACCAGTGTTCTGGTGGACGCCAGAGTCCCTCAATTGCAGCCCTGACGCTCACAACTGCTCGCCAGTTCTGTTGCCCACATTCGTAGTTCTCCGTCATTTCCTCTTGATTCTTGAATGTTCCGGGGCTCTGAATTTATTTACACTTATGGCTGAATGGCTGATGGTAATGTTGGCTTCGCCTATATCCACAGAGACCATATTGAACAGCATTCCTTGACCGCTGGCTGCAATGTATTCACTGCAGAGCGTGTGGCCATATCTCGTGCATTTCAGTACATCTGTTCCTGTTCTGGTGAGTCGTTTTTTCTCTGTTCTGACTCTCTGAGCAGCTTAGAAGCTACCAACCAGTGCTACCCTCGCCATCTTTGGTTGCAAACATCCAGGAGCCCATCTCTGCCCTGGAATGGTCCACTCATTCAATAGTGTTTGTGTGGACCCCAGCACATGTCGGAATCCGAGGCAACGAACTTGCTAACAGGCTGGCCAAGCAAGCTATGCGGAAACCGCTCCTGGAGATGGGCATCTCTGAAACTAACCTGCATTCTGTTTTAAGCCACAAGGTTTTTCGGCTTTGGGAGAGGGAGTGGCATAACAGTATGCACAAAAAACTGTGTGTTATTAAGGAGACTGCGAATGTGTGGGAGTCTTCCCTGCGGGCTTCTCACAGGGAATCAGTTGTCCTTTGTTGGCTTCGCATTGGCCGTATGTGGCTCACACATGGTTACCTTCTCCATTGCGAGGACCCACCTCAGTGTTGCTGCGGTTCCCAAATGACAATGATCCTCCTCTTGCTGGACTGCCCACTTTTGTGCCACTCTGCGGCAGACTTTTAACTTTCCCAGTACCCTACCTTCGGTGTTGGGCAACAATGCCTCAACAGCAGCTTTAGTCTTCCCTTATTCGTGAGGGTGTGTTTTATCATTTGATCTGAGTTTTAGCGCATGTCCTTTGTCCCTCTTTGTCCTCCACCCTAGGACCTTTAGGGTGGAGATTTTAATGTGTTGCAGAGTGGCTGGCTTCTCATTTTTTATTCTCATGGTCTGCTGGCCATGGTAATCTGTCTTCTTGTTTTTAATCTTTTCTCTCTGTTTCTTGCGTCCGTCTGTAGTTTTCTTGTCCTGTTTTGTCCTTTGTAGTGTTCGTTGTCTTCTGTCATTCTTCTGGTTCTTCCTTTCCCCTGTTATTGTGCAATACATATTTTTTTTCTTCTTTCCTTTGGGTAATTGTTCTACTGGGAACAAGGGACAGATGACCTTGCAGTTTGGTCTCTTCCCCCCCCCCTTTTAAACCAACCGACCAAGTTCAGGCCATATCCTGCTCACAATTCCCTGCAGGTGTCGCAACACATCCCTACAGTATCATTGATTAACAGTTTGTCCCTGTGGCATGAATTCATGACGATGTTCCTGACATTAGTGTCAGCAGTAGATGTCGAAGGGCGTCCTGAATGAGGGACATCTTTAATTTCCATCTGGACATTTTTAAACAATGTGAATCATTTTTAAACTGAGTACACCTTAAGCGCTTATACCGTAGGCTTCCTGCATCATTTAGTGTGTGTCTGTAAGTGTTTTCTCGAGTTTCACACAAAATTTAATGCAGACATCTTGTTCCTCTGGCTCTGCCATATCAAAATTTGCAAACTGTGACACCTTTTAATCAATACATCATTGAATAATAGCTAACAGCCATACAACAATGAAACTTCTGGCCCTTACTCATTAAACACAGACGTGTGCAGGGCTCGAAACCGCATTTCAGTCCAACACACCATTGGCACAAAATTACAAATGGTCTGCAATTTTTGAACAGATCTCGTACAAGTAAATAAGGATTAAATTGCAGCTACAAGATTTGACTTCGTATAAAACTAGTAAGAAAGTTTAGAGAAGTGGTGTTTGTCATAGGCTGCAAAATGATCCTACAGCTACCCATGTATGTCTTGCATAAGAACAGTGAAGAAAAGATACGAAAAATGTGGTTTCAGAAGGAAACATATAGAGAACCATTTTTTCCTAACAGCACTTGTAAGTGGGACAGAAAAGGGAATGACTAACAGTAGTAAAAGCAGTGCATCTCCATGTGCTATTACAAGATTGGTGTCCAGTAGTGTGAAGAGAATTGAAGAGAACCAGTAAATAAGGTCTCCACATCAGTTAAGGAAGTTCTTCTAAACAGTGATTTACTATTGGGAATGTCAGAACATCGTTAAATTCCTCCATAGTAATGATATGCCAGAGCTGTCACATGCAGTCATTGATTATGTAAATGACATTCACAGGATGCTAAAAATTAAGTTCTTTTGAAGGCCATCTTTGCTAAATGAGCTCTCCATATTGAAACAGAACCTATGTAAAGAAAGAGAAGAGAGCTTACAGAAAAGTAAAAACAGCAACCAACCTCTGTTAATAATGCTATTTATTGTGTACAAATAGTGTTATAAACAGTTAAGAACTGACTGGTTAATCACCAGATTGGTATGCACATTCATAATTAAATTAATTAAAAACACACACACACACACACACACACACACACCACACACGACACAGAGCCAAAGAAATTGCCTGTTGGATAAGTTACAACATGTATAGTAATGTTACAGTAGGAGGTTAACAATGCATAAAAGTTTCACTACAGGCAATACATACTGCATGAAACTTATTTGTAACTAAATTGAAAATAAAAAATCGTTATTTATCATTATGGTATAACGAAATTTTACAATTGTGCATACATAAATATTAAGAGAGTTAGACCCAAATACCGTTGTGACAGCTTACTGCCAGTGTGAATTAGTATTATGACAAATAGATTAAACCAATTAAATGTCTGTTCTATTTTAGTGTGCCATTTGATTTTTGGTTAGGCTCTGAATGTTTCAGTTGTAGGACAGAAAGCAGATGAATGAAATTCTGTCAGAAGGCAAAACTGACTGATTCAATGTGTCCACTGACAAGTATGAAGTGGTGGTTTTTTAAAATGATCGTTTTATATGGGATATACACCTATCTCATCAAGCAGATATATAAAGATATCTTTTTCAGTAGGATGCAATAGTTGAATTGGTGTCCAATATGTTTTACTATGCTTAAACAACCCTGTCTCAACAAATAATCACAATAATAATTAAAGAATATAAATTCAAGTTTTCATGGTGTTTCTGTCTGAAGTAATTTGTGCAGTTAGTCGTGGGCACATTGGTTGTAGATTGCTGTGCCTAAGTTGACTTTTGCAATAAAAAGTAGTTATAAAATCACACACATCTTGAATTCTTGATGTTGTAGATAATGGCTCAGCTTGTTGTTTCGTAAGTTTACAGGGTATGTTCTCTGAAGAGGCCAAGGTTTTGACATGTTTAATGAACAGAATTTTTTCTCTGATAGTCTTGATCCAGAATAGAAGCTTCTGAAATGTGGTTCTACAGAAGAATGCTGAAGATTAGATGGGCAGATCACATAACTAATGAGGAAGTATTGAATAGGATTGGGGAGAAGTGAAGTTTGTGGCACAACTTGACCAGAAGAAGGGATCGGTTGGTAGGACATGTTCTGAGGCATCAAGGGATCACCAATTTAGTATTGGAGGGCAGCGAGGAGGGTAAAAATCGTAGAGGGAGGCCAAGAGATGAATACACTAAGCAGATTCAGAAGGATGTAGGTTGCAGTTGGTACTGGGAGATGAAGGATAGAGTAGCATGGAGAGCTGCATCAAACCAGTCTCAGGACTGAAGACCACAACAACAACAACAGTCTTGATTCTTTGTAATGCATTTATGGAACAGTCATGTCAATAATCAGGTTCTGTTCTCTTGTGTATAATTCAGTTGGATGCTCTTTTAAATGAAACACTTTTTTAAGAATCAGTTTTATGTATTTCACCATAACAAAAATCTAAACAGTCTTGAATATATAAATGTGTGCCATATATCATTGAAACTTTACAAGTCCCTGTTACATAAATACAGTTGAGAGAAGTTCCTGATTTGCTTCTCCCATGCCTGTTCTCTGTGAATCCATCTCACTGATACTTCCTCCCCAACTCTTTCCAGAACAAATAAAGTTAACAAAGATGTTATGGTGCAGTAGTACAGAGAGTTTCACAAATGTCAATGCAGGCAACTGCAATATATTTTCTGTAGATAATATTATTTGATATACAAACATTTTGTGTAAAGAATGTATGATTTCATAACCATAAATATAATTTTTACAGCAGAATTTTAATAACAAATGTTTTGCAACAAGTAGGTTTATTTGCCGATAACTAGTAAAAGTAACAAATCTGATTTCGTGGGATAGTGTTTTCAGGTATAAAGTGAAAATATAAAGAAACTGATTTTTAAAATGTGCTGGAAGAAATATAACATGATAAATGAAATTTAAATTGATGGTCAGCCATATATAACAGACCTGAACACTTCCTTTTAGAACACAAGGTATTCAAATTTCAGTGAAACACTAGAAAAAGAATTATATTGAAAGTTCGATTTGTTGACACAACTGTTTCATCATCTACTACTGAGCAGATGTCACAAAGGTATAGACTCGTTCCAATGCCTGTTACGGGTTGTATTCATTACAAATGTGGCTTTCGATATTTAACTGATGGCATTGACACATTCCTTGCTTTCAGTCTCAAACCTTCTCCTGGTGTGACCAGTGTAGTATATATTAACATTGCATTTGAAATTTTTTTAGCAATGTTTGGCTGAATATCCGTTTGTTTTGAGTCGTTACAGTTTCTTCCATTACATAGTTTTAATAGTTCGAATATGAAAATTTGTCATTAATGTAAAAAAAAGTGATGTGTAATGTATATCTAAATTATAAATAATTAATTCATCATTTTAAATGCAACCTTCAGAAACAGTGAAATATAATAATAAAAGTAAGTTGTTGAAAACACATTTTTCCTGTCTCTATGTATCTGTCTTCTTTTTCTAATGTTGAAAATAATCACTGTCCTCAGCAGTAACCATGTTGAACAAACATTAGCTACTGATAGGGCAAAGAAAAAAATATTAAGAAGTGGATATAACACAGTTTTCCATCGTGAACAAAATTACAGAAAAGAACAAAAAATATGAATTACACTTTGGTAGTTATATATTTCCAAGCAGCATTGAGTTCAGTGGCTACCAAATCTGAAGTACCAGCCCTTGCAAAACAAAGCATTGATTCAGCCTATGTAAGTGCACTGAAGAGTGGTTGTGTCAGCCTCACAGTTTCCCTCACACTGATCATGATAGACAGAACTAAAGAGTCAAACAAAACTGGATATTAATAAAACTATTCTCAGTCCTCCCAGAAAAGCTTTTCACATTGCCAAATTGCCAAACAGAGAAAATAAGTGCAATAAACCTGTAACTCGGGGTGATAATCACACAGTGTAGCCTCACAGAAGAAGGAATTGTCTTTTGTACACAGAAGTAATCAGTGTCTGATGTACAATGTGAGATTAGACCTGATAAAGTAAGGTACCTATTTCCAGTGTTTCATTTGGATCTGGACACTGGACCAGTATTGGTTAAGTTGTTCTGTTTTTCCACTTTTCAGTGTCAAATTAACTTTTTAAGAATTATGGGTTAGTGACTATAATGTGTTTAAAATTACTTCAGGGTTAGGAACTTTTTGGAGGTAGTAAGGGGGAGCCCACAAGGAAGGCACAGACTGTATTCCACCAATTCTGCAATACCTGTAACAACAGGAAGCATGCAGAGTTGTCAGACCTTCACCCCAGGACCAAAAAAATTTCCCATTTCCATTGTTTGAATTTCAGGCAGTTTGCTGTTATGTGTGATCATTGCAAACTGTGATTTTGTTTGTTGTGATTTATACTGTTGCCGGAGTTATTATTGCATTTGTTGTTACTTTTATTTGTTGTGTGGTATTGAACAGTGTTTCACAAAGAAAATCATCAAAAGTTGAGTGGAAAAATTCCACCTCAATCTCTCAGCTAGGTTATTGCCATACAAGGTTAGTTAAGATAAATGGTTTGTGTTACTTGCCTATTTTCAGACTGAATAACTTAATGGTGATCTCTGCTCTCTCTCAGTAATGTAACTGATAGAAATGCTGCATCTCTGAACATAAACAAGAACGGTATTGAGAAGGTTGGCAAGAAAATGTTAAAGATAGAAAAGGAAAATGGAAAAACATCGAAGGTTAAAATTCTTGAGGAAAAAACATGGTATGGATAAGTGGATTATGAATATAGTTTCATTTGCTGAGAAAGGAAAATTCAGCACTTGGAAGTTATTGGTCACCCTTAAGGAATCAGTTCTTCTTCATGGCTGTCACATACAGTATTACACGACCTAGGATGTTACTATGTACATTTCTGTAACTGTAAGCTGTTGATGAATAGGGAGAATTTAGCTGCATGGCAATGGCAATTTGTGAGGCAGATCCTTGGCATCAATATCGATGAAGTGGTGTGGCTTGATGAGATGTGGGTCAGTTATGGTCACTTTATGAAGCAGGGCTGGCCAGTTGATGTAAGTAAAGGAACATTGGCAATATCTTCTGACAATGGAGACAAACTTACTGTTTGTCATGCAGGCATCTCAGAAGATTTTCTCTTGAATGGTTATGTGCTTCTAAAGTCGAGCAGACAGGAGATGATCCTTACGAAATAACCTAATACTGTTAATAATGTTGTTCATAGAATCACTATGATCCTTACGAAATAACCTAATACTGTTAATAATGTTGTTCATAGAATCACTAATGCATAATCTCAGAATACTGTGAACAGTTGTTCTAGATAATGCTCCTTACCATTCAGCTGTAGTTTACGATACATCTACCGTGACAAAGAGAAAGAAGGAATGACTAATTGGCTTCAATTTCATAATGTTGATTTAAGTGGCAGATAATCCTACAAAGGTGGTGCTTATGGAATGAATAGCCCTACAAAAAACACAGTTCCCCATATACGAGCTGGTGAAGACACATGGGTATACAATCATTAGGCTACCACTTTGTTGCTACCATTTCAACCCAACAGAGTTAATATGGGCCCAAATTAAGAGCTACAGTACCAGGAGTAATAATAAATTTGCTCCTGCTGCAGTCTGAAAGGTCACAGGAGAATCAGTTTTAGAATGTCATACCTGAAGACTGGAAGAAGACCAACATACATACTTAGACCTTCAGTGAAGGGGAAGACTATTTCATTTAATAATGTCTGTACAGAACAGTGTTACTTACAGCATCTGTGAGTGCAAGAGTGAATTGAGTGGAATTTCTACCTTATCACAAAAGAAATCAAATATATATAGCATATTCAGCTTGAAATGCACAATTTACAGCAGTAAGTGGCTACATAACAAAATTATTTTTTAGTGAGTTTTGACGTTTTAATAAGAAGGCCTTACCGGCAACCAACTCCAAATGAAGTTCATGTCAGTTATATAGTCGGTATCCCACAAAATAAATATTGTCATTTACAGTATAATTGCTGCAATACTGTAGTAATGCTTTTTTGTATCACTTTTTTTATCTTTCTCCAAATACTTGGCCTATTTAAAGTATGTTTTCTCACCATGAAAGACATGCATACATATTATATTTTATTATGTTAGACGTAAGTAGGTGGATCAGAAAAATTAATACCATATTCATTATAAATGTAGCATTCCGTATCTCATCATGAAACCATACAGCTAACCACTTAGTACTTCATGAACAAAGGACCATTGTGCATCATATGTAACTGAAACTGTCTCATGTTAGAGAACTCTGACAGAGTTATGATTTGGAGTTGATGAAAATTTGACATATTTCTAAGATTTCATTCATTTCATCTGTTCACTTAACATCAATAACCAAAAAGTTCCCCATATATAGAAAAATCAGTAACATCAGAAAATGCATTATTGTGAACTGTCCATATATTAACTTAATAATTTGCTGCCTCAAATAAAGTGAAAACGTAGCGCAGCCCTTCGAGAACATGTCAAGGTGGGATCCTTATTTATAAAGAGAGTAGTTTGAGAGATTCAGCAAGTTGAATGAAGTGTAAGATTATTTGAGAGTTCAGTGTGGGATGTGGTAACTCTGCTCTGCACCTCCACAATCTTCTGCTCAACTGTCGGTTCTAAAGTGATTTTGAACAGACCATAGTACTTTGTGTATATCTGTATAATTTACCACTTCAGAAACATTAAGAAAGATAATTGAGAGTGTTTGTAATTCTTCCTACAATAGAGTAAATGAGCCATTGCATTTTCACACTTCTTGTAAATGGTCAATAACAGAGTATTGTATTCCCAGTGTAGACTTATACGAATAAGGCATAAATTTTAATGTGAAAACTTTTCAAACAAGGAGTTTCTCAACAGTCAGTAAAAAGGTGAGTGCTGAGAATCACTAAGAGAGGCCGAAAAACAAAGAAATAAATCTGAAAATAGGTTAGAGTTGATGATCTAGTTAGGACTGTAATGAAAATTGGATGGTAGGGGTACGACATGGCCAGAAGAAGGTAGACATGAAGGTAGGCAGGCCACAAAAGTTACTTGTTGCATTTCAAAAGAAAAGAAAATGAAAAACTTGAAGGCGGTAGATGACATTGAAAAATACACAGAAAGAAAGTAAAAGTGTAAACCTGATGACTCTAATGCATGGAAATGTCTAGGTGTGGCTTTGATTCAGCAGTAGAAGTCAAATGGCTGCTGGTGCTGCCGATCGTGGTAGTGAATGTTTATGACCTTTGAATTACTGTGTAGCTGCATCTGTACATAAAATGAGAAATTATTAAGCTGTGGGTCTCTGATGTCACATGGAAAGCACATAATTTCAGTTTTCATGAACTTCTAGGGCTTCTGTCTCTTCACTCACAATTTTCTGCATCTTTTGAACTATGCGTGTGTCCAGCATTTTATTATTTGCTATTCTGACTCGGGGTTCTAAAGTAGCTCATTCACTTGATGCATACTTATTGTTTGTACTGTTTTCTGCATCCTCAGGATAATTATATATATTAAAGGACATATTATCAATATGTCTACCACAGAAACAGTGACTGTAAGGATGTATCAAGCAACAAAATATGCTAGACTCTCGATGTTCTGGCCATTCCACGCATACATGAGTAATGGATTAGTAGAAGTGCCACATTATTGTGAGTGTCCATAATTTAGTTTAAACACAAAGAAAGTGTACTTTATTAAGTCCCAAGATACATTAACTTTCATAGAAGACTTACTTTTTGACTGTGTACATATAAGTAGTATCATTTACTATGAAACATGTCCCAAATTTTTAGTTGTCACAATAATGATAAACGATGTCAGCACACTGCTGCTTTACAAGCATTACACCAGTACTGCATGTATCTGGTTGTTGCATAATGTTCTTCAGGAAGATGTCTGTAGCTTTGGCACCAGCAGCATGAGAAATCTTCATGCTCTCTCCTTACACGCCCTTTTCTTCTTATTTCATCAAACCCGTTCTACACACTTTTATTTCCTTACCTTGTAACATTTGGTGTATCTCACAGTTTTCCTCATTCAGCCACTTAGCAAAATATTCATAAATGTCTCATCCTCCTGGAGCTTATAGAATGTTTAACATTGTACTTGACAAACAACATTGCTGTGTCCATTACTTCTGCTTGACCAACTAGAGACCAGTGGTGGGCCATGTTACTGAGAGGCCTGAGTACTGAGAGCCACATTAGTGAAAGTTTAGTTTAAGAGTAAAAATGAACACTTCAAATATGCTGCAGTCTGAAAAGCTGACAGCTTACAATTATGTGTATGTTGTCTTTCACTGGTTTCACAGTTATACGTATTTGAGTATTTGTATAGCATTAGAATCAGATGTACAGAGTAAGAAAGTGTCATTCAAAGTTGAACATGTGTTAAGCTGCTCAAGACTACAGTCAGCAAAGTCAGTACCATTTGTTTAAAATTAAAAATTATTCTAATATTTGGCCATAATTGAGGATGGCTGACACAATTGGGGATGGCTGTTGTGTGGATTATAACTGGAATGACAGTATACAGCATGTATAATGCTCGTGGCATGGGATAATGTGTAAATCTCCAATTTAAATAATGCTTAATGCTTGCAGGCAGTTCAGTAGCCCTAAGGTTGAAACTTCCTGTGGGTGGTTAAAATTGTGTGTTGGACTAAAACTCAAAACTGGAATCTTGCATTTTGTGGCCTGGCATCAACACCATGTCAGGAAGTTTCAAAACTGTGCATACAGTATTTTAGTGTGAAATATTCATTGCAGGAATCATATGATTGATAGCCTCCATATTTATTTTTGTGATATGAATGTTGGAATTGTTCAGTAAGTTAATGATGTATGTTTCTTAAACTCATTGGTCTGTATTGCTGGCCCTCAGCTGATATTCATCCCCAGGCATATGTGAATGCATGTGCATCTGTCATTCAGCAAGGAAGTACTTGTCTTTGTGGATGCACTGAGTCGTTTACTGCTTCTGACTAATTTTTTTGCATGTATCTGTAATGAAATAATTTCTATAAATATTTTGCATGTTTCCCACAGCCTCTTTATTATACATTGTATGTTACTTTTCTGTACATTACCAGTAGGGAGTAATCCAGAATTAGCAGTTCTCAGAATAGTAGTAGTGTGTCTTAATTTTTTTACTTACTTACCTTTTTGAATTCATTACCTAATAGTGTTATAAAATGTTTCAGGGGATAGCCTCAGAAAGACTTGCACCGCACAGTCCAAGGTAAGGTTTTCATTATTCATTGAACTATTTTCTTAAAAGTACAGTTAACAGAGTGTATCAGTGCCCCACTACTGGAATGTGGGGAGGCCAGCCTGACCCAGATCAAATGTACTTTCCAGATTTAAAAAAAGAAGGCTGGTAAACAGGCCAGTTTTGATGTGGAGTTTAGGCACTTTTGAACATCCCACTGGGTGAATACCAGGCTGGTATCCATATCCAACTCCAAATACATGCCACACCACTATTTAGAAAATGATCTTATACACACTCATAGGATTTGGGGGAGGAGGGTGAATAGGTGACTGAGGACTTTGATGTTTAGTCTCCTAAATTCCACAATCAACAATAACAGAAGTACTGATTCTCATTAGCTCGTGGGGAAACTGTTAGTTGTATATTGAGGACTTTTTTCTTTATTGTTGTATTAATAGGCAGTCATATTACAGTAAAAGGGAATATGATCAATAATGCATATGTATTTGGATTTGACGCTCTGTGTGTGCTAGGTGAGAATGCCATAGTTTTGTGCTAGTAACTTCTTACACAAGTTAGCAGTAAAATAAAAGTGACTAAGTGACGAAATCTGAAAGCTGTGTCCTTAACTGCGTGCTATGAAAGGCCGATTTATGTAGATGGTTTGCTGATGAAATGAAGTGTGTGAAGTTTTCATTGCTCCATTTTTCTGCTTCCAAGTACTGAGCAGTATTTTTATAGAAGGTAGTTACTAAATCTTTTATTGTAACTGGTTTCTTAATCAACAAATCAGCATAATGAAAATAAACTGTAATAACTTTCATGGAAATTCCAGAGTAATTTTTAATTCCCTTATGGCGTTCAAAGATGTTGAATTGGTAGTAGATGTCTATTTATTTGAAGTACCACACCCAAATTATATCCTACATGAAAATATATAGGGTGGTGCATGAAAAATTGGCCCTGAATACTAGAATTCTCATTGTTGCCCACCAATCATATATATCATTCCGAAGCTGTTGCAGTTCCATTTTGTGTTAAATACAAAAGTTGTGTCATGGTTAAAACTATAAGCAAACATATCAGTGAGATACATCTTCTTCAAGAAAGAATTGCAATAGTGGAGGGGTATTTGTCTACTGGTTCATTTAAGGAAATGCGAGACATTTTTGCAAAGAAGTTTCTTGACATTTCCATACAGACAGAGAGCAGTCTAACAGGATTTGGTGACAAAATGGTATACTACAGAGTCAGTTGTGAACGAGAAAAAGATGCAGGCCCCACCTGTTGGTGCACCCACTGTGACCATGGTGATCAGAGTACAGTTGATCCAGAATCCAAAGAAAACAACACACAACAAGTGAATGTTTGTGCAGGTCTTGTCAACATGTTTTACACCATATAGGGACGCAAACCTACAAAATGTCAAGTTGGGGAAGATATGGTAAAAAATGTGAATTACCATATATGTCTATGTCAGACTGTTGAGAGTGGAATGTTGGATCTGTTGCTATATTCATGAATGATGAATCCTGCTCTCATCTAACGGGACATTCAATTCCCAGAACACCAGATACTAGTCAGATACAATCTCAGTTGGATAAATGTGAAATCCCTTCATAATGAAAAAACCTGTGTGTGGTGTGCCTTGTCAGCAAGTTGGGTTGTCGATCCAATATTTTTTGAAACAACAGTAAACTCTGCTGTGTATATGTGAACCTTTGAGGAATTTTATACATGGGTGAACCCTCCCCCCTGTGGATGTACACATGCTACCTTTCAACAGAATGGGGGCAACATGTCACACTCTTGTGAGGGAATCTCATGAATTCATGAGAGATTCAAGAAGCAAAGACTGTCAGTAAAAGATTTTGGCTGCTGCTTTCACCTGACCTAACCACTTACGACATATAACTGTGGGATAATGGGGGTGGGGGAAGGAGGGTCTAAAGGGAGAAGTGTACACACATAACCCAATAATGTTAGAAGACTTGAAGGACAACACTCCTGATGAAATTTTGCGAATTGTTGCGACAGATCCGTTAACGTATATATTTACGTGTTAGCTTGTACAAAAAAGTCCATTGAATCATAAGGTCATTTTTACCACCTGATGTGATGTAGTGTAAAAGGCAAAATCAATTCAGCAAATATAGGCTTTTATATTAGCTTATTTATTATTTATTTATTATCTAATTACTGCATGTTCATCTAATTTTTGTTGTATCTCTCATGGTAGACAACAGTTCATGTGTCGTTAGCAAGCAGTCTGTACTCGGGTTCAGTTTTTCAATCGCCATCCTACATAAGGCAATACAATATTGTTTTAAGCAAATTTGTTATGACACATAAGTATCTAATTTTCTTGTATTTGTTGTAAAAGCTTCGTATCTATTATTTCATAATGTGACACATAACATGATACTTGTTACAAACTACATCCACATTTATGTTTGTATTCTGTAATAGCATATGTTTCTTGTACACCACTGAAAATGAAAAGGTAAAGGTGATGCTTCTCATTTATGATAACTTCACAAAACTGAGTAATTCCTGAATCTTCAATACAAAATCCACAAGAGTTTATTTCCATAAGAGTTTTTCTGTTGAATGAAAGTACTTCTTGCCTATTTTTTAGTCCTTTTATTGTGTTCTGATTCAGTATCATCACTTCAGATGACTTACACCATTTACGTTCTGCACCATATTTAAATACCAGTTGCTGTATACTTGCAACCATGCACAAGTTCTCTTTGTCTACCTGCTCAAAGAGCAGAGTCGAAACATGATATCAAGACACACATAAGAACTCCATCCAAAACCTTATATTACCATCAAAGTTACAATGTGAGAGTCGTGAGTCATAATGAGATACACGTGTAACATTGACCTTATTAACAGTATAATTTCCAGTACTTGCAGATTCACTATAATTCAGACTGAATTGAAGTCGATTGTAGTTCAGGTCACCTGGTGTCTGATGGTATGTTAGTTACTCACACTCTTGATATTCTGAATTTCTGCACAGATCTTCTCTGTAGGTAATTATTTGTGAATATCTTCTAGAATTTCATTGTGGATAAAAGTTTATGGTGCAGGGTTCTTGTGTTGTGGATAAGTAGTGCCATTTTTTTGTAAATAAGGGTTTTTGTTACCCTTCCAGTCTCAGCAAATTGTTATCTGTTGAAGGAATATGTCATAAATTATGCTAAAGAGGTAATGAATTTAGTGGACAATGATATGAGGATGTGGAAGTGTGATGTATGGAAGTTTGTCTCAGTCCGAGGAGCATGCACCGATAGCCAAAGTTGTGAAGGAGACCACTTGAAGATAAGCGGAAAATTCAGGTTTGAGTCCCTGTCTGGCACTGTTGAGTAGTAGATTTATCACAGATGTCAAGAAATGTGCAGTCAGTGAATTAAATTTTGAACTATTTCATACAGGTTTGTATCGTTAACATGTCTATTCTTTCAGATTTGTGTGATTAATTCTACATTCACTTGTAAGTCTTTCCCCTGACTTTAACTGACAAGGCAGTATTGAAAATTTTCTCATCAGAATCAAGCCCTCAAATGAATGAACGTCATTCACTACATTGCCGTAAGGTCCTTCCAATAAATTTTAAGCTGTTTACAGAAATTGTTCAGATACTTTTCCCACCAAACAAATTATAGTTGTTTACAGAATTCATGCCAGCCGGAGTGGCTGTGCTGTTCTAGGTGCTACAGTCTGGAACCGAGCGACTGCTACGGTCGCAGGTTTGAATCCTGCCTTTGGCATGGATGTGTGTGATGTCCTTAGGTTAGTTAGGTTTAATTAGTTCTAAGTTCTAGGTGACTGATGACCTCAGAACTTAAGTCGCATAGTGCTCAGAGCCATTTGAACAGAATTCTTATAATTTTTACCAAACCAAATGTTTCCATACAACTGATTTAGAGTAACTTTTTACTCTCCATGTTGAAAACTTATTTGATACTAACAGCCTAAATACTACATTTTCAATTTACACAGACAAGAATTCATCTTACAGAACAAGAAATAGTTTCTCATCAGTATCATTTGCTTCACTCACATGAACTAATACATAAATATTCTGTGAATTAACTACATTCTTGTTTTTACTAATTACATCAATCACTTCAAAGTTTTCAACATAATTAACAGCATTAGTTATTCAAAAACCAAATTCCACTTCACGTTCCTTTCTTTTAACTACATTTGTGGTTGTAGTAGCAACATGCTCAGTGTGAACTTAATTTTTTATCTTTTACTGTCAGTGTTAACCTAATTTTTTTATTCTAGACTGCAAAGTTTTATTTTAAAATTTTCACTCATCCCACTATCATTCACTGTTTTCAAGTTTCATGAATCAGTTTCAAAACTTGTGTCTGATTTAGTAAGTTCTTGCTGAAAATTGTTCACTGGTCTTGCATTAATTTCAGGTAATTGTTCAGCAGGGCTTGTTAACTTTTTTGTTATTTTTGACAATGTTGTTTTCCAACATCGAGAGTGTTTAGTAGCTGTCATAGTTGATTCATTTATGGCTTTACTTGGTCAGAATTAGTCCAAACATCTTAAAGATTACTTTGATTGTCTTTTTGATAATTTTCAGCTGATGGAAAGTAAGTAAAAATAAATGGAAGAATTGCACTAGGAAAAGTTTTTTAACTTTAACTTCGTGTGTCCCAGTTCATTGTTGCTGGTATTACTGTTAAGTTTCCAGTCTTTCGTAATTACGTATGTTGTTCAATAACAAATTTCATTGAACTCTTTTGCTGCTATTCCTGCAACGTTTTCATTCATTCTACCCTGGCTGACTCCTACAAGATGCAATCATACTTTTCTCTTATCAACTCTGTTTTTAACGTTTTACCAGTGTTATTTAAAACAACTAACATTTTGTTTGCAATATGATATGTCATACCTGAACAATAAGAGGAAATGAATAGTAATGTCTATAAAATTTTAAACTCACTTCATTTAAATGATTATGTTGTACTTAATTCTTGTTCATCATCCATTCTATGTTGATATTGTTGTCACAATTTTAACCTAAAATCTATTGTATTTATGCATGCAAAATTGTTTGCTGGTTTTACAGCTGTTTATATATGTCATTACATGTAACTCTGCAATCTTTGTCTTAAACTTCTCACCTTTTATTAACATTTTCAATATAGTTGTTCTCACAGTGCAACCAAGCATCATGTGGTCACCCTTCCAACCTTACAGGTGTATTCCTGACACAATAATACCTTCTAGTGCCAAGAACATGACTTTATAGGTATTACATTATATAGTTACTCCAGTGGTTTCAACATAAATATTGTAACACAGGATTTTAACATACAACTAATTTTAATTTACCATTTATAATTGTTTCAGTAATCAATATTATTTACAATAATTGGTTTTATTGTTGTTACTGTTGCAACCACTTACACAGTCACTAAACATGTGTGGAAATATTGAATTAACAGTATTTAAGTGTATTTTTCCACCTTTTTATATCAGTATATACAGAAATATCATGTAAATAATCTCCAAGTTAAAGATATGGTTGTAAAAATGTTATTACTTGACAAATTTCTTCTCAAATCAGTTATTGTATGTGTCGCCATGCGTCCTATCACATGATTGGTTACCTAAAGAATTTAGGACACCATCTACTTCACTTTTCAACCTATATTTGTTCATTAAAGTTACAACTTTTCTTTGTTTAGTGCCAATTTCCACTTTTTTACCATGCAGAAATTCTCTCTAGATCATTATGTAATTGGAATTGATCGTCTAATGATTTTACTAGACGGTAAATTACAGCGTCATCTGCAAACAATCTAAGGGGGCTGCTCAGATTATCACCTAGATCATTTACGTAAATCAAGAACAGCTGAGGGCCTATGACACTACGTTGCAGAACGCTAGATATCACTTCTGTTCTACTCGATGGTTTACCATCTGTCACTTCGAACTGTGACCTCTGTGAGAGGAAATCACAAATCCAATCACTCAACTGAGAAGATATGCACGTAACTTGATTAATAGTCGCCTGTGAGGAATGGTATCAAAAGCCTTCTGGAAATCTAGGATTATGGAATCGATCAGAGATCCCTTGTTGACAGCACTCGTTACTTCATGGGAATAAAGAGCTAGCTGTGTTGCACAAGAATGATATTTTCTGAATCCGTGTTGGTTATGTATCAATAAGTCATTTTCTTCAAGACGATTCATAATGTCTGAATACAGTATATTCTCCAGAATCCTACTGCAAATTTAGATCAGTGATATGGGTCTGTAACTCAGTGGGTTACTCTTATTTCCTTTCTTGAATATTGGTGTGACGTGTGCTACTTTCCAGTCTTTAAGAACAGCCCTTTCGTCTAGTGAGTGGTTTTATATGATTTCTAAGAAAGGCACTGTTGTGTCTGCATAGTCTGAAAAGAACCTGAATGGTATACCATCTGGACCGGAAGGCTTGCCTTTAAGTGATTTGAGTTGTTTCCAAACACCTAAGATACCTTCTTGTATGTCACTCATACTAACAGCTGTTCTGGTTTCAAATTCTGGAATATTTACTTTGTCTTCTTGCATGAAGAAATTACAAAAAACTGTATTTTAGTGGCAGCATCATTGGTAACATCTCCTTTGCTATTGTGCAGTGATAGTATTGACTGTTTTTTTGCCGCTGTTATACTTTACATACAACCAGAATCCCGTTGGGTTTTCTACAATATTTTGAGACAATGTTTCATTGTGGAAACCATTAAAAGCATTTCACATTGATGTCCACACTAAATTTCGAGCTTCCATGAAACTTAGCCAGTCTTGGGGATTTTGCATTCTTCTGAATTTGGCATGTTTTTTTCATTGCTTCTGCAACAGTGTTCTGATATGTTCTGTGTACCATGGTGGATCAGTCCCATCTCTTGCTAACTTATGCGGTATGAATCTGTCTATTGCTGTCAATACTGTATCTTTGAATTCGAGCCATATCTGGTCTAAACTTACATAATTAGCTTGGAAGGAATGGAGACTCTCTCTTAGGAAGGCATCAAGCAGAATTTTTATCTGCTGTTTTAAATAGCTATACTTTGCATTTATTTTTAATGGTTTTGGTTGATATGATTTTGGTTGATATGATTTTGGTTGATATGATTTTGGTTGATATGGTTTTGAACCTTGCTACAATGACCTCGTGGTCACTGATCCTTGTAACTCTCCTTCCCCTCTCTCAGTGTTACGATTTATATCGTCCTGGCTATCCACCTGGTTTCCTATATTGGTTGCATATTTGTTCCTTTTGCATGTTCTTTCATCCTTTTTGGTGTTTCGATCACCACTTGAGGTCAGACCTCAACTTCAAAATTTCCTGTTTTTTTGTGAGCCATTTGGGGAAGAACTCCCTCCTTAGCATCTACTGTATTGATTCCCCATCCCCCTTCCTTCTCCTCTCCCTTTTCTGCTGTAGCGCCCTTCCACACTACTACGTCACCAGCACGTGTAGCCAGTCTGTGTGGTGGCCCTGTTATGTACCCATGTGGCTGAGTTCCCTGACTACACAAGAATCACACTACTGATACCTTAGCTGTTCCCTCCCCATGAATGGCAAGGAATGGTTGCTTATCTTCTTGGAGCATTGGAACTCGAGGCTATGGCTGCCATGTCAGACAGCCCTTGCTGTGGCTGGGTAGTGCCCATGGGGAGAGCCACTGGTTGGAGTGGGTGCTATCAGGGTGGATGTTTCACGCATGAAATATATCAAGCTGCAAAAATCTTTCTGTTCTGAAATGGCTGTCTCTTTGAGTGTTGAAGGATCATTGAATGCTGCTTCGTATGACCCGGCTACCTTCCCTGACTACACCATGGGAGGAGGGCTAAGCTCACCTGTGTGTGTCGACAGTGCTGACTGCCACTCCCCTCGTTTGATTGCCCAGCTTAAAAGAGAGTAAAGAAGATCAAAGAATACAAGTCCCTAGATCGCCTGTCGTATGCTGAAGTCGCCAAAACTATGAGAGACACCATCCATTTACACTTTCTTCAACTTTTGCCTCTGTAACTTCATTTCCTCCTTCCACCTATTCTTCACACCCACTCCATTCTCCTCTTCCCTCCCCCTCCTGCAGTTCTAATGACCTCCCATCTGGGATCTGCTCCCCATCCCTGGCCAAAAAAGTGCCCCTCTCCTTTGGCACCTGTTGATGATCAAACTCCCTCCTGGGATCCCTCTCCCCGGTGTCTCTCAGGCTAGAAGACTCCTACCAGCACTCAGCCACGAGACTCACCATCTGTGCACCCCAAGGTCACCCACTATCCTTCACTTCCAGATCTCGCAGATGCCTGTATCCCTCTGTGCCCTGTACTCCTCCACCTCTGAAAGAGAAGAATAAATATAAATCCCAAGACAAGCGCCCCTCCCCCCCCCCCCCCCCCCCGATGCCCCTGGTGGTGCCCTCTCCCCCCTCGCAACCTGAGCCTAATATCTTATTTATGGATGTCACCATATCCTTCTCAGTGTCGACTGCTGACACAGTGACATAACCCTCTCTTGGCTTCTTTATGTCTAACCTGGACTCTCGCCACATAATCATCCAGTGGAATTCAAACGGATACTATTGTCACCTACTGGAAAAGCAACATCTTGTCACTTCCTATTCTGCGTTCTGTCTTGTACTTCAAGAAATGCATTTTCATGACGACAATTCTCCAACATTTTTGGTTATCAGGCATTCTGTCAGAACCATGCTAACTCCATTGTAGCTTCCAGTAGTGTCTGCACTTCAGTTCGCTCCAATGTCATACACCCTAAATTGCAACGTGGAAGCAGTAGTAGTTAGAGTGCAAACGACTCCGGCAATCACCATTTGCAATGTCTACCTCCCTCCAGGTAGGCCACTTCCTTAAGTTGCACTGTCTACCTTAATCCAGCAACTCCCACCACTGTTACTCCTCCTTGGGAACTTAAATGCCCATCACCCACTGTGAGGGAGTATCACTTCAACAGGTAGGAGCTTCCTAATTGATCAACTTATTATGTAACTTGATTTCTCTCTCCTCAGTAATGGTTCCCTACCCACTTCAGTGCCACTCGTGAACGTTTTCTGCTATCGGTCTCACCATCTCCTCCCGTGCCCTCATTGCTTTCCTACATTGGTCATCCCATAATGACCTTTGTGACAGTGACCATTTTACAGTGATTCTGTTGTTCCCTTGCTGCCACCAGGCATACAGGCCTCCATGTTGGGCATTCTGCAGTGCCAGTTGGACTTCATATACATCTGCTGTGCACTATGACACCTGCCTCTCAAATTCCATTGATGTAGTCATGCAAGGTGTGTCTGCCACTATTCTTCAAGCTGCTGGCACTGGTGTTCCCCTATCCACAGGTCCCCCTCGTCATCTACCAGTACCATGGTGAACCAAGAATGTCACAGTCACTGTCCAGGACCACCGATGGTAGCTGCAGAGATTAAAGTGACAACCTTCGGAGACCAACCTCCTCGCTTTTAGGAGCCTCCATGCTATGGCTCATTACCTAGGGAGCGCTATATTTCCTCGCTGGGGATGTATGCCTCTTCATTGCACGTTTGGTCCAAGATCCCTTGCCTTCTGAGCCACCAGCGATGGTCACCTGTCCAGAGGCTTAACCTTCAAGGTGCTCGTGCACTGACACATTGGTCCTTGCAGAACACCTCGTGACACACTTCGTGACGGCATCAGTGTCCTCTTCCTGTCCTCCTACCTTTCTCCAGCAGAAACGCAGAGTTGAATAGACGTCCCCCCCCCCCCTGTTTCATCCCACATCACGCTGAGCTCTGTAATGAACCTTCCATGGTATGGGAATTCTTACAGGCTCTTACCTCTTCACGAGACACAGGCCATGGCTCGGATTCCATCCACAACCAGATGATCCAACACTTTGACATTCCCCAGAGGCAACATCTCCTCATGGTCTTCACTCACATTTGGCTCATGGGTGCTTTTCTGTCACAATGGCAAGATGGTATAGTTATCCCTGTCCTTATGACCAGGAAGAACTCAACACCTCTCGACAGATACCGCCAAATTAAATGACGAATGTGCTTTGTAAACCGCTCGAGAGGATGGTCACCTTCAGATTATATTGGGTACTCGAATCTCAGGGCCTTTTGTCCCCGATTCAGTGTGGCTTCCGTACAGGACAATCTCCAACTGACCATTTACTGAATTGGAAACAGCCATCTGACAGGATTTACCCACTGCCAGCACCTTGTTGCGGTCTTCTTTGACATACATAAAGCATATGACATGGCTTGGCGCCATCACATTTTAGTTGCCGTCCATGACATGGGCTTCTGTGGTTCTCTTCCAGTTTTTATCCATCAGTTTTTATCTCACCAGCCATTCCAGGTTGGAATTTGGCACTTCACTCAGCACCACTTAGATTCAGGAGAACTGTGTCGTACAGGGTTCTGTGCTCAGCATCATGCTCTTCCTCATTGCCATCAATGATGTTGTGACCTCTGTGAGGCCTCTGGTTACCCCAGCATTGTACGTCGACAATTTTTGCATCTGGTGCAGCTCCCACTCGCTAGTATCTGCTGAGCGCTGGCTTCAAGACACCATCCTATGAACCTCTTTATGGGCCATATCTCATGGTTTCCAATTTTCTCCTTCAAAAACGTGGTTTATGTATTCTTGTCATCAGCCTACAGTACACCCCTATCCAGAACTTTATTTAGGCGACCACCAACCTCAATGTTGTAGCACAGCCCCACATTCACCACCCAAAGACTACTTGTATGTGGAAGCTTAATGCTCTGTCTCCTTGCCCTGACATTTTGGGATGCAGACCATTGCATTCTTCTCCATCTTTACTGTGCTTTGGTCTTGTCCAGATTAGATTATGGTAGTCAGGTTTATGGCTCAGCAGATCCTTCCACTTTGAAACTGCTTGAGCCAGTCCTTTATTGTGGTGTGCATCTGGCTATTGGTGCCTTTCACACTAGTCACATTGATAGTCTGCTCACAGAAGTGGAGATTCCCCCTCTACACATGGAACACAGCCAACTCCTGGTTTCTTATGCAATCACCATTCACCAATTCCTTGACCATCCTGTGTACCCTGTGCTCTTTGGCAGTGAGGGATTCTCCCTCCTAACTGCCACTCACAGATGGGATTGCCAATTGGCAAGCGTCTCACTTCCCTCTGTTGAGATCTCCATCTCCACTCATTGGACTGCACCCTGCATCTTTCCTTCCATAACCTCCCCCCCCCCCCACCCCTCCCTTTGAAGGTGCCTAGACCATGGATTGACGCTTCCCTCTGATGAGATCTCCACTCATTGGACTTCACCCTGCATCTTTCCTTCCATAACCTCCCCCCCCCCCTTTTTGAAGGTGCCTAGGCCATGGATTAGGACCACTCTATTCCAGGGTCCTAAGATCTCTGTTGATCCTATGGTTTTCCGTTGTCTTGGTATGTGCCATCCTCGCAGTTTTCCAGGGTGCCACCATCTTTTACATTGATGGTTTTAAGACAGGCGATAATGTGGAATAAACTTTCACATCTACTACTGGCTTTGAACACCATTTATTGTGGGGTCACGTAGTGTGTTCACAGCAGAACTTCTAGCCGTTCACAAGGCCCTCCTTTTTGTTTTGATTTTTTTTTCAGATTCAGTGAGGAACTTGCAGGCTATCGACTAATGCTCTTCTCATCACCCTTTGGTCTCTGCTATATAACCTTCTCTCTGCCTTTGGGCATGCCACCTGTTCAGTTGTCTTTCTCTGGGTCCCACATCATGTAGGCATCCCAGGGAATGAACTGGCTCACCATTTGGCTTATTCTCCATTTCCTTTCATGATTCCAGCTGCGGATATGCGGATCTACATCAAATATCTCTTTTCCCAAAAATGAAATGCCATATGGAGCGCCACTGCTCACAGTAATAAACTCAGCACAATCAAGGAGTATACTACAGTTTTGGTGCTCTTCCTCGCCCCTCTTGGAAGGAGTCCACTGTATTATTCCATTGACACATTAGTCATACCTGGCTCACCCCCTTTTTTCGCCTACATAAAATCCCACTCCTACAACATTGTTATTGAGCCAGACTGATGGTATCCCACATATTGGTGGAATCCCCCTTCTTTTGGCCCTTTGTGCTAAGTATACTCTTCCTGATTCCTTAAACTGGTTGAACTGGTCCTCGTTCCCTTCCATGAAAGTGGTCTTTATTTCCAGATATAAGGTTCTACTTTAGTCTTGGAGCAGGGGCAGGTTGTTGTGGTTGGGATTTCCTTTCCAGTCTTCCTTGTCTGTGGCCCCATAACCTCCCCCTTTTTTTCCAGTTTTTAGATTCAGTCTCACCGTTCATGCCTTTTTCTGTGTGTGTTTAATGTTCATTATTTTATAGTTTGACTCCTCTGACTGGATCCCTCCACTCTTAGTAGACCCTGACTAACTTCAGATTCCCAGAACTCATGACCTCGCCATTTAGTCCCATAACCCATCTCAGGTAATCAGTCAATAGATCAATCACTGTTCACCTTCAACTTGGTGCTGTGAGATTGCCCATCAATGGGGTTTAGCACCCCTCAACCGTTTCACTCTGTCCAATGCAGTGACTAGTCAACCAGCCAGCCCAGCCTGGCTGATTCCAGACACAGTATGTGGAGGTTTGTTGATCTAGAATTGGATTTTCACCCTGCAGTGGAGTGTGCACTAATATGAAACTTCCTGGCAGGTTAAAATTGTATGTATGACTGAGACTCAAACATGGAACCATGCCTTTTGTGGATAAGCTCTACCAACTGAGTTACCCAAGCATAACTCATTACCTGTTCTCACAGCTTCTATTGTGTCAGTACCTTACCTCCTACCTTTCAGTCTTTTCTTCCAAGAGTGCTGCTCTCGCAAGTTCAGCAGGAGACCTTCCATGAAGTTTGAGAGGTAGAAGATGAGGTACTGGCAGAATCAAAGCTCTGTGGATGGGTCATGAGTCAAGCATGGGTAACTCAGTCAGTAGAGCAATTGCCAGCAAAAGGCAAAGGTCTTGTGTTTGAGGCTTGGTTTAGCACACAATTTTAATCTGCCAGGAGGTTTCAGGTTTGTTGTTGGGATAGAATGGTTTGCATGCCTGTCACTGCAGCCTGACCATCCTACCCTGGTTTGTTGTTGTGTCGTGATTTTGTACATATACAACAATGTGGCCAACAAGGATGTGTGATGAGTATTTGGTGTGGTTTACATTTACATCTGTTTAAATGTATCCCTTCTGTGTTAACACGATGGTATCACAAAGACGTGCCTTTTAGGGGAGTTCGTGGACTATTTGAATCCATTTATCTTCAACCAAGGATTCTAGGGGTTGATGGATTTGTGTTTGGTACATTGTTTTGGATGTGTACATGCAAACACCCATCTATCTGATTGCATTGTGTATGAGTAAGATTGATTGTAGATCCTTAGTGTTAGCACAAAATAGTGTAATTTGGACACTAACAAGCAATCATTGGGCATTGTTATGCAACTGTTGGTTTGGTTAACATTGAGTTAAAGCCTGCAAGGGGAACATTGCAATGCAAGGAGCTGGAGGGTTAGCGGAGACTGTGGGAGTAGGTGCCTTGGTCATGGGGCAAGGTGGCTCTTTGTGTCATTCCTCTGCTTTCTGTCTAACTTTTCTGCTGCTGCTGCTGCTGCTGTGGGTTATAGTCAACAAAAACTTTCAGTCGTAAGCGTATAAAGAAGATTTTATTGCTGTACTTTGAACCTGCTCAAGTAGAGATACAGGTCAGGGAGTGTGGTGGAAGTTGAACATAAGAAAGGAAAAGCTCAGATCACTAGTTTTGTTTTAGTAGTGTACTATCTGTGTGAACTCTTGGCCGCATGTCACTAAGGTGTTCATGTGTGACCCCTGTGCTACCTCGTGGCTTACTCAAGGATTTGAAATTATGGATTCAGTTCTCATTGTACAGAGAATCCAGAATTTTGGTAGGTTGCAGAGGGGGCATATCTGAAAAATTCTCAGTTTGGTTCATGCTCTCTAAAACCAACTTCCCAATCAGCAGTATAGGCAAGTAGACCTTGTTCAGCCCTATAAGGAAAAGAAGCCTGCTGGGCTGAAGGCTACTTGGGAGGTTATAGTGTTACATCAAAGCTATTTGCCACAAATAGCCCTGGCTCCAATGCTACTGCATTGGACATAGCCTCAGCAGTGCTGCCTACCACCTCTGAGTGCACTCAGCTGATCATCAACTCCAACACTGGAAAAGACAACCCTGAGAGAGCCCATGATTCAGCAAGTGCACTGGAAAATAAAATTATCAGTTTTAATGAAGAAAAATGGTATTTCTAATTAGCCTCCGTGTATTTGTAGTTTGCTGCTGCACAGGCAGGGAGTGTGTCATGCTGTTGTGGTGTGTTCCAGTAACCAGGTGGTACCGCAAAGCAGTCGCATCAAGCACTTGCTGCAGGAACTCCTGGATGATGCCCAACAATACTTCAATACTGGATTATATGCAGAGGAATGCCGTGATGAAAGCAGAAGTCTATTTGTGTCTGTTGGCTGCTACATACAACACTCATCTTGAGACTTTGGCAGCTTATTAATATCTTAGTAGACGTGTTTCCAAACATAAAACTGCCTCAACAAGCCAGCTTCAAAAGTCAAAATTAAATTAATGCATTGTGTACAGACTGGAGCCGTTTTCACTAAAGAACTACAGGAGATTGTTGTGCCAGTGTTGTCATAATCATTAAGTTCAATCTATTTGTATGTTTTTGGAATAGTGCAGCAGGTGCATCTCAATGTGAGATAAATATGGAAAGGCAAGTTGTTCAAGTGTTCGTGGATGACCCTAATGTTAACAAAGTATTCCTAAAAGAGCTGAAAAGCAAGCTCAATGTCGAGGGTAATCCAGAGGGGTAGCTGCGACTCTTAGGAATTCCAATAGCAACCTTAGGCTTTGGTTTGTAGCTTCATATACCCGTCCTACCTCCTTCACACATGTTTAGGCATCTGTTAAATATTTGCTGATCCCAGAGTGACACCACTTTATTTTCCACCCACCAAACATCACGAAACTAATGTGGGAAAACAGTAGTGGTGGTAATATTGTTGTAACTAACAGTGTTGGAAGGGAAAATTTTTAAATACATTACATGAAGCTCTCAGAAACTGAACAAGACTCCAGTCAACCCTAGTACAATATGTCTTAAAAGTACCATGCACTGTTTGTAAGCAACATGTCCCAAAGCCCAGAAGCATGGGATCCTCTGGATTACCTTCAACTTGCTTTTCAACACTCCTAGGAATGCCCTGTTTACATTAGGGTCATCCCTGGACACTTGAACAACTTGAATTTTCACATTCACCTCAAACTGGTATGCACATACTTCAAATCCTTCAACAAAATCATTTGCAGCACGTTTTCTCACAAGCACAGTCAAAAAGAGAGAGTAAATAAAATTATGATAATATTAATGACAAATAAAGATGTGTTGTAGCGAATGTCTGTACCAAAATACAAGCCTGAACAATAAGCACATAAATAGGTTACCAACAAATAAGAAGGAAAAATATCAACCCATTTTCTTGTCGTTAACCCTATTAAATCAATGGTATAAGTAAAAAGTACATAACATAGGATCACACCGTAAGTAATAGTCATCTCAGGTGAGCAACGCTAGTATACAACATGAGATTTCGGATAGCTATTCATATTGCAGTAGTGTCAGTTGTTACCTAGATTGATATACCAGGGTGTATGCGATCCAGGACCACCACAAGATCTGGGAAAAACCCGGGAATTTTTTAGAATTCTGGAAATTTTTATTATTTTAGTCTCCAGTTAATTTTTTGTAATTTTGTCTGGTCAGAACCGATACGCTGACAATGGGTATTACTGTACACCACTACTGCAGAATAATACTGCAGCAATAAAACATAAAGGAGAGAAAATAAAACTGAAGATGTGGAGGAAATGCGCCATATACAACAAAAAAACACAGTGCTCGTACAAGCGTCTGCCAACAGCAAAATGTTTCAAAGGCTTTAGGAAGACTATGCAATGCTTCATAACATCAAATTGCCTCCAGTGAGTACGACGTCACAACTGTTTCCATTAGATTCATTTTAGCAGTTATGAGTGGGCTGATGCACATGCACAGTTTAGTCACGTATGAGTAGTACCTTCTCCCGCTTCTGACTATGTAAGCTTGGCTTTGTAAGCAATCATAGCAAGCAGGTACATGCTACTGGGAAAAATTTTTGTGGCATGCCCAAGCTGCAGATTCACACATGCGCAGAAGGCCCGGATGTTGTAGCTTGGGGGGGCGGGGGGGGGGGGGGGGGGGGGCAGACCGTGGTATCTGACCCAGACAGTGATTTCGGGGAGGTGGGGGTGGCAAATTCATATTCTTGAGGGGGAAAGAAACATTGTTTCACAGAGCTCCTAGCATCCAGCACATGTGGACCTATCGATTATTCATATTATTTTGAAACGCATACCTGTTGATTGCTAACTGAATCGTAAGTTTATTTTTGAATTTGTGCATTGTGTATGTGATGTGTCTGTCAGGGGAATCCTCATCACATCTAGAAATAGACTTTCCTGCAGACAAAAGGGGACAGGGCTATACAAGCTGAGGGGAGTAAAGCTGAATGGATGAATGCCAATCGCTATCTGATTATGTGGTTGATTGGGTTTGCGAATGATCATCATTATCGTTACTAGCAAAGTCCACAGATTCAAACTACCAGAGTGAAAATAAACGACTAACAGGAATAACAGGTAAGAAAGATGGCATATTATCTTCTCGCTGTATCCAAGAAAATTAATTTTTCGCGGAACATTTTTGACCAGCTCGCTACACTAATAAGTCCCCGGTCAGCAGCCGCTTAAGTTCTGTTCTGTGAGTAGCATGGAAAACGTGTTGTATGAACATGTAACAACGCCTAATCATAAAATAATCGCAGGATGACTAAATCGGTGATTGTGGCAGGGTCAGTGAAGTTAACTGGCGAATAAATTTTGACAATGGCAGGCATAGTTACATACTTAGTGATGAAAGGATTGTCTGCTAGAATGAGGAAGGAGAAGAAACGGGAACATCACATAATTTGTGGAAGAATATGGGGATTCCAAATTTATATAAAAATTTCGTACGACTACTTTCTGATCTCGTGCTTGAGAAACTGTAGCATATGAATGAAATGTGAAACTATTTCCTAGTATAAAGCTTTTTGCATGTAGGCCCAATAGGCATTTATATTGGTACTTTGTGAATTATATTCTATCGTGTTATAAAAATGACCATTTCGTTTATTTGGTGTGTGTTACAATTGCTGCAACATTAGGAAAGCTTATTTTGTTTTATCTAGCAGACAGTGGAAAATAGACGTAATCAGATCAAGGAACCACACCAGTCTTGTGTACTATTTGTATTAACAGCTTTTTCAGTATTAGATAGCGACATTTCGATTTTTCAGGTAGCAAAACTTTTGATGAACTTTGATGAGGTAACAGATGCTTTGGCAGGAAGGAAAGGCCATGTAAAGCTGTAGCAAGATTAGAGAGAAAAAACGCTAGGAGCTATGGGTTGAAGTAATGTGTACTGTCTTGCTTGTCTTTACTGCTTTTATATATCCTATATTTCATTTTATGTCACACAAAACAGCAAGTTATTAGCTAATAGGCAATAAAGAGTGCAAATTTTCTGAAGGGTTCTTGGTCTCCCGGTTAAAAATGATCCCATCTGGTATTAATTGCCAGGTGGTTTTTTTTTTAAGAAAAAATGGGGGGGGGGGGGGGGGACAGAATGTCAAACACGCTGACAGGGAGCAGGAGAGGGACCTCAGGACATTTTAGTTTTCACTGTCCTGAATATATTTTGATAGCATCCATTCCAAAATATACACGTTTCAATTCCACAGAGCGAAATAGAGAGATGTGTGATTGAAGAATGCTGTGTGAAGAGGCATGGCACTGCATTTTGGCACACCTGAGACCAAATAACATGTCTTACAATTCCTCGAACACATATGTTTATGTATCAGACTCTTCAGAAAGATGTGCGTCACAAAATGAGCATATTTTTGAAAATTTGAGTTTTTAACTTTTTGACGTCTTCCTAATCGCTCAAGGGAGGGGTTGGGGGGAGGGCGCCACTATCTACTATTGCCCCGGTTCGGAAATGTAGATCGGGGGCTGATGCACAGAGCAGTCTGAGTTATAATGAGGATGTGGGTAGTCTCCACATGATCCGTGTTTACATTTAGTGATTTTGCTGTTTCCTCGTCATTTACTGCTCTCATGTCAAATAAAAACAAAACAGATTTTGGTGGCAGGAAGCTGTGAAGGAAATTAAACAGATTCACATAATTACGGAAGGCTAAAATATGTTATTAGTTTCAGATTTTATTTCCACGTTTCTGACAGGCAAGCATAAATCGCCTTACAGAACAGTGAAGTTATTTTTGTCAGTTCGCTAAAAAAAAATCCGGTTTTTATTAATCTTTTCCACTGAGGCAGTCAATGTATTTTAAACAAAGTGTGTAATTCCATACTATAGGCTAGAGTGCACTCTGTAATCTTCTATCACGTATGGCATTATGCCATAATAAAGAACCAAACATGAGTTATTACAGTACTGGTACCCCAAAAAAATTTACATCCCGAAAACCACACTGGAAAGCTTAATATCAGGTTGAGGCCTACTTCATTGGGAATCTGAACATACGAATGTGCCCTTTAAGTATGCATTTTAAATGTGCACATTTTGTATGGTTCACGAAATTCCAATGCTCTTGAAGTATCCTCTGATGTCTTGTTTCTTTTAATGTTTTAATCTTTTAATGTTTTAAAAGTACGAACGTAGAGGCTTCCTACGTCATCGTATCTGTGTAAGCATTGTGGCGCATGCCATCTGGCGCTCTGTGGCAACTGCTGAAACGAAACTGCTTCACAGGAAAATATTGCGAATGGTGGTTTGAAAAGCATTGCTTTCAAATCAAATTTCCTTTTGCGGAAGTTGAACTATGTGCGAGAAAGTAAAATGAATTTCTTAAATCACAGAGCATTTGACTCTCATTTAAAAATCTACTCTTCGATGACGAACCATTTAGAAGAATTTCAAGCCCAGAAGATCAGACACTTGCGCCATTATTAAAAATTTTATGGGCACATGTGTGATGTATCTTAAAGTGTAACTCGCGCAAAACATATTAACATTATATGTGAAAGCTTAGCTTCTCTTGCAGCTTATTAACCTTAGAGAGCAATGTTAAATGTGAAATCTTTGTTTACCATGTAGCAACACTATGTATCTTAGTTTAAACCATTAACTTGAGTTCGCTCTACTGAACAGTTACGTTAGTATTGGCTGACCACATCACGTGTCGTATACTTTGAATATCCGCTTTCATCAGCTGGCGAGATCGCGTGAAATGAGCTGTGACTGGCTTACAAAAGCGCATCACAATCGTGATTTCAATGATTCGGAAGATAACATGCGGTGTTTGGTGGAATTTGGATTCATACTTTCGTAATATTAAAATATGCAGCATACATGTTGGTGCAAATCAAAGATCTTTCCAAAACGTGTTTTTCGTTCCCTGAGTTTCGTTTTCATAAAGTGATGAGAAATTCTACGCTCGTGTATAAAACCATAACTATTCAAAGGATTGATAAGTTTTATAGTTCCAAGGGAGAATAAACTGCCATGTAACAAGGAAAAAGTGTTTTTTCACATGGGAGAAAATGTATTCTGAACCAGGAAATCTGGGAAAAGTCCGAGAATTTTTCTCCTTGTCTGTGTATACACATTGTACACATAGTGGGCTATTAATGTTACAGTGCGCAATACTACAGTGTAGACAATTATGATCTCTTTCTCCATTCTACACATAGACAGCACACCCACTGATAATTCATGCACTGTGCATGTAGATGTACTTTGCATATTTTATCAATGAGTGTGCTGTTGTGTAGAATGGGGAAGGTGCATGATCTCTAAGAGTTCGACTGAAGGCTGATTGTGATGACCTGGAGGTTTGGCATTAGCATTATGGAAACAGCATGACATTTTGTGTGTTCAAGGAATGCTGTGGTGGATGTCTTAAGCACATGCCAAAACCAAGGTGGAACCACATCCAGTCGTCATGGGGTTGAGCAGCCACCTCTCATTTCAGATGTCAGACTGGTAAAACAAAACAGCAGTGACCTGTAGCAGAACTAACGTCAGACTTTAATGCTGGGCGAGTACGAGTCAGTCTTCACACACAGTGCACCGAACACTCCTAACAATGAGCATCTGCAGCCAACAATTCATGCATGTGCCAATGTAACATCACATCAGCAACTATGACTGAAATGGGCATGTGACCATGGGCACTGGACGTAGGTGCATTGGCAGAGCATTACATGGTCTGACGAATCCCGATATCTTCATCATCATGCCTACGGGAGGTTACAGATCTGTCATCATCTAGGGAAACAGTCCTTGACACTTATACAGTGGGACGGAGGCAAGCTGGCTGCGACTCCATTGTGGTCTGGGGAACATTGATGTGGGCACACATGGGTCCAGTGGAGCTTGTGTAAGGCACCGTGACAGCCTAGGAGTATCATACACTCATTCCAGACCACGTATACCCCTTTATGCCGATCGTTTCCTGATGGCATTGGCATTTTTCAACAAGATAGTGCACCATTTCACAATTCTCTGAGTGATGGAGTGGTTCGAAGAACACAGATTCATGTTCCAACTGATGTGCTGACCATCCATCTTGCCAGGTCTGAGCGTGACCAAACATATCTGGGATGTGATAGGACATGGCGTCAGAGCTCAGCGCCCTGCCTTTCTCATTTCATGGGTAATTGTGTGTGCAGGTGTGGTGCCAGTTCTCTCCAGCCACCTACCAAGGCCTCATTACTTCCTTGCCATGATGGTTCGCTGCTGTTACCCATGCCGAATGAGGACATACTGACTATTAAGTAGGCTGAACTGTATATGTAGAAGGTGTTTTCATATGGTTCTTGGCTTATATTACAGAGGTTATGCTGTATAGCTGTCGCCTCTTTAGTTTCTTATTTTTTTGTACATCGCTGCATCATCAACTTTTGTTATATTTAGCACACGTCTATTAGATTTTTATGGAACAGGTCTGTTCTTTTCTTATATCTATTATGACGTTTTGTATAAAAGGAAATGATGTAGTCACATGATCTGTTTTACATTGTATGTACTCATAAGTAGATTATGTTTATGTACCTATTACGAATTTTATATTTTATTTCTTTTCATGTACATTACTAGTCCCATTTTGTACTTTTATTCCATTTTGTACTTATTCACTCTTGTGAAGATGGTCCACAACCAAAACCAGTAGATATTTAGGTTAAAATAAAAACAGCTGAGGGAATTTTTTCAAAGATGTTACACTATATGTTGTGGGAAGTTTTCCAAACATTTCGTCCAACTACTTTTCAGACGGATTTTAGAATGAGATTTTTAGGGTCTTGCATCTTATATTTCACTTATGAAATTGCAGCATTTTGATGTATTGGAGATTGATCAAATTTCCTCACTGTTACTAAGGGGCACGTATACACGTGGGAATGAATTGAGACTTCTCTTTTTCTCAGTCATTTATGCAAATGAATCAGGTGATTGCTCAAAGCCTCCCAACTGCAACTTTTAGGCTGCTGTTAATAGTTTAACTTGGCATACCTGTTTCACATACTGATGAGTTTCTGCCTCAGTCATTTAAATTCTTTGTCTACTCTTTCCCATCTAGCTACACTGGTCATTAGTTGACATTTTTAGGGCACCTACTTTTAGTTCTAAACATGCAGGTGTACATCCAAGAAGTCACCACCATAAATACTACAGCATTGTTAAAGTTCCTGATCCAGTTCTTATGGTTGGCATGAGACCAGAGATCTAGTGCCAGTGATACAGCTTCTTTGTTACAAGAAACTCTTTGCTGGCATCGGTTGGTTCCTAAGGTGCTCTGTGCAAGAACATAACGCCTTTCAGAGAACAAATTTACTAGTTCCACTCGCCATTTTGTGTGGTTGATATGATCTCTCTGGAAAAGGATCATTGAAGTGAGCTGCAAGTGGATTACGAGGATGAATATTCAGGCAAAATACTTGTTAAACAAGCATTATTGTTATTGAGCAATATCAGGGATACCAGTCTCAGGGCCAGCCGCGGTGGTCGTGCGCTCTAGGCACTCCAGTCCGGAGCCGCGCTGCTGCTACGGTCGCAGGTTCGAATCCTGTCTCGGGCATGGATGTGTGTGATGTCCTTAGGTTAGTTAGGTTTAATTAGTTCTAAGTTCTAGGGGACTGATGACCACAGCAGTTGAGTCCCATAGTGCTCAGAGCCATTTGAACCAGTCTCAGCTCAATTTAGCTAGATTTGCTCAGGCATTCTGAGCTCTGAGTGGACTGTTTTTCGTCTTCGACTTGTGGGAACAATATTGTCCTCAATTCTCCATTTGAAAACACCCCCAGTGGAAGAGAGATAAAACTAAAAGTTACGATATTAATGAGTATTAGCTAGATGTTTAATGTTTCTGACAATATCTGTTCGATAATAATGACTTATTGTTGTTGTGGTTGTCATGTCCTTAGTTTGAAGGCTGGTTTGATACACCTCTCCATGTTAGTCTATCGTGTGTGTCATCATCACTGCACGCCTATCACAACCTTCATCCATTTGAACCTGCTTATTGTATTCAAGCCTTGGACTCCTTCAGCAATATTTATGCTCCACACTTTGTTCCACTACCAAATTGACAATTCCTTGAGGATGCATCAAATGTGTTCTTTCAACCAGAGGTATTGTGCCATAAATTTCTATTTTTCCCAATTTCATTCAGTGCCTCATTATTTTTGTTCAATCCTGACATCCAATCATCAGCATTCTCTTGTAGCATCACATTCCAAAAGCTTCTGTTCCATTCTGTTCTATGTGAATTGCCTATCACCCACATTTCACTTTTATACAAGGCTGCACTGCAGACAAACAGATTCAGAAAAGATATCCTTAGAGCTAAATTTAAGTTAGATGTTAACAAATTCCATTCCAGTATTTCAGATGTGTTTTCTTGCCATTGCCAGCCTGTGTTTCATCTCTTCTCTACTTTTATGCAAAGGTGTCTTTAATCTTGCTATAAGGAGTATCTATGCTTCTTGTGGTTATGCATGGTATCATCACATTAATGTGACCCCCACCTATGTTAGTCCACAGCTCATGGTCCAGTCGCTAGTGTTGCTGCCTCTGGATCACAGGATCCTGGGTTCTATTCCTGGCCGTGTGGGGGTTTTCTGTGTCCAGGGACTCTGTATTTGTTTTGTACTCATTACTTCATCATCATCATTCATGGCAATGGCTAAATTGGACTGTGTAAAAAATGAGACTTTCTAGTGGTGCTGATGACTGCGCAGTTAAGCAACCGACAAACCAAACATCATCATCACCGCCTATGTCACAAAGGCAATTGGCAGAACTGGCAGTAGAGGGTTTGTAAAGCACGATCTGAGGATGCAGGGAACAGTGAAACCATTGTTGTTATGTGGAAAGAGAGCAGCAGCTACCTGGTTCATGCACCCGTGCCAAGTGCTGTTTATTGGCGACAAAAACTGGAATTAACATGCCAGCACCACAACTGGACTTCCACTGGTAAGGAGAAACAGCAAGTGCCATCACCTGACTTCCCATGACCTTTGCTCAGCAGAAGAGGAGTCAAAATAAGCGAACACTTGTCTCGGCTTATCAGTAGATAGTTGATTGTTTCTGAAAAAAGTCATGTTTTTTAAGGTACTTCATGTACCTTTTAACACGGAATATCTTCAGAATAGATAGTGGCTCAGTGGTTGAGGTCATCGTTCGTAATTTTGCACTCCGTATTTGAAAACTGATTATTGTTTTTATTTTATTTATCTACCCATGTCTGTAGAAGGTTACTTATGAAATTAGGAGTATAAAGGCATATTAATTGTAAAATCACAACTAGATATCACAATACGTCACACACATCTATTATGTAACATGCGTGTGGTACGTTGAGGGTCTACAATCTTTTCAATTTCTTATGTGTTATTCATATTGTTTTTCTTCAGGAGGATTTTGTGCATTTCCATGGATGAGACTAATCGCAGAAACATTCAAAACACAGATATTCTGAATGGCACAAATGTTGCGTGAAGGTAGGTTTACCAAAGTGACATTTCTGTGTATGAATCTCACTCAGGAAAGAAACATCAATAACACTAGTTAAGATTTCGCGTGTTGGCAATAATTTTGCAGCAAACCATGCATTATGGGTTATTTTTCTGAAAACTGGCACTTGCACTTACGAATGAAGATACACTACAGGAATTTCACAAAAATAATTTCAAACAATTTTGTTCTTTTTTAAAATAAGTTCACTTGACATACAAATTAGTAGACAAATAAGAACAATGTTATAGCAGCGTATAATGGAAAACATTCATAGAGTAATATTCTACAGGCATGGGTACATAAATAAAACCGAAAATAAGTAATAATGGGGTTACAAACACAGGGTGCAAAATTAAGAAGCCATGATGCCAACCATTAAGCTGCCATGTCTTCTGAAGACATCACGTGGTAAAAGGTGCATGAAGTACCTCGAAAATACTTTACTTTGACCCCTCTTCCATTGAGCAAAGTTTCTGTGGAATGAGGGTATAGCACTTCCCATATTCTCCTCATGAGTGGTAACATGCAGCCCTTTTAGATGAATCATGTTTTAAACTCCATGAGGTAGATAGCCAGTGGCATGTATGGCACTGCAACAGTTGTGAGAAGGGTCCAGCCTGGAGGAGGGAGGTCTGGAGAATGTTTTTGTGTCATTCCCTGGGTGATCTTGTCATCCTGAAGGGCACAGTGGAGCAATACAAGTAGGCATCCATTCTCAGGGACCATGTCCACACCTACACTTATCTATTCCTTGGCATTATGGCACCTACCAACAGGATAGTGCACGTGTCACACAGCTCATGTGGTTTGAAGAGCACCGGGATGAGTCTACCATGATCTCCTGGCCACCAAACAAGTTGGATTTAAACCCGATAGCAAATCTGTGGGACCACCTCAATTGGTTTATTTGTGCCATGGATCCTCAACTAAAACACCTAGATATCTGGCTGCTGTATTGGAGTTGGCGTGGCTCCACATCCCTGTTGGTATATTTCAGAATTTGAATGATTTTCTTCCTGCTTTTCCGCACTGCAAAAAGTGGTCATTCAGGCTTTTTACAGATGGTCACTTTAATGTCACTGCACTGTACAAGCTTCTACAGTTTTACATTTGCCCACTAGCCATTCCTGCCTATCATCTTTACACCTTTTGCCAGTCTCATTTTTTATATGACATTATTCCCTTTTGCCTGCTTCATTTGCCACATTTTGATATTTTCTTCTTTTGTAAATTGAATTCAAGATGCCCTGTGTTATGTTTTGTTTTGTGCGTATTTGATCTTCTGCTACCTGCACTATTTCATATCTCAAAGCTACCCTTCTTCTTCGACTGTATTCTCTTCCCATGTTCCAGATGAACATTGCCTAATGCTCCTTCTGAAACACCCAACAGTCTCTGATCCTTTTCAATTTATTCATGTCCCATGTCCACAAGTTGCCACATACGTGTCATTCCTCAAGTTTTAGTTTGTACTCATAAGCAATAAAATAGGGTCAAACCTCATATCTTGCCATGGAAATGTTTCACAATGTAAAATCAGGTGTCAAAATAGCTATCGCACCCTTGCATAATCAGTCTGAAACCTTCCGTGTCTCCAAGTCTCTTCCACATTTAGAGTCATCATTCATGAATCTTATTAAACCAAGAGTTAGTGATGACAGAATTATGCTGTGTGTAAAATTCTACTGGTCTATGACCTCCTCCTTTATTTTGTTCTCTTCCTTTTCCTACTACCAAATCCATTCACTCAACACAATTAGTTTTTGGTCTCGTTTAAATATCTGTGCAACTTTTTCGATTCCATCACGTTTTCTATCAGTCTTACAAACCACTAGTTGCCATACACACTTTCGTACAGGGTAGCCGTGCAGCCTGAGGTGCGTTGACACTGTTCGCATGGCTTCCCCCGTCGGAGGTTCAAGTTCTCCCTTGGACATAGTTGTGTGTGTGTGTGTGTGTGTGTGTGTGTGTGTGTGTGTGTGTGTGTGTGTGTGTGTGTGTTGTCCATAGCATAAGTTAGTTTAAGTTAGATTAAGTAGTGTGTAAGCCTAGGGACCGATGACCTCAGCAGTTTGGTCCCATGGGGACGTACCACAAAGTTCCAAAATTTCCAGGCACACTTGTACTACCACAGTGGGCATTGCCTTAATGTCTGTAATAGCCACGACTATGTGCTCACTATGATGACCATAGAAGCTTACACCCACTCCGTTTTCTTATTCATTATTATACCTAGTTCTCCTATTTGTTTTTTTGTAGTGTAATAGAAAAGCCTATTATTCCTGCCAAAATGCTTCATTAATTCCCTATATTTGAAATGGGTACCTAACCATTTCGCTTTTCAGATGCATTAACATGCCCATCTGATTAAGGGAAATAACTTTACATACTCCAACCCCTCCCTAGAGAGCCCATGTTGTTTTTCTTGATGACAACATCCTGCTAAGTAGTCCTGCCTAAAGACTGAAGTGAGGGACTATTTTACCTCTGGAATATTTCATCCAAGAGAGTGCCGTCACCATTTAACTATGCAGAGGAGCTGTATGCTCTCCAGAGAAATAATAGCTGTAATTTGCCCATGCTTTCAGTTGTTTGCAGTACCAGCACAGCAAGGGTATGTTGTGTAACATTATGAGACCAAATGAGGCAATCATCCAGATGTTGCCTCCTGCAACTACTGGAAATGCTATTAGCTGTCCTCAGGAACCACATTTTTGTCTGGTTTCTACAGAGATATCTGTTGCAGTTGCAACTATGGTGTTACTATCTGTATCAATGAGACACGCAGGCCAACCCATTTGAGTTCATGAAGCATATCCATAACACCTGCGTGTTGATTGACGCTGCAGATAACAAATCTATGGCCCTGTAGTGAATTGCATCAATTTCTTACTTTATTCTGACCTTGGACCTTGGTGGGGGGGGGGGGGGGGGGGGGGGAGGGATATCCGAGACACTAGAGCAGTACTCGTTGATCGATCACACCAATTTTCTACGCACAGTCGACCATTCACCTTCCCTACTACCATCCTTATATGCTCATTCCCTTTACTATCACTTTTGGATGTTACCCCTGAATATTTAATAAATGTGACTGTCTAAAGCACTACACTACTAATACCATATTGTAACCTTTGGTATTGCATATCCTCGACATTTGCATTAACTTACATTTATCCAAATTTGGAGCAAGTTGTCATTCTTTGCACCAACTAGAAATTTTGTCTAAGTTATCTTATATCCTCATTCAGTTACTCAATGGTGATACCTTTCCATACATCTCAACATCATCAGCAAAGAGCTGCAGATTTCTGCTTGCGATGTCTGTTACATCATTTGCATGTGTAGAGAATATGTGTGGTCCTAACACACTTCCCTGGAGCACACCTGACGATATCCTTGTCTCTGATGAACACTCACCATCAAGGACAGTTACTGGTTTCTGTTACTTAAGAAACTTTGATCCATTCACATATCTGGCAAGCTATTGTGCCTACGTGTACCTTCGTTAATAGTCTGCAGTGGGGACTGAATTAAATGCTTTCCAGAAATCTAAGAATATGGAATCTGGTTGTTGTTCTTCATACGTGGCTTGTGGGATATAATGTGAGAAAAGGACCATTTGAGCTTTGCATTAATTGTTCTTTCGTAATCCATGCTTAACTGTAGACAGAAACTCTTCAGCCTCAAAGAAATTTACATATTTGACTTATGAATATGCGGCAAACTGATGTTAAGGATGTTGGTCTGTAATCTTGTGGGTCTGTTCTTTTCCCTTCTTATACACGGGAATCATGTGCACTTTATTGTAGTCACTTGGGGTTTTGTACTGGGTGAAATGTTGGTGATAAATACAAGCTAAGTAAAAGATAGTACCACAGAGCACTCCCTGTATAATCGAATTTTCATTCCATCTGGACCAGGTGATTTACTTTTTTTCCTAACTCTTTTAGTTGCTTCTCTGCATTGAGATGACTATTATTATGTCCTTCATATGGGAATGTGTATGATGGCCAACTGATGGTATGTTTGTACAATCCTCTGTGGTGCATAAATCCATCTTTCACAGCAGCATGTGGGTGTGTTTTACTAGGGCATTGAAGGAAGGTGGAAATATATGACAGCAGTAGGGAAGTGCTACACCTGTAAGGAAATTAAATTCACATATAACTTTGCCGTGAAAAGGGGGCATCATGTTGAATAAAGACATGCAGTTAGCCCACAATGGTCATGAAAAGGTACACACGGTACTGCACCTCTCACTCAGTTTCAGATACTAACCAGTAACACAGACTCAGTGTCTTACCCTTGCAGCCTGTGCATATTGCACTGTTGTACTGAACAGCAAGGCAATTTAATTACACTGTGCACATCTGGCACAGAGCCAGAAGTCACCATCCATACAATCTCCTCACAGCACTCTACATTATTGTCAATTTGCCTCTACCCACCTCTCCTTATGGTCATATTTCTTTGTCTTTAGGCTCTGAGGCAGAACCCTCAGAATTATCAGTCAGCAAACCATCACAATATTCAGGGATCAGACCCAGAAAGAGATTTAATCTTATGACTCTACTTGAATTCTGTGAGTTGAAGCAGAAAAGAGAAAAATGCTGTTCTAATAGGAAGCAAAATTTTTGTTACCTATTTTTACACCACCTGCAATTTGAAACATGTGCACAGCATGTGTAAGAAGTCCCATAGCAAGCAGAAGGCAACACCATGATTAAAAATGTGTAATGTAAGAAACTTGGACATTCATCTAGGGACAGGAAAACTTAATTCGCCTTTATAGCAAGGAGCTGTTTGACTCATTTCTCATTAAATTCAAAATTCTCTGTTAATTACCGAAACTTTTAATCTCATGTACATTATTACAACTTCAACTCACAATGTGTCATAGCACCTAGGCTGCTTGTGCAGTTTTTGGGGTCTTCAGTTTATGGTAATGAGTAACTTTACATAAATTCCCTGAAAACATAGCCAAAACTAAAATTGTAGGTAAGTTCTCCTCAAAGAATGAGTAATTTTTCAGAGAGAAGTGTTCCAATTTTTACTATCTTAACCAACAAATACTGTGAGATCCTGATTGCCAGGGACTATGGAGATAGATTGGTGTGATGGCAGGACAAACATCGTGACACTGGTTTCCATCATTAGCCTGGAAGTTGATCTTTAAGTACCAACTTTATGTAATTCGCATGAGAATTACATACCCAAGAGCAACAGTTTATAAGTAGCTTTGTATTCTCATGTAACATTCATTTCAGTGGATTAACTCTGCCGATAACACATAGACTGTTGTATTTATTTTTCTGGATCAATGACCTTTGCAGTCTGGTCCCTTCAACCCCACAAACCAACGAACCAATTATTTTTCTCAATACAGAACACTTATTAGTGTACTGCACTGACGTGGAAAATCAGAAACAGCTGACAGGCTTCATGATATAAGCTATTTTTCTTAACAAGTCTGTTATGAGAGAAAAATCGGTACAATAATAATGTACGTAGTTTTTGTCAGTGTATGAAATATTTCGAAAACTGGGCAAATACTATTGTGAATAGTATCAGTAGCTGTCACATAGGAAACTTTTTTGCTAAAGATGTTTCAAATTAAAAAATGCAGGAAATTGGAATTATTGTTTGTTAAGACAACTTTAGTCATGTAAAGCAGTATGAGCTTGGAATAAAAACTGTTTGTAAATAGCGTTTTTGCTGATAAATGAAAAGTGTCACTGCTGATGACACTGGGTTCAAAAAGTAAGGGAAATTGTCAAAGCACATTTTTTATGGTGAGATCTGTAACAACATAGTTGATGATATGATTATCTGATATGATTTTGTGTCAAGAGTGAGATATTTAAATTGCACATATAGCAATCAGGTCAAATAAGAACATTTTTTATTTCTTTAGTTTTTTTTTGATGAATTTTGATATGAATTTCAGATTTGAGAAGCCTAATATTTGTTACAGTAGTACTAGAATGTTGTGTCAATATCATCCTTTCCATAATTTTCTGTAATAGCAAGGTTTGAAACAGTGAAGACTAAAAGTCCGGAAAAATGATGTTGAAATATAATGTGTACTAAAGATTTGCAGGTTAAATATAAACCTGTGTTCTTAAGCTTCTCAGCTGATTTTCAGTCTCCTACGTAAAGGAGAAAAGTTATGACTGTTTGTATGTATTGTTAATTTTTGCACAAATTCTGGTTATCTGCCTGGTATGTTAGACAATTTGGTGATGTAAGCTGTTATTGCTACTACATGATGGCACAAATTGCTTTTTCAGTTCGCAAATGAGAGTTGCATTAAACTAAACTAATACACAATAATTAAAGGGCACAAACAGTACACAGAAGACAGCTGTAAGCATTCACTGTCTGTGACCCGAAGCCACTAGAACCTGTAGAGCTAACCCATGTCGAGTGCACCCAATAGACACCATTATTTGCTGTCCCTAGATATAAGTGGAACTCAGAAGGTGTAGGGCTAGATAGAAGTAGTGCTACTCTGTGACAGGTACTTTTCTAATATCCTACCTGTCTACATTCAGTATACAGGAGATAAATTGAATGACATGGAAATTCTGCAACTTCAGTACACCCTCAAGGTCACTGCAGCTAATAACAATGCCACAATGGATCTATGTGCAATCACTTGATGTGACCATGAAGAAGATTGAGGGCTATCAGACTGAATTCCCAAGCAGGGTAGAACTCCAGAAGAAGACACAAGAGGTAGCAGCCCTCCTACAAGGGCTGCCATGGACATTTGATGATAAGACCAGACCGAGCACTGTTTGACCATGTATTCAATGTGCTACAGAGGCTTCACAATCGAACTAATAAGAAGAGACCTCCACTGTTCATCCTGGCAGTAGGTATGTCTGATAACAGTACAGACTTCAAGAACAGAGAGGATGTCATCTAAATGATCTTCATGCTGGATATGCTCACATGCTTTGACTTTTAAGGTGGAACCTCTCACAGCTGCATTCAGCACTAAATGTCAATGAGCAGAGCTCATGACAAAATACTGTTAAAATCAGGTGATATGTAATCAGTAGGCTGGCAGCCATGACAGTTGCAGTTGCACCCATAAGAAAGGTGGTCAGTGTCCTCTCTGTGTTGCGGCCTTACAGCAGGCAGAAATTCTGGAAATGGGATCCAAGAGGCAATAAATTATGAAGCGAATGTGAAGAAATCAGCAAGAAGAAGAGGCACGGGAAAAGTGGTGGAGAAGTGCGGCACCCCCTTCGGTTCAGACCATGAACTCGGCAGTGGTCTCTGCTCCCTGTGCCCAGTTGCAAGCAGTGAGAGTGGTTGAAGAGCCAGCTCCACAGAGTTGAGCGAAGCCAGTCAGTGTCAGAACACAGACATGTGAAAATCACGAGAGTGGCAGTAGCTGGCAGAAGAGTATAAGACAAGATACAGGGAACTTCCTGGTAGATTAAAACTGTGTGCCTAATCGAGACTCGAACTCAGGACCTTTGCCTTTTGCGGGCAAGTGCCCTATCAACTGAGCTACCGAAGTACGACTCAGGCCCGTTACTCACAGCTTTGCTTCTGCCAGTACCTCATCTCCTACCTTCCAAACTTTACAGAAGCTCTCCTGCGAGGTACCATGATTCCAGTCTGACCACACAAAGTTGTCTTCTTTGCACTTGAATACGCATCGATATGAGGGTTAGGGCCAATGCCTATGTTTCGCGAAACCAGTTACCGGAAGTAAGTCATTCAGTCTACTTCACTCCTTAACATTTGGCAGTAGTGCACACACCCTGTAACCAGTACCATATGTGTCTACATACATTGACTTTCCTTGTCTGCCTACCTCCGTTCAGCACCTACATTGTCCAGTACATCTCAGTCACTGCTTGCATTTTCTTCATATTTTCTCTTTGTAGGCAGTAAGTGGCTCCTCCAAAATTGCAATTGTAGGAAGTATATTTAAAGGATTACTAGTATTTATCCATATGCAACTATGATTTGTAGAAATACTCTCTTCTGCAGCCACTGTAGTGTTTTTAATGGCTCTCCCTGTATAATTTTATATGCCCAGTCATTGGCCCCAGCTACAGCAGTCAGTCAGCAGCATGTTACTGTCCTGTGTCAAGTGTTATTCTGTATTGGCCTCTGGTGATATTTGCAATCTTGTAAATTAATTTTGTGGTTTGTTTAGGCATAGTTTGTACATAGCCTTTAAAAACGAGATCATTATCAAGATAAAGACCAAGTTAGCAATATGAGGTATGTCTACTGATTGAACATTGTTTAGTTTGAAAAAAAAAATACCATGTTGCAGACGGTTTACCTTTCAGCACTATGTAAGTGGTTTAATTTACTACCACTTGCAGCTTGTTCTGTAAGCACCAGCTCTGCATCAAGGCTAAATCTTCATTACATTTCGTTCCCATCTGTGCTCTGCAATATCCTCAATCTGTGACCAGCTTGTCATGTGTATTTTTACCACAAATCCAGTAGCCTTGTGACTAGCTCCCAGTAGCTCAAGAAGAGGCATGCACTGTTCTCAAGTTTGGATTTGGTTTTTGAAATTCTGCTGCAGTTCACTCAGTGCTTTGATTAGGGCTTGTGTTAATTTTTTTTTTTTTTTATTTTTTTTTCTTCTTTTCTAGCTGATCTAGCTTTCCAACTTCAAAGCATTATCGTCATAATCCTAACAGGCACGTAATTTCATGCAGGAAGACTTTTGAAGGTCTTTCCATTCCACTGGACTGTCCTGCGGTCAGTGTTTGTGGCTGCTACATCGTATTCAACAGATTACATCTTAAAATGTTTACCTAATATTTAAGCTGTAAAATCATTATTACCAAATTCCCAAACTGTTTCTCATTTAATGTGAGGCTGTAAGATGACAGTTAAGCACCATTGTACATCAGTGAGTAATGACCAAAGATCAATACTAATTACTGCACGACATATAAACATAACTTAACTATAGAATGTATTGAGAAAATTAGTGCGAACTCGAATACAAGTGGTTCTAGGCACTTGAGTCCGAAACTACGGGACTGCTACAGTCGCAGGTTTGAATCCTGCCTCGGGCATGGATATGTGTGATGTCCTTAGGTTAGTTAGGTTTAAGTAGTTCTAAGTTCTAGGGGACTGATGACCTCAGATGTTAAGTCCCATAGTGCTCAGAGCCATTTCGAATGCAAGCTTTACTTTGGTGGAAACTTTTATAAATTGACTTTCCTATTTTGAGCCAAAAATGTAACTGCAGTTAACTTAGATAATATGCAATATATGAGTGGAAAAAATGAAATTTTCCTATATAATCACCTCTTCTGAAAAACAGGCTCTTCAGGCTGTTTAACTCAGTGTACTGCTGGTGTTATCATAAATTTTTGTTGTAATATTATTACCAATACCACTGTAAACTCAATTTGGAACCACACAAGGTTCAAGCTAGTTCTAGTTTATCTTGCCGCTTGTGAAAAAGTTTCATCTCATAAGCAGTGAATGAGCAGGAATGTTCTTATGTGTATTCTTGAAACTATTTCCCCTTTAGAAATAAGAATTTGTAGACTATTGAAGTAATGTTTCTGTGTATCTAGAGAATGAGATATTTACTGCCTTTCTGTTCATGCTTCAGGTTGACTAAAATCGCTAATGAGTCTGGTAACACTGGATGTGAAGAAACTCACCTGCAGGGAGCGACTTGTGAGGAGCTGGACATTGATGCAGAGAAATCGACAAATGTTGTTGGTAGTGGATCTCTAAATAAAGTGTGTTTCTCTCAGCAGGATAATGCCCTATGTGCTAGAAATAACATCTTCAAGGAAAAACAATTCACATGTAGTTCATGCAAGCAAACCTTTTTGTCAAAGTACAGTCTAATAATGCATGTGTTTACACATATTGATGGTGTACAGCCACCTGTACATATCTGTACCACATGTGGTGAAGTATTCCATACCCATGATGGCTTGAGTAGGCATTCAGTGGTGGAAAAAATGACTAGCCAAGAAGAAAGTGAACAACATAGCACAGTCTCCAATATCAAACTAAACAGATCTGATGTTTTTGGGGGATCATATAGTCAGTCAAGTACTTCAGTAACAAACAATGATGATAGACCACACGTATGTGACGTCTGTGGAAAATCGTTTGCTGTGTTGCGGAGTCTTAAGAAACATTCTTTCATCCATACTGGCAAGAGACCACACAAATGCAAAATTTGTGGGGTTGCTTTTACTCGCTATGCTCATCTCAAGCAACATGCACTGTTACATACTGGCGAGAGACCGCACAAATGTAACGTTTGTGGGAAATCATTTATTCTGCCTAGTCATCTCAAGAGGCATTCCCTAATACATATCGGTGGGAGACCATACAACTGTGAGGTCTGTGGGAAATCCTTTACGGAATGTGGTAGCCTGAAGAAGCACATGTTAATACATACTGGCGACAGACCCCACAAATGCAATGTTTGCGGGAAATCATATACTGTCTCCGATACTCTGAAGCGACATGTATTAATACATACTGGGGAGAAACCTCACAAATGCGACGTTTGTGGCAAATCGTTTACAAGGTCCAGCAGTCTAAAGGCCCATTTCATAAAACATACTGGTGAGGCATCAAACAAATGTAATGTTTGTGGTAAATTGTTCACAAACTCATGGAATCTAAAGATCCACGCATTAATACACAATGGCGAGAGAAGACACAAATGCGATATCTGTGGGAAATCATTTACTCATTGTGGTACTCTCAAAGCGCACAAATTAATACATACTGGTGAGAAACCCCACGTATGTAATGTATGTGGAAAATCGTTTACGGAGTCTGGTTCACTGAGGAAGCATGTTTTGATACATACTGGTGAGAGACCACACAAATGTGTCGTTTGTGGCAAATCATTTACCGAGGCCGGCAGTCTGAAGAAACATTATTTAATACATACTGGGGAGAGACCTTACAAATGTGACATTTGCGCCAAAGCCTTTACTCAATCTGGTAGTTTAAATGCGCATAGGTTAATACACATTCGCCAGAGTACAAAAATTTGATAACTGTGGGATATTTTAAAGAAGTTCTGATAAGCTGGGGAGTTATGTTCATATACAAGACAGATCTCACAAAAATGTGTCATTGATCAGCTGAAAATACTGCACTACATTTTTTAAGCAGTATGTGCTGAAGACAGAAAACAGTTATTGCACAGAGGGAATTGTTCTAGATATTATTATGATTCTATGTGAGTGCGTTGTGGAGAGCCCATTTTCAAAGTATCAGAGCTCTGATCATTGTCAGGTGTGAGTAGGGAAATGCAGACCAACTTTTTAAAAGTTGCATCTTGAGAGATAATTGTTGCATGTGTAAACTGGCTAAAAGTAGCCCCTTGTAACCAGCCGTGTGTGTGTGTGTGTGTGTGTGTGTGTGTGTGTGTGTGTATTTAACCAGTGTAGTTTTGCTGATATTGGTAATTATAATTTATCCTCATTTAAGGTAGTTTTGTAAAATATCAGTAGAACAGTCTAAACAGCGACTTTAGCGTTGTACACATGGTTGTAGTATAATAAATATGTATTTTCTCCTGTTGTAATAATCAGTGCACATTTGGACACATTATTGAATTACATGTTTATGCATATGTCAATACATTATTTAAATTTCATATGCCACAGATAGTTTGAAGAAACTTTCTTTTGAGACTTCATTATTGATGTATGTTTGGGACATTTTAAACTTTTATTAGTTAATAGTTATAGAATATTGTTCATTGTGTCAACATTTGTGTCTGAAGGTTGCTTGTGTACGTTTCTTTATTTATACATGTATAATAAGGCTTGATTGTTAGTATTATCTGAATAATCTGATTCCACCTCATATTAATCAATTGTGGTGCTTTTCTATGACATCCCTTTGCAACCAACTAGCTGTGGAATACGTTTCTGTTGAAATAATTGACAGTTCCATCAAAGATAGTTCTTTATTGTTTCTAAAAGAGTGGCATGTTTTGTAAATATAGAATAAAGTACTAAATCTGTCAGTTGCTATCTGTAAAATTGTATCTTCTGCTGCCTACGTATTGCAACCCGTTTTGATTTCTTATGTGGTAAAGGAAACAGAAATGAGCTTTTTCGTGCTTGTCAGCCATTTGTTCTTATTGATTGGTAATACTTAGCCATTATGTATCTGCATTATGTAATGTGCATCTGGGCTTCCCTGGCGAACAGATACTGAAGTATCATGGTGCAATGTGCTGAGTATTTCTGGAGTGCTATCTGTGAAGCCTGGTTACTTTATAAAATTTGTTACCACGAAGAGGACCATTATAGCAGGTGAAAAGAAAATAGTTCTTGATTATCAGGATTGCTGGAAATTAAGTCATTACAGATCTAGTGATTTAAAGGTGACTTTTCTGTCAACAGCTTGTTATTTGATTTTAATAAACTATTCTGATAATTACATGTCATATTCAATGCACATCATTAGTTCAGTGTTCCTACGTAATTGTTAGTTGATAATACCTACTTTACTTCATGTGTCCTCCTGCTATGTAGTCTGTTACATTCTGTTCTTATGTCAGTTGTACTGTCTCATTTTGTTTGAGGAATGAAAGCCATTAATAACAATTTTTGTTTATGGTGTTTTTGTTGCCAAAAGAATTGTGCTACTTCATAGGGAGAATGGAGTATGCTGATCATTTCTTTCTTGTTCTCATATATTGAAGTTTGTTCTGAACCTCTTTAAAATCATTTTAATTATTTTAATATGGTGTCAGAAATGGTGTAGCTTCAGGAATGATTTTCTACTAGAGTGAGAACATAATTCTACATCTACATCTACATTTATACTCCGCAAGCCACCCAACGGTGTGTGGCGGAGGGCACTTTACGTGCCACTGTCATTACCTTCCTTTTCTGTTCCAGTCGCCGATGGTTTGTGGGAAGAATGACTGAAAGCCTCCATGCACGCTTGAATCTCTCTAATTTTACATTCGTGATCTCCTTGGGAGGTATAAGTAGGGGGAAGCAATATATTCAATACCTCATCCAGATCTCCCCTCTAGCTATTGGCCCATTTCTCTCATGAGCATATGGTGAATTGCCGTTTAGCTTGGTGGCTGGAGTCCCGCAGTCTTTTAACACCTGGCAAATGCGGTTTCCAAAAGCATCGTTCTGCAGTTGACTATCTTGTTGCTCTCTTCACTTATATCATGAACAATTTTCTCCGGAAACGCCAAACAGTAGCAATATTTTTTGATCTGGAGAGAGCATACGATACCTGTTGGAGGACAGGCATTCTTCGCACACAGTTCTCTTGGGGCTTTCGCAGTCGGTTGCCCCTTTTTATTTGCGAATTTATGGCAGAGCGCACATTTAAAGTGCGGGTGAACACTACTCTCTCCCTTACTTTCTCCCAAGAAAACGGGGTACCCTAGGGCTCCGTACTAATTGCTGTACTGTTTGCCATTGCCATAAATCAAATTATGGATTGTGTCCTTCCTGATGTTTCGGGCTCCCTCTTTGTGGACGATTTTTCGATCTACTACAGCTCTCAACGGACCAGCCTTCTTGAACGATGTCTTCAAAGCTGTCTCGATCGCCTCCACTCTTGGAGCATTGAAACAGGTTTCTGCTTTTCTCCTAGTAAGACCGTTTGTGTTAATTTTTGGTGTCGTACGGAGTTTCTTCCACCTTCTTTACATCTAGGACCTGTCAACCTTCCGTTCTCGGACGTCGCTAAATTCTTGGATCTTATGTTTGACAGAAAACTGTGCTGGTCCTCCCACGTTTCCTATCTTTCGACTCGCTGTGTGCAATCCCTCAACACCCTCCATGTCCTGAATGGTACCTCCTGGGGAGCGGACGGAGTGGTCCTTCTCTGCCTCTATCGCGCCTTAGTGTGCTCGAAATTGGACTATGGAAGCATAGTTTACTCCTCTGCTCGGCCGTCTATTCTTCGGCGTCTCGACTCTATCCACCTCTGTGGATTACGTTTAGTGTCTGGAGCTTTTTACACCAGCCCTGTGGAAAGCCTTTATGCTGAGACTGATGAACCTCTGCTCTCCAATCGGCGAGCTGCCCTTCTAAGTCGTTATGCTAGCCATTTGTCTTCCATGCCTGGTAATCTGGCCCATGACATTTTTTCGACGCCTCCTCGGATTTAGGGTATGCCCGCTGCCCTTCCTCCCTACTACCACCTGGAGTCCGCTTCCGTCAACTACTCCATTCTCTTTCCTTCCGCTTTCCTAAAGCTTTCTTGACAACTTGGGGTACAGCACCGCCTTGGCTCTGTCCCCAGACCTGCCTCCTCTGTGATCTTTGTCAGTTTCCCAAGGATGTACCCCTTCACTTGTTTATCATCGGGCATTTTCTGCTCTATGCACACAAATGAATGATGCCACATTTATTTCACTGATGGCTCAAAAACATAGTTTGGTGTAGGGAGTGCCTATATATTGTTGGTGACACCCCAAATCGATTTCGGCTTCCCGACCAGTGTTCGGTTTAAACTGTGAAGCTTTACGCTGTTCTCCGGGCTGTCCAATATATCCGTTGCCATCAGCAGATACAGTATGTTATCTGTTCAGATTCTCTCAGCTCTCTCCTCAGTCTCCAAGCTCTCTACCCTGTCCACCCTCTGGTCCACCGGATTCAGGACTGCCTACGCTTGCTCCACTTGGGGGGTGTCTCGGTGGTATTCCTCTGGATCCCAGGACACGTTGGTATCTGTGGAAATGAGGCGGCCCATATAGCGGCCAAGGCTGCAGTCTCTCTTCTTCGGCCAGCTATTCACACGATTCCCTTCGCTGATCTATGGAGTGTTTTATGTCGTCGTGTTGTTTTTTTATGGCATGCACATTGGTCGAGACTTCCCTATAATAAATTGCGGGACGTGAAAACTCATCCCTGTGCTTGGACCTCTTCCTCCTGAACGCGTCGTCAGGAGGAGGTAATTTTAACTAGACTCCGGATAGAGCACTGTCTTTTTAGCCATCGACATCTTTTAAGTGGTGATCCTCCCCCACTCTGTCCCCACTGCTCTCAGCTGTGGACGGTGAGACACCTTTTACTCCGTCGCCTGAAATATCATCGATTTTAGCAGATGACACGCCCTCAGCCGATCGCGTTCTCGAGTTTATTAGTGCCAGTGAGATGACATCAGTCATTTGAAGCCCTTTTTGCGGACAACCGACCCCTTTCTGTAGTGGTTTTTTAAGCTTTCCTTCTGCTTTTAGTTTCTCCAATTTTTTGAGTTTCGTTCCCATTGCTGCTGGTTTCCATTTTCGTTTTTTACCTTTTCCTAAGTCACGGGCCAGGTGCTAATGACCATAGCAGCTTTGCGCCCTAAAACCAAAAAAAAAAAAAACCTCATCCAGAAACGCACCCTCTCGAAACCTGGCGAGCAAGCTACACCGCGATGCAGAGGGCCTCTCTTGCAGAGTCTGCCACTTGAGTTTGCTAAACATCTCCGTAATGCTATCACGGTTAACAAATAACACTGTGACGAAACGCGCCACTCTTCTTTGGATCTTCTCTATCACCTCCGTCAACCCGATCTGGTATGGATCCCACACTGATGAGCAATACTCAAGTATAAGTCGAACGAGTGTTTTGCAAGCCACCTCCTTTGTTGATGGACTACATTTTCTAAGGACTCTCCCAATGAATCTCAACCTGGTACCCGCCTGACCAACAATTAATTTTATATGATCATTCCACTTCAGATCGTTTCGCATGCATACTTCCAGATATTTTACAGAAGTAACTGCTACCAGTGTTTGTTCTGCTATCATATAATCATACAATAAAGGATCCTTCTTTCTATGTATTCGCAATACATTACATTTGTCTATGTTAAGGGACAGTTGCCACTCCCTGCACCAAGTGCCTATCCGCTGCAGATCTTCCTGCATTTCACTACAATTTTCTAATGCTGCAACTTCTCTGTATACTACAGCATCATCCGCAAAAAGCCGCATGGATCTTCCGACACTATATACTAGGTCATTTATATATATTGTGAAAAGCAATGGTCCTATAACACTCCCCTGTGGCATGCCAGAGGTTACGAGGGCAGTTCAATAAGTAATGCAACACATTTTTTTTCTCGGCCAATTTTGGTTGAAAAAACCGGAAATTTCTTGTGGAATATTTTCGAACATTCCCGCTTCGTCTCGTATAGTTTCATTGACTTCCGACAGGAGGCAGCGCTGTACGGAGCTGTTAAAATGGCGTCTGTAGCGCATGAGTGTTGCAAACAACGGGCAGTGATCGAGTTTCTTTTGGCGGAAAACCAGGACATCTTGGATATTCATAGGCGCTTGCAGAATGTCTACGGTGATCTGGCAGTGGACAAAAGCACGGTGAGTCGTTGGGCAAAGCGTGTGTCATCATCGCCGCAAGGTCAAGCAAGACTGTCTGATCTCCCGCGTGCGGGCCGGCCATGCACAGCTGTGACTCCTGCAATGGCTGAGCGTGCGAACACACTCGTTCGAGATGATCTACGTATCACCATCAAACAACTCAGTGCTCAACTTGACATCTCTGTTGGTAGTGCTGTCACAATTGTTCACCAGTTGGGATATTCAAAGGTTTGTTCCCGCTGGGTCCCTCGTTGTCTAACCGAACACCATGAAGAGCAAAGGAGAACCATCTGTGCGGAATTGCTTGCTCGTCATGTGGCTGAGGGTGACAATTTCTTGTCAAAGATTGTTACAGGCGATGAAACATGGGTTCATCACTTCGAACCTGAAACAAAACGGCAATCAATGGAGTGGCGCCACACCCACTCCCCTACCAAGAAAAAGTTTAAAGCCATACCCTCAGCCGGTAAAGTCATGGTTACAGTCTTCTGGGACGCTGAAGGGGTTATTCTGTTCGATGTCCTTCCCCATGGTCAAACGATCAACTCTGAAGTGTATGGTGCTACTCTTCAGAAATTGAAGAAACGACTTCAGCGTGTTTGTAGGCACAAAAATCTGAACAAACTTCTCCTTCTTCATGACAACGCAAGACCTCACACAAGTCTTCGCACCCGAGAGGAGCCAAAAAACTTCAGTGGACTGTTCTTCCTCATGCACCCTACAGCCCCGATCTCGCACCGTCGGATTTACATATGTTTGGCCCAATGAAGGACGCAATCCATGGGAGGCACTACGCGGATGATGAAGAAGTTATTGACGCAGTACGACGTTGGCTCCACATCGACCAGTGGAATGGTACCGTGCAGGCATACAGGCCCTCATTTCAAGGTGGCGTAAGGCCGTAGCATTGAATGGACATTACGTTGAAAAATAGTGTTGTGTAGCTAAAAGATTGGGGAATAACCTGGTGTATTTCAATGCTGAATAAAACAACCCCTGTTTCAGAAAAAAAATGTGTTGCATTACTTATTGAACTGCCCTCGTACTTTAACGTCTGTAGACGTCTCTCCATTGATAACAACATGCTGTGTTCTGTTTGCTAAAAACTCTTCAATCCAGCCACACAGCTGGTCTGATATTCCGTAGGCTCTTACTTTGTTTATCAGGCGACAGTGCGGAACTGTATCAAACGCCTTCCGGAAGTCAAGAAAAATAGCATCTACCTGGGAGCCTGTATCTAATATTTTCTGGGTCTCATGAACAAATAAAGCGAGTTGGGTCTCACACGATCGCTGTTTCCGGAATCCATGTTGATTCCTAAAGAGTAGATTCTGGGTTTCCAAAAACGACATGATACGCGAGCAAAAAACGTGTTCTAAAATTCTACAACAGATCGACGTCAGAGATATAGGTCTATAGTTTTGCACATCTGCTCGACGACCCTTCTTGAAGACTAGGACTACCTGTGCTCTTTTCCAATCATTTGGAACCTTCCGTTCCTCTAGAGACTTGCAGTATATGGCTGTTAGAAGGGGGGCAAGTTCTTTTGCGTACTCTGTGTAGAATCGAATTGGTATCCCATCAAGTCCAGTGGACTTTCCTCTGTTGAGTGATTCCAGTTGCTTTTCTATTCGTTGGACACTTGCTTCGATGTCAGCCATTTTTTGTTTGTGCGAGGATTTAGAGAAGGAACTGCAGTGCGGTCTTCCTCTGTGAAACAGCTTTGGAAAAAGGTGTTTAGTATTTCAGCTTTATGCGTGTCATCCTCTATTTCAATGCCATCAACATCCCGGAGTGTCTGGATATGCTGTTTCGAGCCACTTACTGATTTAACGTAAGACCAGAACTTCCTAGGATTTTCTGGCAAGTCGATACATATAATTTTACTGGCAGGTGAGAGGTTACCCATCTAATATTTAAGTAAGTATATAATATGTAATACATGCCCTGTAAATTTGATATTTAACACATATAATATGTGTAAAAAGTTAAGTAGAATGGCTACAGAACAGCTCTCATCCATTATTGAAAATTGGTGATGGATTTCTTAAATTTCCAACAATTTCTGGTGTGTTGGAAATGGATGACCTGCTTCAGTGATATAGTTAATAATACTCTCTGTCTTTGCTGTAACTTTCGAGATCAGACATACATAATTAGAAATGTTCATACTGTACTGTTGGCAGAAAGGTGCATTTCATCCATAGACATCTAAAAAAGGCCGAAAAGGTTAATGGGAATGTATAGAAATGTCAATTTTGTGTGTAATTATGACATAAAAAGTTTTAGGGAAATGGAAATTATCTATATATGTTTTTGGATAGAGATGTGTATCTAAATATCATAATTACCTGAACATTTAATATGCCCTATTCTTTACTGTACGTGTGGAATAAACATCAAGGCATTTCAAAAGCCTTTGTATTTGTCAGCGAAATATCTTGTGTCAAAAGTAACATAAATAATGAGTCCTTTGTTGATATTTGTCCCAAGAAAAGTCGTTAACTGTGTGCTAAAGTTGACAAAAATCGTTTTCTTACCAATCAAATTTTTCAGTAATATCTCAACGATCAGTACCTTTGAAGAATATTTGACAATAAAAAGTACTGTGAAGCTAATCCTGATAAGCAGTAAGACATAAAGCAAAGTCGAAATCAGCAAAATGAGATCACAGGAAGACATATCACTGAAACACAACATAGCAGCCAGATATGTGGTAGAAAGCTGGCCAGTGTGGCCGTGCGCTTCTAGGCGCTTCAGTCTGGAACCGCATGACTGCTATGGTCACAGGTTCGAATCCTGCCTCGGGCATGGATGTGTGTGATGTCCTTAGGTTAGTTAGGTTTAAGTAGTTCCAAGTTCTAGGGGACTGGCGACCTCAGATGTTAAGTCCCATAGTGCTCAGAGCTATTTGAACCATTTGTGGTAGAAAAATATGAATAACAAGATGGTCCGAGTTAACTAGTCGGTAGCGCTCTAGGTATAAGGGGCGAAAACTGTCCATTTGAGGGCATTGCTGCAGCATATATGGAATATAGCATGCCCCCAATGTGGGTATGTAAACTATGTGGGTATGTAAACTATGTGGGTATATAACTATACTAAGGTCGTGGTTACCTGCTCTGATATAATGGAGATGGTCCCCATGGAGTTGAGTGAAGAGTGGAAGAATGTGGGCATCACAGAGGTGCAGAATTATATGAGAGTCAATGGCAAATTAGAAGAATCGGCAACATTTAGTATCCTAATTACTGGAACATATCCTTGCCGGTTATATCTGCCTTAAGGTTCGCCCGTTTGTTTCTAACCCCATGTGATGCTATAAATGTCAATGATTTGGCCACACCACTATGGGATGTAAGGGGAAGGCTATGTGTGGCAATTGTAGAGGCTTCGCTCACAAGTCAGGGACTTCTTGTACACTTCCTCCGAAATGTGTTAACTGCTCTGAGGATCACCGAGTGTGGAGCATAAAGTGTGGGGTTTACAATGAGGAAAAGAAAATTCAAGAGTTGAAATACAGAGACGCTTACCCTATCGTGAAGCTAAAAAGACTTACAAAGCCATGCAACCACTGGTTTTTGCAACTTCTTTTGCATCTTCCCTTAAAACACTAGTAGTTAAGTGTGATGCCTTCACACAAACCCAGACCACAGATTCAAGTACGAGCACATGCACTTGTTGCTGTACCTGTGGGGGAAATGATCCACTTGCAACTGGTGTAGCTCAGAAGCCATCAGCAGTAGACTTACCATCTAAGCCACATACCACTCCCCAACTTCAGAAGTCACCTAAGCCATCCCAGCAACCCAGGCAGTCTCCTCCCGTGTCAGTAAAAGAAAAACGTCCTTCTAAAAGTAGTTCTAAGTCCCAGAAAGCAGTAGGTAAGCCTTCGGATCGATGAGCGCTCTTCCTTTCTGACAGCGACTATGCTCTTGAAGCTACGGACCTCCAATCGGAGGAACTAGAGAATGCAGAACCGGTTAACGTTCCTCGTGACCTCCCCGGTAAATCACTGCCTCCAAGGGAGAAAGGAAAGAACCACTATTGCAAACCAATGGCTTCCTTAGGGCCTCCTGTGTTGCAGTGGAATTTGAATGGATATCACTCATGTTGGAAGAACTGCAGCTGCTGGTCCAGGATAAACATTTCTGCATCTGCTTATAATAAATGCATCTTAAACTCACAGACACACCTACATTATGGGGCTACCACATATGCAGGAAAGACGATGCTACAGTAGGCAGGGCTAAAGGTGGAGTGGCTATTTTTCTTGATGACGGATACCACTCCTCTCCTGTCCCTCTTAGCACGACCATCCAAGCAATTGCTGTGAAAGTTATCTCACCGGACACACTGACAGAACTCATCCAGGCACTTCCGCGCCCATTCCTTCTTGTGGGGGACTTTAATGCCAACAATGTGCTGTTGGGCCCGGCTACTACTTGTTCCAGGGTTCAGCTGATCGAGCGACTCGTCCATTCTGAAGATATCTGCCTTCTGAATGTGGGTCAGATGACTCACTTTTCCACAGCTACAGGGTCTTTTTCAGCTATTGATCTTTGCTTTTGTTCCTCAGCTATTGCAGATTCAGTTCACTGGGAAGAGTCTCCAGATTTACATTCTAGTGACCACTTCCCAGTGTGGATTCATCTGCCGCCAAGGACAGTGACCAGCAGGAGACCACACAGGTGGATGATACAAAGGGCAAATTGGTTACAGTACAGTTGACAGGCTAGTTTTGAACGCAAGGATTGTGCACAAGAGGCGGTGGCCCATATCACTCATGAGATCCAAAGGGCTGGTGCAGAGTCCATCCCCAGGTCTAGTAACCACCTCGGACGAAGGCCTGTACCTTGGTGGAATGTCGACTGTCGATTGGCAATCAGGGCCAGATGGACAGCTCTTTGCAACTTCAAATGGTGTCCAACTACAGACAATCTTCATGTCTTCAGGTCTGCAAGAGCACATGCAAGGCGAGTGATCAAAGAATGGAAGAGGGCATTCACAACTTCCATTAATTGGTCCACTTCTGCTGCGCACATTTGGGAATCAATAAGACGGATTTCACGCAAGGGTAGTCCCCATCCCCTTACGGCGTTGTAAAATGATGGGGTCTTGGTGGACACGCCAGAAGAGATGGCTCATGTTTTAGCTGAACAGTTCTTTACTAAGTCATCCAGACAAACTCCTGCTGTTCAGGTATTCCGTCAGACTGCAGAGATGAGGAAGCTCAATTTTTTTTCGTGCAGTGAGGAAGTCTACAACCTCCCATTCTTCATGTGAGAACTGGAATCAGCTTCAGCTGCAACCAGAGACACTGCTCCAGGGCTGGTGAGATTCATTATACCATGCTTCGTCATCTGTGCCCTGAAGCGAAAGGTCAGCTCCTCTCTTGTTTCAGTCAGGTTTGGTTTGATGGACAGTACCTCACGAATTGGAAGGAGGCAATCTTAATTACATTCTATAAAACAGGTAAGGACTGTAGCGCCACTAACAGTTATCGGAGTGTCGCCCTTACTAGTTGTATGGGTAAGACTCTTGAACGTATGGTCAACCGCCACCTCGTCTGGCTGCTTGAGTCCTGAGGTTACCCGAGCTGCTCCCAGTGTGGTTTCAGGCGCTACCGTTCCATTCTTGACAACTTAATTCTACTGGAGACGGCGGTACAGGAGTCCTCCTTACGCCGAAAGCATTTAGTTTGTGTGTTTTTTGACCTCGAAAAAGAATATGACACTACTTGGAGGTACAACATCCTTCGCCAACTTCATGAATGGGAACTATGTGGACGCCTGCCAGTTCTGATCCAATCCTTTCTTGAGGACAGGCGTTTTCGTTATCGCATTGGCGATGCCATGTCTGATTGCTATGTTCAGGAGAATGGTATGCCCCAGGGCAGTGTCACATTGTTTGCTATCGCTATCAATGGCATTTCCTCTGCAGTCAGGAGCCCTGCCAAATGTTCTTTGTTTGTGGATGACTTTGCAATCTTCTACTCTTCCTCTGATCTTACGATGACGACGAGGCAACTACAACTGACCATTAGGAGGCTGGAAACCTGGGCCCAGACAACTGGTTTTCGGTTGTCACTTGAGAAGACTGTGTGTGTCAATTTTAATTGTGCTCGTCAGTTTTATCCAACCAGAGCTTACTATAGGGGACTGTAGTTACTTTTTCAAGACACAGTACGCTTTTTGGGTTTATTATTTGACTCGAAATTAATATGGCTCCCACACCTGAAAGACCTACGAACAAAGGGGTTCTGGTTGTTGAACATTTTGAAATGCCTTGGTGGAAAAACATGGGAAGCTGACAGGTCCTGCCTCCTATACTTTTATAGGGCATTTGTTCAATCACGCTTAGAGTATGGCAGCGTGGTCTATGGATCAGCCCATCCTTCCTACCTCTGGATGTTAGATGCTGTCCACCATGTGGGCATTTGGATATCGACTGGAGCCTTTCAGACTAGCCCAGTTCAGAGTCTGTGTGCAGACGCTGGTGGACCACCACTCTTGATTTGGCGACATATCCTTTTGGCTCGACAGGCGCTGAAAATCTTGGCATCATTACAGTCATTGGCATTTGGTTCAGTGGTCCAACCCACTTTCGAACGACTGTTCAGGAATCGGCCCCAAGCGACACAGCCATTTGATACACATGCTACGGACTGCCTCAAGGATCTGGATCTCTCGGGCATGAAAATACACACCCAGGGATGGAACAAACTACCGCCTTGGTGTCTTCGGAGCCCAAAGTGATTTTAAGCTAGATGCAGTACCCGAAAAATTGTACTCCAGATATGGTTTTTACAACTTTGTTTTCGTCTGTTTTAAATATGTACCCTTAGTTTATTTATACAGATTTATCCCAGCAGGGAAATGCTCTTGGTTGTTCTGTGGTTTTCCCTTATAGGGGTTTTAAAGTACATCTTCCAGAACAATTTACAAATTTTGATGCAGAGTTATGTGGTATTCTAATGGCACTGGAGAGGGTTCACAGACGTTACCGTACGAGTTTTCTTGTCTGTTCAGACTCTCTTAGTGCACTGCAAACGCTTCACCAAATGTATCCAGTAGACCCACTCATTCAGCTCACCCATGACTGCTTGCAGTGGCTCCAATGCCATGGCAAGGAGGTGATCTTTTGCTATGAACCTGGCCACATTGGGATACAGGGTAACGACATGGCTGATAAAGCTGCCAAGGAAGCATGTTGGGATGGTGCTGTCCATCAATGTCCCATCCCATTGTACGCCATTATCTCATTTTCTTACAAATGTGTCATGCGTTGCAGGTGTCGAACAACGAACTGTGGTCGCTCAAACTGACCACAAAAGCTTGGCGGATTTTGTGTCAGCCTTGCTGCTGGAAGGAGTTTTTGCTTACCGGACTGCACATTGGGTGTAGCCATTTCACACATGGCTTGCTCCTCCGGGGGGAGGATCCACCTTTCTGTGAAGTTTGCGATGTGCCACTTTCAGTTCAGCATATTGTGGCTACGTGTGTCTTGGATACTGATATTAGGGCAGCCCTTGGTCTCGCTGGAGATCTGCCCACTGTCCTCGCAGATACTGATACCAGTGTTAACAGAGTGGTGAAATTTTGTGAACTAACAGGCCTCATTCCTAAAGTGGTGGGGAAGAACGGCAGACTTTAGTACATTATAAACTGCTCTTCATGTGAGGACAGCCTTCGTCCCCGCCCATTAGGTTTCATGTTCACTTTTCGTCAGGGCACTGATGACCATGATGTCGAGCGCCCCCTTAACCCAACTCCATCATCATAATCATCATCATCATCATCATCATCATCTGTTGCCCCATTACTAAATCCACTTCTGCCTCCTCCCAACCCCTGATCACCTGTCCTACTCCATTGCTGCGCCCTTTTATTCCTCCTCTCACCATTTTCCCCAGCTCTTCCTCCCCCCACTATTCTACTCAGATCTTCCTCCCCCCACTATTCTGCTCAGATCTTCCTCCCCCCACTATTCTGCTCAGATCTTCCTCCCCCACTATTCTGCTCAGATCTTCCTGCCCCCGCTATTGTGCCCACCTCCCTCCCTGTCATTCTATCCAGGTCTTCCTCCCACCATTGTTACGACCAGGTATTCCTCCCTCCATCATACTGCCCAGCTCTTCTTCCCCCCATCGTTCCCCTCCTTCATTCTAGCCAGCTCTTCCTCTGTCATAGCGCTTAACTCTTCCTCAGCCATTCCTCTGTCCAGATCTTTCTGTTCTGGTTTAACCACAAGTGCTGACACGATGATCAAGAATGGAAGAGCAGAAAGGGCTGTGAGGCGACGTCAGCCAATAGTATGCTGATGAACCCCTCTCTAGAGCGAAACCAAGACAGGAGTAGCCTCTATACGAAGAGAATATAAGTGCTGGGCCACCTAGTCCCAGCCGGAGTGGAAGATGAGATGTCATCCAAACACTACAGGGGTGACTTAAGAACTGTATTGTTTTGGTTGCGTTGAAATTGTATATACTGAAAGGCATTGATTATTTGCATGCTGCCATTTGCTTGCGACACACCTTTGTGAATATGCAAAGTTATGTGTGGTCAATTGAACTTACTGTAGAAACTCCATTAATACGATTTGCTTGAATTGTTGTCTAACGATCTGAGAAAACAGCTTGAGCTTCCTAAGCACCCTATATTAGATGAGTGGGCAGACACAAAAATTGATGATGAGTATTAAAAAAAACCGTGCCTCGTGGCCATGGAAATTTCTTTTCTTTTGCTGATGCCATAATTCTCTCTTGTCTTTCCTTTGCAGGGGTGTTTACTTGCTTTAACAGTCGTGTTTTTGCTAAGCAGTGTTTTTAAGTGGCCATTGCAGAAATGTTCTTTGCTTTTGTACTTACTTTTCTTGTTAGTCTTGTCTTCTTTTCTGAATTTGTCCCTTTCAACATGCCCAGCGCACTTATCGCACCCTCTGCTCAGACGCAACAGCTGCCAGCATTAGATGCAATGCAGATTTTACAGTTTCAGAGCCAGCAAATATTTTCTCTGCTAAACATGATACAGCAGATCATGGTGAGCCAAACTACTAATGCAGCACAAGCAACACCTACAGCAGTTCCAAGTGCTATACCTCATTTTCGCTAGTTTCATGAACAAGAAGAGGAATGGCTCGAGTGGTTGCAACAATTTGAAGACCACGTAACTGCTCACAACTTACCAAGTACTGTGAAACTTTCCTATCTATTGTCCACGGAAGGCAGTGCAGTGTTTAGACTCATCCAAAAACTGTTCCCTAACGTCACTCAGAGTGAATTTTCGTATGATCAGGTTGTAGATTCGCTAACTAACTATGATGTCCAATAAGTGAATATGGTAGCACTAGGTATCAATTCTTTAATTGTAAAAACAGATTTGTAGGTTATGCCGAGAAAATGCAAATTCAAATGTGTTTGTTGTGCTTTATATTATGTTGTGTGATGCAGTCGTGTACACTGTAACTGATGTGAAACTCAGAGAACAGGTTTTGAAACAGTCTGAACCAACATTTCAGCAAGTAGCGCAAATACTCGATCAGTGCGATTCAGGTGTCCTGTCGGCTGAACAATTTGAGCAGCCAGTAATTTGTCAGGTTGAGTCCCTAGTAGGGTTACCAACTTTCCTAAACGAAAATAGGGAGATTCTTATATCCTTGACAAAAAAATAAGGGAGATTAATAGCACGGTAAAATTTCAGCAAAAATCAAAGCAGTATTTGTAAAAGTAGACTATTTATTTACACATCAAAATTACTTACGCATATTTTGCCTCAGTCACTAGTTTTACATCATTTTTAGCAAATTCAAAGAATTCACTACACGAATAAGGAAAATTCATGGCAACTTGTAGTTCAGATTTGATTAAGTTTGTGCTACTTCTGTTCCTTACATCAGTCCACTTATTACTCATAAGAGAAAAATACTCTCTCAGTGTGAGCATTACTTCCTGGTATACTCATAACAAAACAAACCATCTTACCCAAGTTTTCAAAAATTTACATTATTTAATTTCAAAGCTGTAAAATCCTGTATCCATTTCTGGCTAACATTACCATCTAAAGAGACAGCACATTTAATTGCATCACTAGAACTACAAAACTCTCCATGCTGCGTAAGGAGCTCGCAACACGGGCACTTACGCAGGCGAACAGAATTAAGCCATCCCCTCAGTGTTATTCACGGCACAAACATCAAGGCTGCCCCTCTGGACAGGCACAGTGTTACGCCTATGGCAAGAAAGGACATGTTCAATCCATATGTTTGCAACGGAACAAACATAAGAATACGGCCCACACTAAAAAATCTAGTCACAAGGCGCGTGTCATTAATGCGGTATATTCAAAATCTTCAAAAAGCATTAGCAAAACTAGCAAGCGAACAGCTTCTTCAGTGCAATACCAGTCCAACAAACTTTCTGTTCATTTCCTTCTTTATGGGAAATTTCAGTTGAATACAGGTGCCTCTGTTACATTGTGGAACCGTCACACACATGAAATGTTAGGTTACCCATACCCATCTAAAACTAGCACGCACCTGACGCCTTATAATATACAAGACATTCCCATTGTTCCAAAATGTACTTTGCCTGCCATGTATCGCTCGCATACACGAACAGTGACATTTATGGTGCTACAATTCCGCAATTATGAGAACATATTTGGTCTCGATTAGTTTGATTTGTTTGGCTTTAACATTCAGGGCAATGTATTGTCTGTTTCTGCATTCCACGCGAAAGACAGTGTAACTAGCTTGCTGAAAGTATTCTCGGAACTCTTTCTGAAGTTTTAGGCAAGGCTAACAATTTTGTTGCAGAAGCTACTCTGAAAGACAATGCTCAGCCAAAATTTTGCTGGGCCAGAGCTATTCCCGTTGGATTACGGGACAAAGTCGCTGCCGAACTTAAAGAATTGCAAGATAACGGAGCTATTGCACCCACACAAGCTAGTCAGTGAGCAAATCCATTGCCTTTGCTCCCCAGACATTCATGTCGCGTTCGCCTCTGTGTTGACTTTTAAGTCTTTGGTCAACCCACAAACTGTGATTGATACTTACCCACTGCCACGTGCAGAGGATCTCATGGACAGATTAGACGCAGGTAGCTATTTTTCAAAAATTGATTTACGTGGCACATATTCTCAGATACCGCTCAATGAAGAATCTCAAAAAGCGTGTGTAGTGAATACTCATTTGGGCTTACTTAAATATTTGCGTTTGCCTTTTGGCAGTGCTTCTGCATCTGCCATTTACCAAAGGTATTTGGAACAACTCAAGCACCAAACTGTTCAAACTATTTGGACGATATTGCTGTAGCAGGTCATACACCTGAAGTCATATTGCAAATTTACATGCTTCTTTTTGTGTTATGCAGGATTAAGTGAAGACTGGACAAGTGTGACTTGTTCAAACCTGAGTTGCAGTATGTTGGTCATGTCATAAACAGTCAAGGTGGACATCCTCTTCAATCGAATTTGTTAGCCATACAAGATTTGCCAGTTCCTCGCAACGTCACGGAACTGTAGTCAGTCTTAGGGGAAGTGAACTACTATATTCAGTTCATACCAAATGCTGCACAGATCGCAGCTCCATTGCATCGCTTGTGTCGTAAGAATGTCCCCTTTGTTAGGACAGAAGAGTGACAAGTGGCTTTTCAAAAACTTAAAGATGCATTGCTCAGTGATCGATGCTTAGTTCACTTTGATCCTGACAAATCAGCTGTATTGCAAGCTGACGCTTTCTCTTATGGAACCGGTGCAGTGCTTTAGCACAGAATTGGTGATAAAGACAGACCTGTCGCTTTCACATGGAAAGTATTGTCCTAAGCTCAGTGTCACTATTCACAAATTGAGAAAGAGGCTTTAGCTAAAGCGTATGGTGTCACCAAATTCCACCACTATTTTTATTGCAGTAAATTCTACTTAGTAACGAATCAGAAGCGATTGCAGCCCTTGTTTCATCCGACGAAACCGGTTCGTGTGTGGACTGCCCAAAAATTGCAAAGATGGGCTTTGTTGTTTTCTCAATACCAGTACGAGATTGTGTATCGTCCGACAGCTAAACATGGTAATGTGGACGCACTTTCGCCTCTTCTGATTGGCCCTGATAGAGATTTTGACGCTTCTGCTGTATCTGTCACATCGATGCTCAGGATTCTGAATTACTTAAATCTTTACAGCCGAACTATAGGAAAATTGCACAGGCCACGGCAGCTGATTCAGATTTGAACATTTTCCTTACATACATTCGCACATATTGGCCTCATTCCCCGCATAACATAAAGAACTCTGTAGTGCACCGACACTTTGTAAATCGGCATAGCCTCGCCTCGCTACACAGAAAGGTGTGATTCTTGTTCAAAATGACGAGAAGAAGCGTTGCTGTTTCTTCACCAACGACACTGGGAGATTTTTTGTACGAAACAGTTAGCATGGCAACATTGTAATTGGCAGGGTATGGACACCCAAATAGTGACATCACAGTGTCACGCATGTGCGGAAAATCAGTCTGCTGCGTCATAAAAATTCTCTTCTTGCCCTAAGCCGCAAGTAACATGGCAACGTGTGCAAATAGACTTCACGGGACCTTTTCCCGACGCTCGTTGGTTGATAGTAGTTGATTTGTATAGCAAGTTTTCTTTTTCTGTGCCAATGAACTCTATAACGTCATCTTCCCTCATCTCTATTTTTTGTCTTGTCCTTCATGCTCTTTCTCTTTCTGAATCATCCTCCCCATTTTCATCCTTCCTGCTCTCTCTCGCTCTCTTTATGCCTCATCCTCTCCACTCTTTCTTTACATCTTATCCTCCTCCCCCTCTCTCTTTAACTCTCATCCTCCCTGTCTCTATCTCAGCCTTCACCACTCTTTCTTCCCCTTGTTTCTCTTTCCATCATTTCTTCCCACCCCTTTCTCTGTCCGTCTTGTTGCTTTTTTCTCTGTACACCTCATCATCTCCCTCTCTCACTATCCATCTCCTCCTCCTTTTCTCTTTTCAGCCACGTCCATGTGCATGTATAGCACTTGAGCACCTTAAGACTTGCAATACACCACACAAACACATCACCTCCCCCCTCTCTCTGTATCTCCTCCTCCCACTCCCCTGCTCATCTTGTTATCCCCCTCTTTGAGCATCTCCTTCTTAACCCTTGCTCTGTCCATCTTACCTTCCTCCTCCTCCTCCTCCTCCTCCTCTCTCTCTCTCTCTCTCTCTCTCTCTCTCTCTCTCTCTCTCTCTCTCTCTCTCCTCCCCTCTCTGCTCAGCCATGCCCATCTCCACATGCAGCCCCTGCATGCTAATACCATTCACAAACCACATCATTTGTGCTGAGCAGCCTCGAAGAAATGGGCTGAAAAGGCTTTTTGCCCATATCTCTGGTCCTTTGGGAGCTAGGTGGTTCTAACATCTGCATTGCTGTTTCCCTGGTACTAGGTAGTACAGTTATATTTTAACGTCCAATGGCTTGTTGATGCAACCACTCTCTTGTGTCATTGGCTGTTCATATAAGTTCCATGTAATTCTCACATCCTATCCGCTTTTCTATGCTTCCAAATACTTCATCATATGTCATTTTCTTCCTTTCTTTCTCAGCACCTTTACTCCTCTTGGCCTTCCAGATCGTTTTTTCTTTCTGCCACAGCTTGTTCCTATAACTTTGCACCATAGCCACATATCATCAACTTCAAGTCGATTGCTTTCCGATTTACTTATGTCCAACTGTCACTTCTATAGAACAGTGTATCACATACACAAGAATTTGCAAAGGATATTCTGACATACACTCGTATGTTTGCTGATTGAAATGTTTTTTATTCATAAATGCCTTCACTTCCATTAAGCGTCTATTGTCCCCTTTGACTGTACTATCAAGATGACAAAATTTATTTACCTGCTCAATTTTGATGTCATCAATTGTTATTTGCCATTAATTGCTGCCATATTTTTCCATACTACCATTACATCTTTTTTCAGTTTGTTCTCTTTCAGTTTCCATAGTTTATAAGTGTTTGAAAGGACTTGCAGCATTGTATTCATTTCCTTTTCAGAGTCTGCGATTATCACAATGACACCTGCAAATCTGATAGTACAATAGATTGTTTCGCCATGGGCTTTTATTTCCTTCCTTTTCTTTTTCATGATCTGAATTACATTGTCAATCAACATATTAAATAAAAATGGAGATAGTGGAAATCTTTGCATAACTTCTTTTCTGATCCTGTTTTCTTGCTGCTTTGGGGTTCTGATAAAGTTTAGTAATCAGTCTTGTATCCTTCTAGCCAAGACCTATTCTTTCAAAGTTGTGACAAAAAGCTCCTTATTCACATTGTCAAAAGATTTTTCTACCTAAATGAAGGTGAAATAAATTGTTACATTCATATACGAGGGCTGTCCACAAAGTACATTACGTTTTCGTTTGTGACCGTTAGGGACGGGGCCAGCGTGCCCACCTTGGTGTCATGGCATTCCGCCGTTCAGTCGGCATCCTGCCGTGCTAGTGAGAGGTTCGTGCTGTACTCTGTGGAGCTACTGTTAACGTTTGAAATGTCAGCGTTAATTGAAAATGCCGCGAAGTGTGAAGTGCGTGCTGTAATAAGGTTTCTGACTGGAAAAAACCGTACACCGATAGAAATCTATCGGCAGCTTTGTGAAGTGTATGGGGACAACATAATCACTGAAGGTGGAGTGCGTCAATGGGTCATAAAATATAAAAATGGCCGAACTAACGTTCACGACGAAGAGCGAAGTGGAAGACCCAGCATAGTGACTGCTGAACTTGTCGTAAAAGTCGATGCCGCGGTTCGTGAATACCGCAGTTTCACAATAACGGAACACACTGAGTTTTCCACAAATTTCACGAAGTTTGTTGCACGAAATCATTACCGAAAAGCTTGGTTACCACAAGTTTTGTGCAAGATGGATACCAAAAGTGACAGAGATTCACAAAAATCAGCGAATGGCTGCAGCATTAACGTTTTAGGACGCTTACGAGAAAGATGGCGACTCATTACTCGATTGCATCGTTACTGGTGACGAAACAAGGGTTAATCATGTGAACTGCGAGACAAAATTGCAGTCAATGCTGTGGGGGCACACAAATTCCCCCCCAAAAACCCAAGAAATGCATTCAGACAATGTCGGCAAGGAAGGTGATTGCGACTGTCTTTTGGGACAGAAAAGATGTGATTTTTGTGGATTTCCTGGAAAGAGGCACTACAATAAACTCTCAAAGGTATTGCCAAACTCTGCACAACCTCAGAATGGCAATAAAAAACAAGCGCAGGGGAAAGTTGGGCTCAAAGATCTTACTGATTCACGACAACACCCGGGCCCGCACGGCAAATGCCATTCGTGAAGTTCTCGAATCTTTTAAGTGGGAGTTGTTTCCTCATCCGCCATACAGTCCCGACCTGGCACCAAGCGATTCCCACTTATTCCCAGCAATGAAGAAGTGGTTGGCTTTGCAGCGTTTTGATAACAACGCACAGCTTCAAGAAGAGGTAACCACGTGGTTGAAGGCGCTGGCGGCAGGATATTACGATGAAGGAATTTCCAAGATCGTCCATCGCTACGATAAGTGCCTTTATTTAAATGGAAACTATGTAGAAAAGTAGTATTTAAGTGTGTCTTTCATCTGTATATAATTAAAAAAATTTCTATTCTTTATTTATTTTTAATTCCAAAACGTAATGTACTTTGTGGATAGCCCTCGTACATTCTTCTCTCCTGCAGAATGTGCAAGGCAGAAATTGCTTCTCTTGTTCCTCTATCTTCTCTAGATTCAAACTGGTCTTGTTTACCATACTTACCCAACGGCCTTGCCACGGTGGTACCACCGGTTCCTGTCGGATCACTGAAGTTAAGCGATGTCAGGCTGGGTTAGCACTTGGATGGATGACCATCCAGTCTGCCGAGCACTGTTGTCAAGCAGGGTGCACTCAGCCCTTTTGAGGTAAACTGAGGAGCTACTTGACTGAGAAGTCTGGTCAACTGACATATGGCTGGGGAGCAGTATGCTGACCACAAGCCCCTCCACATCTGCATCCAGTGACGCCTGTGGGCTGTGGATGACACAGCAGCCAGTTGGTACTGTTGGGCCTTCTGAGGGCTGATCGGATGGAGTTTACCTTAGTTTTTTGGTACCATAGTTACACACTTACCTTTTTATCCTGCTTTTAACTGCATTCATGTGTAGTTTTGAAGCGTGATAATATTGATAGTGTTCCATGATTAGTGCTGTTAAATGTCTGTTCTGTTTCTGGTGTGATAATGGTTCTGCATTGTGTCTGCTGGCATTATTTCTCTTTCATGGGAGTCATTTATTACTCTGAATAATTGATATTTCACGTTGTTGCGTAAAATTTTCAGCAATTTTGCTGTGACTCCTTCAACACCAATTTCTTTTCCTTCTCTGAGGCTCTGAAGGTTAAGTTCAGATTCATGTTCTCATGACCAGAGGGTTTTGCATTTCTCTTTTACGTTCATTGGTGCCTTCACTTCGGTTATTTTCATTCTTGAAGTCTTTACCACTGTACACTTCTTCTATATCCTGTTTCAAACGAGTAAATATGTAATCATTGGATATCAATAATATTCCCTCTTTATTTCTTGCTGCTACAGATTTCGTTCTAGGTTCGTACTGAAGGACTTCGATTTTCTTACAAACTCGGTCCTGTTTTCCCTTTTTCTGATCTTCTTGTACCTCTTGAACAATGCTTTTGGTCCTTTTTTCTCTTTATTCTCTGCATTTAGTTCTGGTGTGATTTTAAATTCTTTTGTAGTTAACTACTTTATTTTCCTTTCTGAGCTTGTTCCTTTCATGAATTAAGTTTACTATTTCTCCTATCATCTAATATTTTATGGTTCTAATTTTCTTTTTCCTAAATCCTTGTTTGTTGCTTCAGTTCTCCCCAGCTTGATATTATTCAACAGCACTGGCTCATCACTTCCATTAGCTATTTTACTGATTCTTCCTTAAAAGCCATTGTAGTTAATTTTTCTCCAATATGCGAATTGTGAGTCTGCCTTTATGCGAAACATTTTGTTATTTGTTTACTTATTTATTCCATAAACAAGTTTTGGCGCCAAATATCTCAACAGTGGGTTCTTTAAATATAAAACATGCAGAAAATAGCATAGTTATACAAACACAGTAACACATTACTACATTTTCACTGTTCGTTTTTGGGAATATAGTTGTCTGTGGATACTTTCATACAACCCGTCAGGTAGTTTCAGTTCAGATGTTTAACACATCATTTCTGCATGAGGAATTCAAGTAGGTGTGATGCAGTACAATTGTTAGGTAACAATTCGAAAACAATTTAATATAACAAATATCTATTTATCACTTAAGCCCATTTGTTTGTATTAAATATTTCATTATTCCGAAAAAAAGTACCAAGCATGCTGTACACACGGAACATAATATTTAACTTACGTACTCACACCCCTCTACAAGTCCTAGAAGTTTGTAACAGAAATTTCCGATTACACTGTATGTTTACACACTTGCCATTTGACTGTGGCTTCACCCTCGTATGTATAAAGTACATGTGTCGGCCTGCCACACCATTCTGACTACCTTGTCTTCATATTATTTCTCTGAAGGTGAATTGTAATTGGTAATATCGCCATGTGACCTGGGTTCTAATGTCTTATTGAGGAAACATCAGTTCAGTGGAATGCAGCAGTTAAACAAGTTTTACTTGTCGATCCTTATGGAAGAGGTCAGGAGATCTTGGCCTACAATGAACACACAGTGCATCCAGTTCTCCATTGGTAATACACTCCTGGAAATGGAAAAAAGAACACATTGACACCGGTGTGTCAGACCCACCATACTTGCTCCGGACACTGCGAGAGGGCTGTACAAGCAATGATCACACGCACGGCACAGCGGACACACCAGGAACCGCGGTGTTGGCCGTCGAATGGCGCTAGCTGCGCAGCATTTGTGCACCGCCGCCGTCAGTGTCAGCCAGTTTGCCGTGGCATACGGAGCTCCATCGCAGTCTTTAACACTGGTAGCATGCCGCGACAGCGTGGACGTGAACCGTATGTGCAGTTGACGGACTTTGAGCGAGGGCGTATAGTGGGCATGCGGGAGGCCGGGTGGACGTACCGCCGAATTGCTCAACACGTGGGGCGTGAGGTCTCCACAGTACATCGATGTTGTCGCCAGTGGTCGGCGGAAGGTGCACGTGCCCGTCGTCCTGGGACCGGACCGCAGCGACGCACGGATGCACGCCAAGACCGCAGCGCCACTTCCCAGCAAATTAGGGACACTGTTGCTCCTGGGGTATCGGCGAGGACCATTCGCAACCGTCTCCATGAAGCTGGGCTACGGTCCCGCACACCGTTAGGCCGTCTTCCGCTCACGCCCCAACATCGTGCAGCCCGCCTCCAGTGGTGTCGCGACAGGCGTGAATGGAGGGACGAATGGAGACGTGTCGTCTTCAGCGATGAGAGTCGCTTCTGCCTTGGTGCCAATGATGGTCGTATGCGTGTTTGGCGCCGTGCAAGTGAGCGCCACAATCAGGACTGCATACGACCGAGGCACACAGGGCCAACACCCGGCATCATGGTGTGGGGAGCGATCTCCTACACTGGCCGTACACCACTGGTGATCGTCGAGGGGACACTGAATAGTGCACGGTACATCCAAACCGTCATCGAACCCATCGTTGTACCATTCCTAGACCGGCAAGGGAACTTGCTGTTCCAACAGGACAATGCACGTCCGCATGTATCCCGTGCCACCCAACGTGCTCTAGAAGGTGTAAGTCAACTACCCTAGCCAGCAAGATCTCCGGATCTGTCCCCCATTGAGCATGTTTGGGACTGGATGAAGTGTCGTCTCACGCGGTCTGCACGTCCAGCACGAACGCTGGTCCAACTGAGGCGCCAGGTGGAAATGGCATGGCAAGCCGTTCCACAGGACTACATCCAGCATCTCTACGATCGTCTCCATGGGAGAATAGCAGCCTGCATTGCTGCGAAAGGTGGATATACACTGTACTAGTGCCGACATTGTTCATGCTCTGTTGCCTGTGTCTATGTGCCTGTGGTTCTGTCAGTGTGATCATGTGATGTATCTGACCCCAGGAATGTGTCAATAAAGTTTCCCCTTCCTGGGACAATGAATTCACGGTGTTCTTATTTCAATTTCCAGGAGTGTAGATTCATGCAGTGATGTAAACTTTTGTTCATCTGGCTGTCATTCTTCACTTTAAGTCGCCCCTCACACTGTTACGCAGTCTCTGAGCTCTGGAGGCAGCTAGAGTTGTCTCATGCAGTGTAACCAGGTGTCACACTGTGTGACTGTCTTAGATGCTTTGCTTGTGCAAGCTGTGGTGCACTGCCTAGCTTGTTGTGTGGCTGTCTCCTGTGTACATTCCTGTGTATGGTTGAGCTTACATTTCTTGGCACTTGGGCCCATTTGGCAGCCAACTGCCATTTGATTCCTTTTTGGCTCTTTGCTAGTCACACATAGTGTAATGTTACAGAAGGATGTGTGTGGCAGTACCTTGTGAGTATGTCTGCAGGAGCAACAACATGTTGAGATGCTGCACAGGAGTCATGGCCATGCCTCCTGTATGTACATGATGTGATGTGCACTGTGCATATCCCAGAGGCTTAATACAACAGCATGGGAAGTATCACACTGCACCAATAACAGCAACCTATATTCGAGAATACGTTCACAACGCAAAGGTATAATTTTATACTGTTAATGTCTCGTTGTCAATCAACGATGATCTCTATAAGTAGAGCCTTGTTAATACAATGTCCTTGACTCTATTGCAATTTTATCATAATAAACTACAGTATAACTTGCTCAAACCGATACGTGTATAATTCGGAAATCTGCCTAAACCGTACTAGTAATTCGGAAATCTCCAAGAATGATTACCTATCGAAGTCGCGGGGTCCGAAAGATTCGTATTGAACGTGCGATCGTAAATCCATCATGCGACTCTGGTGGCGGGCGTTATGAGTATCTTTACGGTGGTCGCTACAGCAACGACAAAATAAGAGCACTACAAAAATACTTTTAATTGCGAAGGAGACGACTTGCCTTACTCGTCGTCGGTGTTGGAATCATGTGAAAGTCCATTACGATGGTCTGGATGGTTAATTTGGAAGAGTCGAACCATGTATTCTTCCTGATAATAGTTCGTTTTCCGCACTGTCCACAATGAAATTATAAACGGTATCTCAGCATCGGAACTATTCTTACCCACTTCGCACCACCACAGTCTACACAGTCCCTTCTTTCCTCGACCAGTAGTACTCCATATTTGCGACAAAAAGTCGAACAATTTTCTATGCTAGATAAACATGGAATTAGATATTTCCATGTGAGAGAAACTGCTGAAGAAACGCCAAGAACACCAGACATCCCACTCACTAACGACATAGATAGTCTGGTATTCCCTAGCAACTCGCACATAATTCGTGGAGGTATGTAATTTAGAGAAACTAAGGGAACGACGGAAAACAGATAAAAATGACGATCACAACGCCCGCCACTGGATTCACATGATCTATTCACGATCGCACGTTCGATATGCATCGTTTGGACACCAAAAATTCGATAGGCAATCATTCTTGGAAATTACCAGTATTTCACCCCGACGCATTCAGTGCACTTGTACATGCTGATTTTTTGTATAAAGCGAAACGTGCCTAACGCGGAAACGGAAAGCAAATCTTAGATCATACCGTACTTAAAAATTCGTTGTATAATTCGGAAAAGAGCCTACACAGTACTATTGTGTTACAATTCATTAGTTATCCACGATTCTACACGGACGCTACTTTTAACACCTCCGTTAAGCGGTGCAAAACCAAGAAAGGAGGACCAGCGCAGCGTGGCTCTGCTGGTGTGGACCTAAAACCGCGCCGCTCTGTGCAACAACGAATAAGTTGCCCTCAGCGTCGGTACAGCACATCAAAGGAAACGGTTCGTTCGTCAGCTTTCTCGTTTTCCTCATTACTGACGCACGCCGACAATAAGCGAACATTGTTGCGCATCTACCAACACTCTGCTGCAATGTGCACTGTGAAAGAGGTGGGTATTGTTCCGTCAAACAGTGGTTTTACCCGACAAGGTCATTATTTTCTGTCAATTTCAGTTGACTAGTAGCACTTTAAGAGATACGGTAACATGATGTCCAACAAATGGTATGTGTCGTTAACACTTAATGAAAATATTAATGAATTGAGGCGAGTGAGAAAGACAATCTCTCTGTGCGCGAAATTATGTTGCATTTCAAATACGGTAAAACATAATTTTATGAGACTTTAACAAACAAAGATAAGATTCGGGACGGATGGATAAAAGGGAATAGGCAGATGAAAAGAAAGGGGAAGAAGACACGAAATGAAGAAATTAACGAATTAGTGTGGGAATGGTTCACAAGCGCGGGCAAAAAGCTTACTTTTATCTGGACCCATGTTGTGGAGTGAGGCCCAAAGTCGCCAAAGAGCTTGGAAATACGGAGTTTAAGGCATCCATAGAATGGCTGGACAGTTTCAAAGCTAAGCACAATATCGTGTGAAGTGTGTGAGGAAGTTAAGCATGTGCAGGAAAGTGCAGCAACAGAATGGAAGACATTTCTGTCCAACGTAATTGTGAATTATGACCCGAAAGACGCGTTCAGTGCTGATGAAACTGAACTGTTTTATCGCGCCCTGCCTTCAAAATCGCCAGCAATTCGAGGTGAAAAGTGCACTGGAGGAAAAAGTCCAAGGAAAGACTCGCTGTACTGCTGTGTGGAAACATGTTACGGGAAATGGAGAAGCCACTGGTGACTGGAAGGGTGGCAAAACTGCGTTGTTTCAAAAAAAAAAAAAAAAAAAATAGACGGCAGTAAGCTTCTAGTCACATGGCGCAACAATAAAAAGGCGTGGATGGTGAGTGGTCTTACGGAAGAATGGCTAAGCCCTATCAATGTAAAAATGAAAAAAATGAAATCGCCAAGTTATGCTTTTCCTAGACAGTGCAACCTGCCACCCGAAAGTAACGTAATCAAACATAAAATTGGCTTGGTTCCCTTCACGCACAGCCAGCCCCACCACAACCCATGGACCAGGGGGTTATTTACACAGTTGAGTGTCATTATAGTCGATTGCTAAGGCAATCTCATATTCTCATTGTTGAAGAAGCCGAAAGTGCGAATGCTCTTGCATGGTCAGTTTCTGTACTGGAAGCAGTAAATGGGATTGCCTCGGCAGTGATGGAAATCAAACCCTAAACTCTTACCAAATGCCTCAACGAAGCATGGTTTGGGGGTCAAGAACAAGGGGCTTCTGTGGGCATCGAAGTTCAAGAAAATGCAGCAGTAATTGCTGAATTAATGACATCTACATCTACATGACTACTCTGCAATTCACATTTAAGTGCTTGGCAGAGGGTTCATCGAACCACAATTATACTATCTCTCTACCATTCCACTCCCGAACAGCGCGCGGGAAAAACGAACACCTAAACCTTTCTGTTCGAGCTCTGATTTCTCTTATTTTAGTTTGATGATCATTCCTACCTATGTAGGTTGGGCTCAACAAAATATTTTCGGATTCGGAAGAGAAAGTTGGTGACTGAAATTTCATAAATAGATCTCGCCGCGACGAAAAACGTCTTTGCTTTAATGACTTCCATCCCAACTCGCGTATCATATCTGCCACACTCTCTCCCCTATTACGTGATAATACAAAACGAGCTGCCCCATTTTGCACCCTTCCGATGTCCTCTGTCAATCCCAACTGGTAAGGATCCCACACTGCGGAGCAATATTCTAACAGAGGACGAACGAATGTAGTGTAAGCTGTCTCTTTAGTGGACTTGTTGCATCTTCTAAGTGTTCTGCCAATGAAACGCAACCTTTGGCTCGCCTCCTCCACAATATTATCTATGTGGTCTTTCCAACTGAAGTTGTTGGTAATTTTAACACCCAGGTACTTAGTTGAATTGACAGCCTTGAGTATTGTACTATTTATCGAGTAATCGAATTCCAACAGATTTCTTTTGGAACTCATGTGGATCACCTCACACTTTTCGTTATTTAGCGTCAACTGCCACCTGCCACACCATACAGAAATCTTTTCTAAATCGCTTTGCAACTGATACTGGTCTTCGGATGACCTTACTAGACAGTAAATTACAGCATCATCTGTGAACAACCTAAGAGAACTGCTCAGATTGTCACCTAGGTCATTTATATAGACCAGGAACCGCAGAGGTCCCAGGACGCTTCCCTGGGGAACACCTGATATCATTTCAGTTTTACTCGATGATGTGCCGTCTATTACTACGAACTGCGACCTTCCTGACAGGAAATCACGAATCTAGTTGCACAACTGAGACGATACGCCATAGGCCCGCAGCTTGATTAGAAGTTGCTTGTGAGGAACGGTGTCAAAAGGTTTCCGGAAATCCAGAAATACGGAATCAACCTAAGATCCCCTGACGATAGCGGCCATTACTTCGTGCGAATAAAGGGCTAGCTGCGTTGCACAAGAACGATGTTTTCTGAAACCATGCTGATTACGTATCAATAGATCGTTCCCTTCGAGGTGATTCATAATGTTTGAATACAGTATATGCTCCAAAACCCTACTGCAAACTGACGTCAGTGATATAGGTCTGTAGTTCGATGGATTACTCCTACTACCCTTCTTAAACACTGGTGCGACCTGCGCAGTTTTCCAATCTGTAGGTACAGATCTATCGGTGAGCGAGCGGTTGTATATGATTGCTAAGTAGGGAGCTATTGTATCAGCGTAATCTGAAAGGAACCTAATCGGTATACAATCTGGACCTGAAGACTCACCCGTATCAAGCGATTTGAATTGCTTCGCAACCCCTAAGGTATCTTCTTCTAAGAAACTCATGCTAGCAGCTGTTCGTGTTTTAAATTATGGAATATTCCATTCGTCCTCCCTGATGAAGGAATTTCGGAAAACTGCGTTCAATAACCCCGCTTTAGCGGCACAATCGTCGGTAACAGTACCATCGGTACTGCGCAGCGAAGGTATTGACTGCGTCTTGCCACTTGTGTACTTTACATACGACCAGAATTTCTTCGGATTTTCTACCAAATTTCGAGACAATGTTTCGTTGTGGAACCTATTAAAGGCATCTCGCATTGAAGTTCGTGCCAAATTTCGCGCGTCTGTAAATTTTAGCCAATCTTCGGGATTTCGCATTGTTCTGAACTTCGCATGCTTTTTCCGTTGCCTCTGCAACAGCGTTCGGACCTGTTTTGTGTACCATGGGGGATCAGTTCCATCTCTTACCAATTTATGAGGTATGAATCTCTCAATTAATGCGAAACATTTCATTCAGTGCAGATAATTACATCCAACGTGATGACTTTCTGTCAACTCACTCCAGTTTCACTTCAGCAACAGATTTAATAGGAATCCTCAACACAGAGGATGATCAAGAAGAAACAAAGAAAGAAGAAGAGGAGCAAAATGATGTCCCTAGAAAAATTAATACGCCTGAAGAAGCCACTGCACGCGTAAACAGTGTTATGCAACTTGTAGCATACACAAATCCTCCCAATTTGTTGGAACTATCATATGATGCCAAAAATTGCCTAGAAACAACAATTTTGTGCAGGAAATTAAAACAAGTTTCCCTCCTTGATATGTGGCGAAACGCTACGGTCGCAGGTTCGAATTCTGCCTCGGGCATGGATGTGTGTGATGTCCTTAGGTTAGTTAGGTTTAATTAGTTCTAAGTTCTAGGCGACTGATGACCTCAGACGTTAAATCGCATAGTGCTCAGAGCCATTTGAACCATTTATGTGGCGAAAAAAGCGAAATGTAAAGCAAATAAACATGGGAATAATATGTATGTTCAGACAATAATAAACGAATTTAAAGTTCGAGTAAAAATATAGAAATGCAATGTTATTTATCAGTTAGTGTAATAGCCCAGTGTTCTATCGTCCAGTATACAGTAAATGAACATCTACTGCGCTGGGAGTGAGGGTACATAAGTACAAAATATGTATAGTTACAATTTTTTTTCTGTACTTTTGTGCGTGATACCTGACTAATTTTACGTAGTGCAATGAATTTTGCGTAATCCGGAATCTTGTCCAATTTGAAAAAAATATTTTAGTCCCAGGTGATTCCGTATTGAGCAAGTTTTACTGTATTGCGTTAGGCTCAATCTTTCACAGTCAAATGGACTAACTTTTCATTTATAATTAATCATAACACGCTTTCCCTGTCTAAAGACTAATTATTTTCCTCTTCGATACAAGTCGGTCATGGAAAATACCATTCCTTTTCTTTAATTTCCTCGAACTTTGCTTTTACCAGTATTCCAGTCTTTTGCTTTATTGGCTTTTGGATTTACTTTATTCGGAAGAGAGATATTCCAGATATTAGTCTGCTTTCAAATAAGCCTTTGATTATTGTTTCTTGTAATAATTTGAGGATAAATGACAAGTCGGGTACTGACTTTCTCAGTTTGTCATCGTTTTCTTTATTTCCTGCAACTAAATCCCTTACAGGTACAAGTCAGCGTTTTCTTCTACGATTGCTGGTTACCCCTTCAAAGCCCCACTAATCGGAAATGTAATAAAAAATAAAAGACCGAAGTGTCACAGCCACTTCTCAGATGTGTGAACTTCAGATAATCAGACAAAGCTCAACCACTTCAGGCGATGATTTCTGCGACCCAGTAATATTTAAAATTCCAAACACAGCGTCTGCCTGCTTGTCTGGGTGGTACATGCTTACCTCCCATGCCCTGGGCCGTGGTTCGATTCCCGTCCAGGTTGAGATTTTCTCCGCTCGGGGACTGGATGTTGAGTCATTTCATTCTCATTATCGGCCACAAGTCGCCCAATGTGGCGCTGACTGAAATGAGACCTGCACTTGGCGGCCGAACCCGACTGGGGCATCCCGGCTAACAATGCCATACGATCATTTCATTTCATTTCCAAACACAGGACTTTCCTTCTGAGAGAATTAGCGTGTTCTCTTTTAAACTGTTCTTGAATTGTTGTGAGCCGGCCTCTGTGCCCCAGTGGTTCTAGGAACTTCAATACGGAACCGCGCTGGTGCTACGGTCGCAGGTTCGAATTCTCCCTCGGGCATGGGTGTGCGTTATGTCCTTAGGTTAGTCAGGTTTAAGTAGTTCTAAGTCTAGGGGCTAATGACCTCAAATGTTAAGTCCCATAGTGCTTAGACCCATTTGAACAATTTTTTTGATATGTCATGTAGGGCCAAAGGGGAAAGCTATCACATTCTCAATAAACTTCCGATAGTTTCTTAATAAATAATTATTGCAAAGGATGACAGTTCTCTTTAATATAGACTACTCATTCAGTGCATTCAACGAGGTTTCCTGAATTTACTATACTGCGACGCTCACACCGAAGTCACACAATAAATCCTAACCTAAACATCGCTAAGTCCCCTACTCCTTAGTGCTTGTGTACATCTATGCAACCACAACAATAGAATGCAACGCTACTATCCCTTAGTGCATGCTTTAATCAAATGGCTCTGAGCACTATGGGACTTAACTTCTGAGGTCATCAGTCCACTAGAACTTAGAACTACTTAAACCTAACTAACCTAAGGACATCACACACATCAATGCCTGAGGCAGGATTCGAACCTGCGAGCATAGCGGTCACGCAGCACCTAGAACCGCTCGGCCACACCGGCCGGTGCATGCTTTAATCCTCAACCACAAAACGACTAAACAACTTTGTGTAAACACGTCTCTTCACACACACCACCCAACGGAAAATCTCACAAAAATATTGAAATATGGCTCCCTACCGTCGCTTGGCTATTAAACAGCACAACACACTATTAATCACACTAGGAGAAACTCATCTCATACTTCAGTGAATCGGAGGTTTTCCTATACCTGGTGAGTCTACGCAGTAACAAATGAACTCAGATTCTCACCTCCGACTCCCCCCTCTATCCTTTTCTGGTCTCCCTCTCCCCCCCCCCCACCATCCATCATGTTTCTCCCCACCTACCCTCTCTTTGACTCTTTTCACTCCCTTGAGTCCTTTTGCTTTCCCTTCTTCTGCCTTCCCCACTGCTTCTCGCTTACGTCCTGCCCTCCCTTTTTTCTGTGTGCTCTCCTGCCATCAGTTCCCCACCTTTTTCCTTTTCCTCTCCTCCCCTCCCCATTTTTACCCCATCATCAGTCTGGATCCTCCCCCCCATCAACCATCGTGTCTCCTTTATAGTGCAGTGTTCAAGGGATGTGTGAGTGTTGAGTGTCCTGTTTTTTACATATTGTGAACAGACACGGTCCTGCTGCTGGTTGTGTTTTTTAACTCTTGCGAACAAAAACCAGACTGTCACCATGTTTTTTTTTAATTGTGCGTTTCTAATTACTATGTGTTTTTCATCACCATTACCAAACCCTTGTTTTTATATTTTAACTTCCGCAACTTTTTTCCCTGTTACATTTTTTGTTGTTTGTTCTCTATTCATTATATTTTTAAACTCTTCTGTAGGCTGAAGAGTGGCATATTGCACCGCTACCAGCCTGACCCCCCCTCCCACACCCGCAAAGGGTGTGGGGGGAGGGAGGGGAATCGAAATTCCATAAAAAAAAGGAAGAAACACACACTACCAAAAACCGGCGAAATAATCATTTCCGTCATAAGTCGATAATCTTCTCATAATACCTTTCTAAACGACTTAGAACTGCTTTGAACATATTTGAGTTCTATCCCCATAGCAGACTAGTTCATGTATCGTAAGTGTGGGCCCGTCTCATCACCCTCTTGAGATAATCTCTCGCGAGGCTCACTATTCGAATGATACTCGGATACTACTCAAATACTACTAAAATGCTAAAAGGATATGCTAAAAACTGTTCTCCGCGAACAATCAAACCGCTCTTATTCTTTCTTTAACAATAAATGTGTTGTCATCCCTGCCGTACGCCGCGATCCAGCAATAAAAAAATAATGGTTCAAATGGCTCTGAGCACTATGGGACTTAACTTCTGAGGTCATCAGTCCCCTAGAACTTAGAACTACTTAAACCTAACCTAACCTAAGGACATCACACACACCCATGCCCGAGGCAGGATTTGAACCTGCGACCGTAGCGATCGCGCGGTTCCAGACTGTAGCGCCTAGAACCGCTCGGCCACCCCGGTCGGCGATCCAGCAATCGGCTGGGCATTGCAAGCTCGCTGACTTGACAGGACACAGCTTTTCTCGGCCATCAAGTGTCACATATCTACATCTTAACACAAAAAGCTAAATGAACAACATAATCCCTTTATTCTTCTAGCACATGCAAATGGTAATATGTTGAGGAGATACAAACAAGTGATGCGCCTTTTTCGGGCTAAAACCGGTTTGGCGCATTACAACCTGTCACTTCCATTAAAAAGCTGAATGACCTGCACTAGTGAGAGAAGATATTGTGGGGAGAGGAAACGTTAGGCGTTCTGTGTTCTTTTGCTAATTGTAGTTTGAATTACGAACAAAGAGGCCGGCTTAGCAGCAGATAAAAACCGCATTTCAGCCAAAGGTCGCATCTACTGCATTTAAAAGATATTTAAAATACATAAAAAGATGTCGATAACAGAACATTTTTGTGAAAACCACATTGGTGTAAGAAACTTAAGATTTTTTGATAGAAGCAGATGATAATTATTGAAGATTTTTCGTAAAAAAAAAGTGTGGAAAATACCAAAACTTGTTAGAAGATCTGAAATACAGTCAGTGATGAATGTGAATGATGCTTGGGTGGGGAGTGTTTTTTTTTTCTTTATTGATTTTCAATTACCCCCGAAGGGGGCGGGCTGGCAGCAGCTTAGTACACTGCTCTACAGCCTACAGAAATTTTTTGTAGAAAAAGGAAGAAGAAAGAAACAAGAAAAACAGGCGATAAAATGGTGACTTAAAGTGTAAAATGGCGTAAAAATGCGGAAAGTTAAAACAGAAAGCAAAAGGGGGTTGGCAATGTTGATAAAATACACAGGAATCAGACAAGTAACATAGTAGACACACAATTAAAAAACAGGGCGACAGTCTGGTTTCTGTTTGCAAGAGATAAAAAGTCACACCCAGTGACAATACGATGGCTGTTCGCTACACTTCCCAAAAGAGACAACATGGAACACTCACTGGGAAAGCACACACTGTAAAACACTGCACGAAAATGGCGGCACAAATATGGCACTCCTGAGCCAAAGGCAGATGGGGAGGGGGACCTGGAGGAGGGGGAAAAACGAGGAGGGAGGAGAGGAAAAAACGAAAACGGGGGGGGAACCAAGGAGGGAGAGGACTAATAAAGGGGAGAAGGGCAGACGCGAGAGGGAATGAGAGGAGGCAAAGGAGGGAAATGTAAAAGGACTCAGGGGAGAGAAGGGGGCAAAGACAGGGGAGGTGGGGAAGAAAGAGGATGGAAGGGGGGAGAGGGATCCCGGGAAAAGGACAGAGGAAAGGAGGGGGAGTGAGGATCAGAGTTGATAGGAGGGATAAATGGAGGGAGAGAGGGCATCATCCGGGAGGGGGAGTTGATGGAAGCCACCTTGGGAAAGGAGACGTAGGGTGTCTAGATGGAGGGTAGGGGGGATACAACAGTGAAGATGTGGCAGGGGGCGGGGATTGGAGAGGAGAGGAGCAACCAACCAAGGGGTGAGGGGGTTCAAGTGGGGAGTGGGTGCATGAAAGTACTTCATACATGGGAATAACTAAAGTGGACGGAGATGTTTCTTCGATGCACGTGCTTAATGAATGCGATGCATGTTTCTTCTCAGATACTGTGATGTTTGCACGCAAGGCACCGTTGACATTCGCAATGTCAGACCAGAGTTCTGTCTGTAAGTAGGAAAGAATCGTGCAACCATCCGCCATGTCCTCAGAACTGCACTCCCGGTTCGGCGCTGCAGTCTGATGCCGAAATAGCTCCCATTCCCGGCTGAGCGGCGCTACTCGTAGCTCAGTATTGGAACTAGTCACTTCGGTCTGACGTCGAAATAAATCCCTCTCCCGGCGCTGAGCGCTGAGCTCAGTGTTACAACGCCGTATAGAACTTAAAAACGGAAAACGTGCAAATAATTTCTGAATGTAAGACAGGAAATTATAATTCATATATATATATATATATATTGTTAATTGCATTTACTATTACAGAAACATATACCATGGCTGAAGAACAAGAAAAACATCTCTACCCACTCAAATCATCCAATCCTTCGTCTATATAACTCTATTTGCAGCGTGAATTCCACCATCTCCGGCAGTAATCCGGAAGGATACCACCCTTTGATTGGCCTTTCGGTTCTAATCGAAGTGTTAGATGTATTGCAGGTGCCAGCCACCCTGCAGCGGACCAGTCAGCAGCCAGCAGTGGCTCCTGCCAGCAGCCAACGTGGTTCCCGCCAGCGTCCAGCTGTGGTCCCAGCAAGCCTCCAGCAGCAGCAGCAGTGTCCCCACCGGCCAGCCAGCCAGGTCGCCTCCACCGCCAGCACCAGCAGCAGCAGCAGCAGAGTAGTGGAGCTTCGGCCCCAGTCTCCTTCATCGTTCTCCGTTCCTTTTACTATGTGTCTCTCGTCGCCTTGCCCATCACTCATTTGCTTCTGTGTCCTGTCCCGTGTCTTTCTCCTTATCGTAATGTCGACCCCCAACACCACCACCGCAACCACCACCACCACCACCACTGCCACCACCACCAGCACCACCACCACCACTGCCATCATATACACATCCCCTCCACTGCCGCCACCACTATCACGTGCTGTGCCCCATCAGCCCCCCCATCAGTCCATCCCCCCACTCCTCACTCTCCCATCTCCCTAACTATTTGTCGCCCCATCCCCGGCTCCTCCCTCCCGCACCTCCTCTGATCCCTTCCCTCCACTCCCTCTCTCTGCTCCTTCCGTTTCTGCGGCCCCAACTAGGGTGGTTGCCCGGAGGGCCACGGCCCACACTCAACTCTCCCCTTTGCCTTCATCATCATCATCGTCATCACCATCGCCTTCGCCTTCGCCCTCACCATCTCTGGCGCCGACTCCAGCACCGGGACCTGCCACTCCCCACCACATTCCAGTCACTCCCATCCCCCACACCTCCTCCGCCGCCGTCAAGCGCCCCAGTGGCACCCCCGCCTCCTCTACTCCCACAAAGGCTCCGCCTCGTCCCCCCTTCCCCAGCCCATGATGTCATGGATGTCTCCCCGCCTGTCCCTGCCCCCTCCCCCTTCTCCTCCTCCACCCCCTCCTCCTACTGCTACCTCCTCTCCTGTCCTGATCCCTCCCTTCTTGAGGTGCGGAACCTCACCCTCTTCCTTCACCAGAATTTTCCTGGTGCCCCCATCTCCCTCCTCACTCCTCGCCGTGATTCAGTTCTCATCTCCTCCCCCAGCCCTACCCTCCACACAGATCTCCTTTCCCGCATCCCTGTCACCCGCTTTGACCCTAATGCCTCCCTTATCCCTGCTCCTTCCCCGCCTCCCTCCCGCCAACCCCAACCCCTGGGTCGCCCGCCGACCCTCATCGCTGTGATCACTTGGCTTAGTCCAGCGATCACGGAGGAGGAGGTGTTGGTGGAGCTCAAGGCACATCCCAATCTGGAGGTGCATGCGGTTCGCCGCATCCATAACTCAGCCAGCCCCACCCACCTTATGCGGATCTTTTCCGAACATACCCCCTCCATAGACCATCGCCTGAAGGAGGGTGCCCTTCTGTTTCACCAACGCTACCAAGTTGACCCTTCCTGTTCCCCTCCTCAATCCCTCTGCTGCCAAAGGTGCTTGCGGTATAATGCACACCCGACATCTGAGTGCCCAAGGCCCCCACCTGCCCGCACTGTAGGAAAGCCCACTTTTTACGGCAGTGCCACAATCTCCAGTCCCCCCGTCGCCCCTTCTGTAATACCTGTAACCTCCCTCATCCTACTTATTCCCAGAAATGTAAGGCCTGACCCCCTCCTACCACTTCTGAACTCACCGTTCCTGTCCGCCCTCTGGACGCCCCCACCCCTCCCGGAAATTCCCTTTGCCCACCCCCTACCGCTGAGGACATCATCAGATTCCTCACCACTGTCCTCCAAAATGTTCACCCATTCCAGCGCCCGCACACCCTCCAACAGATATCCCTCGCCACCCGTTCGTTTTCCACTTAAAGATGTATGCCACCTACTCCAACAACCAGGCCCATTTCACCTTCTCCCGTCTTGACACCCTTGTCTAAATCCCTGTCATGGTGCGACAACATCATATCCTTTTCAACAACATCCGCTCCCTTCCCACCAACAAGAACCTCTTCCTGCACACCCTTGCCACCCACCATGTAGATGCCTTCCTCCTCAATGAAACCTTCCTCCAACCTCACCATACTGTCCATACTTCGCCCTAGCTCCTTCACTGCTCCTATAATCCCCTCCCGATTGCACATGGCGGAGTTGCAATTGGTCAGCACCGCCAGATCCCAGTTCGGCTCCAACCTCTTCTTCCCGACCCCACCGAACACCTGATCCTTAGTCTCTTCTTCCCTGGCCTTACCATCACCTGCGCCACCATCTATGTCCACCCTAACGCCCCTCTTCCCTTCGACTTCCTCTCCCACATTGAATGTACCTTCTCCTCCTACGTGATCGCCGCAGACCTCAACATCCACAGTCATTCCGCCGCCCAGTTACGGCAGTGGCATCGGTTCCTCTCCTCCCTTCAAGGCGACCTCATCCCCATTCCCCAGCAGACCCATCCTGAATCCAACTCCACTCCCGATGTTATCCTTGCCTCCCCTAACCTCCTTGGCCGCATAACGGTGGATGTCCTGGACCCTGTTGGTAGCGACCAACTCCCTGTCCTCCTCACCGTTTCAGACGGTCGTCGCCCCCGCCCCGACCCTTGTATTGACCCTCCCCCAAAGTACGTCAATGACTATTCCCATGCCAACTGGAATGCCTACCGGGATACCCTCTCCACCCAGGTCAGTAGCCACCCCTTCACCTACCGCCACCCTGACGATTTAACCCATGCCTCCTTTCTCCAGCAGACCTTGTCTGCGGCCGTGGAGGCCCACATCCCTACTGTCGCCATCCCCCCCTCACCGTCCTACCTTACCCCCACAGGCCGTCCTCCTCCTCCTCCGTGAATCCCGCCGTTTCTACCATGCCTTCCTCCACACGCGTGATCCGGACACACTACGACACCACCAGCAACTCCAGCAACACATTCGTAATTTGCTCGCAGCTAAGAAACGCTGGGACTGGCGACACACATGCACCCATTTAAATGCTACCCTACCTTTCAACTCGTCCAAGTTCTGGTCAGCCTTCTGTCGCCTAACCAGAACTAAACCCTCCCCCTACTATCCTCTTCTTCATGATGATCACCCCTTCCGTGACACCCTTAGTAAGGCCAATCACTTTGCCTCCTACCTCTCCGATGTCTTTTCCATCCCCGATGATCCCCAGTCCGATTACTCCCTCTTCCCGGATGTTCACGATCGAACTGACACCTCTGTCCCTCCCCTCGCACCTGGTTTCCAGTACTTGGAGAACATTGCCCACACGGAACTCAATGCCCCTATCACTACACAGGATCTCATTGCTACACTCCGCACAAAACGCAACACTGCTCCTGGTCACGATCGTGTCACCTACCGTCACCTTCGTGAAGCTCCTGTCTCTTTCCTCTCCACCCTGACCAGGCTCTACAATGTAGTCCTGTCCATCGGTTACTACCCCAACCTGTGGAAAATCTCCCATATCCTGATGTTCCTTAAACCTGGTAAACCGCCATCCGCCGTCTCCTCCTACCATCCCATCAGCCTTACCTCGGTCTTCAGCAAGGTTCTGGAATCTATCCTCACCCGACGCATCCACCAGCATCTCCGCCAGCACCGCCTCCTTCCCGTTACCCAGTGTGGCTTTCGGCTGTCCTTCTCTTCTGACGACCTTCTCCTTCACCTCGCCCATCTCCTTTCCAAACAGCTTAATTCCCGTCGCTCTGCAATCTTCCTCTCCCTGGACCTCGGACGTGCTTATGACCGCGTGTGGCATTCCAGTCTCCTCTTCAAGCTCCAAACCTTCACCCTTCCCATTAACTACGTCCGTCTGATCGGCTCCTTTCTCTCCCACCGTCCTTCCTACGTCACCATCCATAACACGGATTCCTACACCTTTTCTCCCTCCGCCGGTGTGCCCCAAGGCTCCGTCCTCTTCCCCCTTCTGTACCTTTTGTATACAGCAGACATGCCACTGCCGTCACCCCCCGTCCACCTTCTCCAGTTTGCTGATAACACCGCCTTCCTTGCCCTTACCCCCACCCTGCGGCGCTCCCAACACTTTCTCCAGTCCCATCTTGACTGGTTCACTGCTTGGTGCAACCAGTGGTTGCTCGAGGTCAATCCCTCCAAAACCCGGGCGATCATTGTAGGCAAAACCACCCCTTCCTTCTGCCTCCTTGATTTCTATCTTACCATCTATGGCCGTCCTATTGCCCTCACCCCCTCCCTTAAGTACCTTGGCGTCACCCTCGACCGTCGCCTCTCCTGGTCCCCCCATCTCCGGACAATCCAAGCCAAGGCAGCTCCCGACTCCGTCTCCTCAAGCTCCTTTCCGGCCGTACGTGGGGTCTGGACCCCTCCACCATCCTCCACACCTATCAATCCCTCATCTGCCCTATCCTTTGTTATGCCCATCTGGCCTGGATCTCCGCCCTCCCTACCTTTTATAAATCCCTTCAAATCCTTGAACACCATGCTCTCCGCCTCACCTATCGCATCTGTCTCCCCTCCCGCACGCGGATCCTGTACGATATCATTCCATTCCCCCACCTCCTCCTTTTCCTTGAAAGGATACGGATCCTGTACACCTCCTGCAAACTCGATCCTCCTCACCCACTTGTCTCGCCCATCCTCTCCCGCCCCCACCCGCTGCCGCTCCTTTATTCCCATGTCCCACCCGGTCTCCATCTCTCCACCCTCCTTACCCTCTCCCAAGGTGGCTTTCGCCAGCTCCCCCTCCCTGATGATGTCCTCCTCCCTTCCATCTACTCCTCCTATCAACTTTGATCCTCCCCCCCCACTTCCTGTGTCCTTTCCTTTAGGCACCCTCCCTCCCTTCCCCTCCCTTCTCTTTCCTTTTCCCCATCCCTCTTCCTCCACCCCTCTTCCCCTGGGATTCCCCTCCCCCTTCCTCCCTTCCCCCTCTCTCCCCTGCCCATGGCACCTCTGCTCTCCCCTCTCCCTCTCCCACCCCCCCCCTCCGCCTCTCTTGGCAGGCCCCGGACTCGTGCACGCTCAGTGGACTTTCGCGTGCCGGAGATCATCGCCATCAGTGTCTCGTGTGTGTGCCTTCGTTTTGTGTTTAGTGTTCTTTCGCCATCACGCCTCCACTGTTCACGTTTTTTCTCGTCCAGCGTGAACAGCTTCATGTTTCTTGTTCTTTGTATCTACATTTTTTGCCCACCGTTTTTATTGTATTGTCTGTGTCACCTAAGTGTCATGTTATTGTACCACTTAAGGCTGAAGAGCAGCGTAATATGCTGCTGACAGCCCGCCTGTATGAGGCGATTAAAATTAAAATAAAGAAAAAAAGTGAATTCCACGGCATGGAGCTAAACATCATGTTCAAATATTTGTAATTTTTGTAGGGCCGACGTGCCCCATAATTAACGCAAAGCGAGTCGAGTATCTATACAATGATTGAAAGTAATAGGGACTCCATACAGTCCTGCTTAGCGTGATGATTGCGAAGAAACTCTTGTAAAATTAAGGGCCGCAGTGAATTTGCGTTTCGTGCATGTCAGACCATATGTTGCTTCGTATGATATGTAGAAAACATACTGAATTCTTATTTAAACATGCGATGATGTGTCTGTAGTCTCGATAAAATGGAATGTATGAAAACCACTCCGTCATGAAAGCAATGTTTCCATATTTGAATCGAGACGCCGTCGACATGGTGTTTACTTATGGAAAGGCAAGGCAGCGGGCACTAACGTTGCATCAGGAGAACCCCGCCAACTGCAACCACTGCAATCAATGTTCGCAACAGTGTTTCGCCGTTTGGTCTGAGACAAGGTCGTTTCAAGAAGCAAGAAATGATGGAGCTCGTACCCGAAATTTTCGGACACTAGACTTGGAATAAAATATGATGAACACTATGGAAAGCGACCGCCGTGTCAGTGCCAGACAGTTGGCTTGCCAGTACAGCAATTGCTACTACCCTTATCACCTGCATAGTATGCAGGGCTAACTACCGACGGACTTTCCACATCGGGAGTAGTTTTGTCACTGGTTTCTTCAACAGGCAAGCACGATTCCGGGATTTGTTTCATCCATCCTATTCACAGACGAGACCACCTTTACACGGAGTGGTCTCTTCAACTTTCATAACAATCATCTGTGGGATAGTATGCACAACCCACAAGGTATGGTGACAGCGAATCATCAGCATCGGTGCAGCCGGGATAGTTAGCGACCATATTTAGGGACCAGTCTTCCTTCCACGTCACCTAACAGAGCGGAACTATCGGCTATCATGGAACAAAACAGTACATTCATAAATGTCAGAAGAGTAATAGCAGGCTAAATAACATGTAGGGGAAGGTGGGGGAATTACACGCACGTGGGTAATCCCACGCAGGCTGATTTACGCAGTTTGAATGGCGCAAGCTGTTCCCAGTTGGTGCTACACACTGCCGGCAGGAGTAACAACTACTATGCGGCTTATGCCAGCCATTTTCCAGTGGCATTGTTGGAGTAGTGAAGTATTGTTTATTTTCGGCGTGTCTCATGTAATTTTGGTCAGCTGTATTTTGCAGGGTAAGTGCTACTATAAGTTGCTTTAATGTAATTCTTGCGTATCAACTACTAACCCTAGATGAAACCGTTAATTTAATTGTAGATTTGTCCCGCTATTTGAATTAGGTGCTGAGTTATGCTTAGGTTAGTCATCGAACTTACAGTGGGGTAATGCCACGCAGCTGTTGAAGTGTGTGGTATTCCCCCTTGCAGGTTATATTTTCAATACTAACGAGTTTTTTTTATCTCAGATGGTAGATATTATAAAAGAAAAACCCAGAAAGCAAAATGGATGCAAGAGGAACTTTGTAAGACTCTTGATGCCATCAAATCTTGAAGAAAAATAAGAGAAGCATCGAGAGCTTTCGGGATTGATGAAGCTACTCTGCGAACGACAATGAACGTTAAAAATACCGAGGGTCCAAAACTTGGAAGAAACCCAACATTTTCGACAGAACAGGAAAATGAGATTAGGGATCATGTTATTACAATGGCATTACATGCATCCAGCTGCGAAAGATTGCATTTGAGTGTGCAGAGGCTAACAACATTGCAAACAATTTTGATAAGTCATCTAGGTTAGCTGTAAAGGATTGGCTAGCTCTGTTTTTAAAAAGAAACCCAAGTATTAGCATGAGAAAGCCTGAAGTAACTAGCATTAACAGAATACAGGCATTTAATAAAGAAGAGGTTAATGCACATTTTAAAAACTTAGAACATGTCTTTGATAAATATAAATTTAAAGAGGGGCGAGTGTTCAACGTCGATGAAACGGGCATAAATACAAAGCCCGAGAGAATTTCGGCTCCTAAAGGTGTTAAACAAATAGGTGGGGCCACGTCTTGGGAAAGGGGTAAAAACGTGGCGATTTCAGAAGATGTCTGTTTAGTTTGTAGAGAGTTTGGGAAGGATGGAGAATTATGTTACCGATGTATTTCTTGTAGCGGATGGAGTCATGAAGAATGTAGTGGCTAGAACACTCCAAAAGGTTGCAAGTGCGATCTTTGCTGTATGGTATGAGAAAGTGAACTCTTTTCGCATAAAAAAAGTAAAAAACGAAAATTATAAGAGATGTTTCTAGAATTACATTATTTCGTTCTTAAATATACTGTTTACTATTTGTAGTAACTAATAAACAAATAAAAATAGCAAGTATTGTACATTTTTATGGTTTGTTTTTCGTGTTATTACCCAGTACTTTGCGTGTCATTACCCTCAAGGGTGGGGAATACCACGCATTTGCACCTTTTTTTTATTTTAATGTTCAAAATTAAGGTACTGTTTGTAACTATTTATAGACGATTGGAATATGTGGAGAAATGTCCATTGTATGGTATGTACTTATTTTCGTAGGTTTTAATGACGTAACGAATGGTTCACATCGATTTTTCCTTAGGTGCGTGTATTTCCCCCACTCTCCCCTACTCAGTCCTGCGCAGATGACAAGCTTTGGGTGTATGTTTTTGTAATCAACAATATAACATACGAATTAATTTTATTTTTACAGAAACCCCACCACAGCATCGAAGGAGTATGAGCCATAAGGAAATTCTTCTGCTTAGACTTTAAAGGGCAAGGATTACTGCCAAGATTTTCTAATTCTTCTGGTAAGTTAGTGAAAATGGATGCAACAAAATACTTTATGCCTTTCAGCATAAGAGTCAAGGAGATGCTACATGAAATGTAGATTGGATTTCAGCCTAATAGTAAGTAAGTTTTAATCTGCCAGAAAGTTTCATATCAGCGCACACTCCGCTGTGGAGTGAAAATTTCATTCTAGATACAGATAAGTACATTGTAAATACTGTTTTTTGAGATTTAAAACACCAAAACAGTCTTGCACAGCATCAAACACGCAGTCTATTCTGTAGTTGTACATTTCAGCCCCCCCCCCCCCAGCTGGTAATACAACCCTCTTTACCTAAGGACACTTTATAAAAATCTATAAAGTGGTTTCCGATAACTTTGGGGACATACCTGGACTTCTAAGTGACGTATATAAATTTGTTACTCTACATTTGGAGGTCAACGACATTAAACAGTCCATTCCAGCCATCTTATCTCTACCCACGAAAAATGACGGTTCCCCCGTTATCATTGCTTCCATGTCGATTTTTTTTTCTTGTATCCCCCTTTCTGTCACAATGTACAATAATTTTTCTGCTCCAAGCAAAAGACATGCAAGTTACGAGATGCGTAGAGACAGACCATATAGAGTTTTGTTTGCAGTCCTTAGCATATAGGTTCAATGACGGGCTAGCTCGTTGCGAAATAGAGGGTTGAGTCACGGCCGCCTGTATTAGAGGCCGGAGTCGTCAAGCTGACAACGACGTAGCCTGTGACGTCAGTAGGCCGGCTAGCGTGACCAGCTAGGCCGAGACTAAAGTTTAGATTTCGTCGAATAGAGAAGACGTGTCAGATATAAATACGCAATCACTTTTTTTTGTAGATTTGGTCCCTATAAATAAGACAGTAACCTAGAAAAGCTAATTTCTCGCAGTATTACGCCGACTTTATGTCGGAATTACGCATTTTATTCTCGTCTCCTTGCAACGATGAACTTTTCAATAACTCACATGTTCTTCATATTATGACGTTTCTTACCCGGGATTTGGATATACAAGTTCAGCAAACAATTTTGTGAGTTGCCTACTAACATTATTTGCAGACTTGCAATTATTTCAGTCTGTTATTTGGAATGTATTATCATAATCCTTCCTATATAAATGACAAACACCTTCTTGGAGGCTGCACCTTACGATGGTAACCCAGGGAATATTTTTGGCACAGCTTCTGGTAAAAGCTGGTCTTTGACGAGGAAACTCGTGACAGTTCCCATCAGAATCCTTGTAAATCTCCACTCTTGATACGTCACTTTCTTCAAAATGTTTAATGCAAACAACACTTATATTTGATGGAGTCGAGTCCTTTCTGGGGATATTTCTTGTCCATCGTTTTCTGTTTTCATCTTCAGTAGGGAATCTGAACACTGAGATGTAACCCTTTTCATTGCTGGATTTGTAGTTGCTGTTGCAACCAGGAACACAACATTTTTCTGGCATCTGCAAATAGAATGATGCATTAATTGCTAACATCTTAAATCAAAATACTATTATGTAAAAGTAGCAAATGAGAATTTAAGTGGACTGGTTTTTTCTACTGCTTGGACATCACGAAACACAAGTATACAATAGAATCAAATGTGTAGAAATATTCATAATATTAACACAAATCACTTAGGAGAAGATTCTGATACTAACCTTATGAATTCAAAACTTTATTTTCGAATTGTATCTAGAATATAGTAGAACTTTTGTTGCAATTGTGTAGACGAAAGTCGTTCACGTAGCACACTTGCACATATACATGTAAAAACACTACAAACTTCACAGAATTGTATACTTACATTGTGTTATATCTTCTACTGTAGTCACGACTACCTGCTATAATTTTTGCAGAGTCCAGTATAGCATAATTACACTGTAATCTCGGATAAAGCAGACACCGCAAAAGTACGTAAACAACTGCTTCCGTTCGCTGCCTTATAGCCACAGCCATGCGGTAGGCCTTAACGTAACGTTGCCACATTTCAGTCCTCCGGCCTCTAATACAGGCGGCCGTGGTTGAGTGCTAGAGCTTTGAATCTCTGACTTTACCCCACGAATGCGCGAAAATTTTGCGACACCATCCACATAGGAAGGGATGGCAAATCGTAATAAAATCATCACGAATTTATAAAGTGTTTTGGCTAAGGACCATAGTTTTTGCACCTCCTCTCTGCTGATGACTATTTCCCACACTAAGAAACAATATTTGTGTCATGTGATGTGGGCTTCGTAACAGGTTTCACAGTTTGTGCATATGTATATGACTCTCACAAAGTAATGGAGTGGGTAGTTTAGCAATGATACAGAATTTGAGAACCATGCTGCAATGTTACTGGCTGATATCATCACGAGATCGAGGCGATAAGACATTTTGTGGACATGACAACTTGTCGAGAGTGGTGATTTGGACCTCGAGTAATTGAGTAAAATGCATTGAAATTACAGAAAACTGATATTTCTAGCGCCACAGCCGTCAGGAGGAGGTATTTTCGATACTTCACTCATTATCTAATGTCACCAGATTGTGGCTGGATTCGTAATATTTAATATTAAGTACACTGATAAATATCTGACTCGTTTCCTAGGACGACACTGCTTGACTTGTGGGGCACATGGCAGAACGGATTGACATTTCTGACGTAAGGCTGTCGCGAATGGCAGGTACATAGAAAAGTTTTGGCCATCTAGCTAGCCAGTTCTTTCCCACAGCAGTGGCGACAAGTCCCAGTGGCCGCACTCGTGGCACTTTCTGAATAGCTCAGTAAGTGATGGGCTGCCTCTGCTATCATGTGTGTTGCATGTATTCTCTGTGAGCGATTCGATATTCATCATTGCCAAGTGTTAGCACTAGACTATTGATAACATCCAAATTCCTGTGATTCCAATCACCATGACACCCTCCACAGTTAGGCGGCCCTCTCTGGTGGGCCTAGTCCAGCTACTTACCTGGCGCGTTATATGAGATGGATGTACATGGAGGCAGCTAGTGCTGCTCTACTCTCTGGCCTGTGGCACTACGTGTGGACGTCGAGACAAGAGCACACGGGATGGCTTCAAATGGCTCTGAGCACTATGGGACTTAACTTCTGAGGTCATCAGTCCCCTAAAACTTAGAACTACTTAAACCTAGCTAACCTAAGGACAGTACACACATCCATGCCCGAGGCAGGATTCGAACCTGAGACTGTAGTGGTTGCGCGGTTCCAGACTGTAGCGCCTATAACTGCTCGGCCACACCGGCCGGCCACACAGGATGTTTGAGTGTTTTAATGATCTCTGACATCTTATTGTGGCAACAACTACTACTATGGAATGGAACATAATTTAAGCTTACTCTATCTCAGTGCAGTCCAGTGGACTTTGTCTTTCAGCAGAAAGATGGTAGTGGTGTTCATTGTTGTAACTATCTTTCCGATGGTAGACCCTTCCTCCTCCTTCTTCATCCTGGTACAACTGAGAGAACCAACTTAGGGATTATACAGAGCTTTAAAAACCCAGTAGCAACATCAAATTACTGATTAATCAATTTATTGTTTCCAATAGTGTTACTGTGAGTAAACACACCAGTCCAACCCCTTCGCAGATTACGGGCATTGCACATAACTGAACTGAAATTCGAAATTGGCAGCTACCTACAATATAATAGACTTCCTACCAAATGACCTAACTGTGCCATTACCCGCCAACAGGAGGCAAGGGGAAAAATCCATTAGGGTTTGGAAACTGGGTAGTTGTGGGATTGAATTCTGACAAATATACCAATCCTAGCATCCACCAATAGGATGCAAGGAAAAAGAGTATTGATTTAACAAAAGTATCAATTGTATTAATTAATCAAGCAAACTTATCAAGTGAGGGAATGCTTCCAAAACATCCACAGCCAGTGTTTACCAGGAATCTACTACTTTATTCAGGGCAAAGATGGGTTTAGTGTGGCACGTGACAGATGCTATCTACTTCTTCTCAAATTTCTTTGTTCAATATGCTACTGGTTTTCGTAGCAGTGGAAGTGTGAGAGCAAAGGTATGTGCCGAATACAAAAGCCAGGTCTGTTGAGTGATGAGGGTCGCAGGGGAGGGGGATTGAAGAGAGGAGGGATGCGAAGGACATGTTGGTCTGTGTGTGTTTGCATACATTGGTTCACACAAACAAGAACCACTCACTTGAGTCAGAGAGAGGGAGAGAGAGGCAGGAAGTGAGGCTTGTATCAAATTTCAAAGGTATGCTGCTACCTGATGCTTTGTTTTCGGAGGTTTGGGGTGGTCCCACAACAGTGGTAGTCCCTGACAAGTGGCATGTGCAATGCCGTGCGATAAACTTGGTAGTCAGAATGTGATCGAGACTCATTTTTTCACCAGATTTGTTTAGGGATGATCTGTGATGGTGTACCTACTTGTGGTGAGTTATCGTGATGGTATTCCTTGCACAATCGGAATAAAAAAGAGCCGCAATTGTTTAAATATTCTATATTGGCTTGTGACTGACAAATTACTTAAATAAACAGCCTTCCATACACTGCAGTCAATTTCCTGCCTTTAAATAAATAAAAAATTGTATTCCAAACACTGCCTTGGATCTCATAAATTGTTTAAATAAACAATATTCCACATATTGCCTTGCCTGACAAAAATTGTATAAACAATACTCCACACACCTCAATCAATTTCCCACTAAATACTCTAAATAAATAAATACACTCCTGGAAATTGAAATAAGAATGCCGTGAATTCATTGTCCCAGGAAGGGGAAACTTTATTGACACATTCCTGGGGTCAGATACATCACATGATCACACTGACAGAACCACAGGCACATAGACACAGGCAACAGAGCATGCACAATGTCGGCACTAGTACAGTGTATATCCACCTTTCGCAGCAATGCAGGCTGCTATTCTCCCATGGAGACGATTGTAGAGATGCTGGATGTAGTCCTGTGGAACGGCTTGCCATGCCATTTCCACCTGGCGCCTCAGTTGGACCAGCGTTCGTGCTGGACGTGCAGACCGCGTGAGACGACGCTTCATCCAGTCCCAAACATGCTCAATGGGGGACAGATCCGGAGATCTTGCTGGCCAGGGTAGTTGACTTACACCTTCTAGAGCACGTTGGGTGGCACGGGATACATGCAGACGTGCATTGTCCTGTTGGAACAGCAAGTTCCCTTGCCGGTCTAGGAATGGTAGAATGATGGGTTCAATGACGGTTTGGATGTACCGTGCACTATTCAGTGTCCCTTCGACGATCACCAGTGGTGTACGGCCAGTGTAGGAGATCGCTCCCCACACCATGATGCCGGGTGTTGGCCCTGTGTGCCTCGGTCGTATGCAGTCCTGATTGTGGCGCTCACCTGCACGGCGCCAAACACGCATACGACCATCATTGGCACGAAGGCAGAAGCGACTCTCATCGCTGAAGACGACACGTCTCCATTCGTCCCTCCATTCACGCCTGTCGCGACACCACTGGAGGCGGGCTGCACGATGTTGGGGCGTGAGCGGAAGACGGCCTAACGGTGTGCGGGACCGTAGCCCAGCTTCATGGAGACGGTTGCGAATGGTCCTCGCCGATACCCCAGGAGCAACAGTGTCCCTAATTTGCTGGGAAGTGGCGGTGCGGTCCCCTACGGCACTGCGTAGGATCCTACGGTCTTGGCGTGCATCCGTGCGTCGCTGCGGTCCGGTCCCAGGTCGACGGGCACGTGCACCTTAAGCCGACCACTGGCGACAACATCGATGTACTGTGGAGACCTCATGCCCCACGTGTTGAGCAATTCGGCGGTACGTCCACCCGGCCTCCCGCATGCCGACTATACACCCTCGCTCAAAGTCCGTCAACTGCACATACGGTTCACGTCCACACTGTCGCGGCATGCTACCAGTGTTAAAGACTGCGATGGAGCTCCGTATGCCACGGCAAACTGGCTGACACTGACGGCGGCGGTGCACAAATGCTGCGCAGCTAGCGGCATTCGACGGCCAACACCGCGGTTCCTAGTGTGTCCGCTGTGCCGTGCGTGTGATCATTGCTTGTGCAGCCCTCTCGCAGTGTCCGGAGCAAGTATGGTGGGTCTGACACACCGGTGTCAATGTGTTCTTTTTTCCATTTCCAGGAGTGTATATTCCACACACCACCTTGTATCCCATAAATTGTTTAAATAAACAATATTCCACACATTGTCCTGTCTACTAGAAATTGTTAAAACAGTATTCCATACACTGCAGTCCATTTCCCACCAAATAGCCAATCAATCAATATTTCCAGATGGGGGAAGGCAGTATCCACCAACAAAACCTTTGCACACAAAGGGTTCACAATTTAGGCAATTAAACAAACTGAGAGATTGGAAGGGGGCTATTTGAATAACTCAGATCTGACCTGAAGCAGCTCGCGTTCAATGGCAGAATAGCGGGAGGGGAAAAGTGGCATAGAACTGAACAATAGGTTAACGGGAGGTGAGAGGGCGGCAAAAAGTGCACTCATATCAGGAAAGAGGGGGGAGGGAGAGGCAGTAGGAGGGAGTGGGGTGAGGTGGGGATTGTCCACAGGTGAAGGTGACATGTAATTGCTGGACAGGGTAATAGTTGCACTTTCCACACCAACAGCTCTGCACAGGCAGTGCTTTTCCGCCAGTTTTTTTTTTTTTTTTCTCAGTGGGGAGGGAGAATTGGGAGAGGGGAGGGCTGGAGATTTCCCAGAAGGAGATAATTAATTGATAATTTTAATTAATTAGCCAATTAATTTGATATCAAATGTGTGCTTGCATTGGCAATGGGGAGGGGGGAAGGGTTGGAGATTTCCCAGAGGCATGAGGGAGGAGAAGGGTGATGGGAGGTGGTTCAAAATGGCTCTGAGCACTATGGGACTTAACATCTATGGTCATCAGTCCCCTAGAACTTAGGACTACTTAAACCTAACTAACTTAAGGACATCACACAACACACAGTCATCATAATGGGAGGTGGTGGGGGTGTCAAAGAAGCACATATTACCCCTCAGCAATAATAAATTAACCCCCATGGAGTCATAAATCAGTCAACTTTGCCAATGAATGAAAGAAAGAATGAATAAATGAATGCATACCCCTAAATGCATGGAAACTGCCCAAACAAAATGTGTAAGAATATAGTTTATCCCACTACTGACAGGCTGTCTTCTGAAGTACTTATGTCTACCACACTTTCCTGGAATGTTCCTCATTATACTCTTGTCTCTGCTGAACATAGACTGTCAAGGAAAGTTAATGGGTTCTATTACTTAAGAAGTCTTTGAGCCACTCACGTATCTGAGAACCTATTCCATGTGCTTGTACCTTTGTTAACAGTTTGCAATGGGGCACTGCATCAAATGCCATTCAGAAATTTAGGAATATGGAATCTGCCCATGGCCCTGGAACCTGGTTCGAGGCTATCACTTAAGAAAAGGGCTACCTGAGTTTCATGTTTCATGCTAGCAATGCTTTGTAAATCCACACTGATTTGTGGACAAGAGCTTTTTTATCTCACGGAAAAACATTATATTTGAACTGAGAATATGTTGAAGAATTCTGCAGTAAATGAATGTGTAGGATATTGGACTGATATTTTGTGGGCCCGTTCTTTTACCTTTCTTATATAGAGGAGACACCTGCACTTTTTTCAGTCACTTGGTACATTGGGCTGGACAAGACATTCTCAATAAATACAAGCTAAGCAAGGGGTCAGTACTGTAAAGTATTCTTCGTAAAACTGCATTGGGATTCTATCTGGACCTGGTGTCATATATGTTTTCAACTCTTTCAGTATGCCAGGGATGCCTATTACTGTGTTCTTTATATGGGAATCTGTGTAATAGTACAACTTCAGTGTGAAAGATTTTGTAAACCATTTTTGCTAGGTTCTGTTGCCACACCAGACTGGTCAACAAGTGAGTGGACAGAAGCCTTTGATCTGCTTAATGATTTTACGTAGGACTGAATCTTCTTGGGTCCTCATCAAAACCTTTTACGAAGGTATGATAGTGATAGCTGTTGTATGCTTCACACACTGATGCTTTCACAGATGCACATATCTCAATTAACTAACTTTTGCCTGTCATCATTTCTGTTTTCACTTTTGAAAGTAGAGTGCAACAGTCTTTTGCTTCCTCAGCATTTTATGAATTTTTTTATTAAACCATGGTGGAGCTTTTCCACCCTCAATGCACTTATTTAGCACATACTTCTTCAAAGTGTGATTTACAGTCCGTTTAAACTTTGCCCATAATTCCTCTACATCCATTCTATTAGAGCTAAATGATGTCCATTCATTGCCTCATTGGGATGCTAACAGTTACCTGCTCTTTCTAGCAAAAATAATCTTCCTGTATTCTTGATTCATTTATTATCTTTATTAATCATCATTTCTGTGATAATATGATGATTGCTAATTCCTGTCTCTATACTGACATCGAGAAGGTCAAGCTTGTTTGCAGCTAAGGTCTAAAATATTTCCATTATCTAACTATCTGTTCACAAGAGTTATCAGAAAACATGTCCAACTGCCTCTCTGTATCCCTGCAATTAGTCTATAGACATCCCAGGTCATACTCAATAGGATGAATCCATCTCCAACCAGCATTGCACAATCTGGTATTTCCACACTTGAATGACACTAATACTGCCGTGGTGGAATGGAGTTGCCAGTGAACCCTTCCAACCATTAGGCTCATCTCAGCTAGACTTGTTATGTGCATACAGATGGGTTCACAGCCACACTCAAATTTGACCTCAGTTGGGGTAATTTTTTTGTCAACTGCAATAAACACTTCTCTTCCCCCCCTCTCCATGGCATCTAATCTGTCTCTTCAATATATCTTCCATCATCCACTAAATATATGAGAGCCTTCTACTTTGCATCTCAGCCAGTTCTCCATCGTGAGAATAATTTGAGCACAATAAATTGCCTCAAGGGCACTAAATTCAGGAACCTCATTATGGGTAATTCAATTATTTACTGACAAAATTTTGACAGTCAAAGGGTCTTTACTCTGAACATGGTCTTATTTTGCTATCTGCGTGTCCACTAGATACTGTGCATCAGTGTGCTCTTTACATAATCACTGTGGTACATAAAATACAATTTCTAATATTCTCTCTGTAAGTTTGAGCTTGTTTTTGTTTACAAAACAAAGAGCTCTCACTCATCAAAGACATCATTCATTTGCTACCAAAAAAATCTAAAATAGTAAAGAAATTACATGTAGGCAATATAAAATTAAAAAGCTGTAGGAAGGGATGTGGTCAAGAAATTGATTTGCAGTTAACAGGAAACCCATGGGAATTAGGACAACAGAAACGCCAGCCGGTGTGGCCAAGCAGTTAATTCAAATTATTCAGACACTCTTTTCACAATAAACAAACAGAACAAAAACATAAAAATTAGCTCTCATCTTCTCCCATCCAAAAGGGTCCCTTCCAACTCTCTCTGAACAGAAAAACACAAAAACTGCACTTATGTCCAAATTGTAAGTAAAACTCACAAACTCAACATGTAGAAACCTCACATTTTCTCTCAACTAATAATTGAATGTGAACAACACAACAGTTTTGAAAACATTTAAATTTAGATATAGAGAGCACCAAAAATTATGTACACCATCCGGACATGATGTCACATGGTATAACAACAGCATGTTGTTAGTCAGAGCTCATGCCTGGTATCAAACTCCTTCAGGTGACCTCAGCTTTGAATCTATCCACATCATGTATATGTAATATGCACCCAAATCTGCCACAATATTATTCACACTATGTTTCATACAAATTCCTATGATAATTTTTCATATACTGATTGCAATAGTTTGCTTCTCTTCCAGAAACTATATTAATTAAAAGCAATGTCTAATTTCAAATCTTACCAAAGCACACTAAAGAGCTTTTGACTGAGGCAATCAGTCATTATAGACACTTTGACACATGGAAAGAAAGATCAGAATCCAGACTTCATAATAACATATTTTCACTTGCCTGAAACTAATTAATTTGAAAGTTAATTAGTATTAAAGTTTTCATCCACCAAAAATTACAGTTGCTTCAGTGAACTTATACCCATTTAATTACCAAGTTTGCCACTATACTTCTGTTTCCTTATGGTTTTTGCACCAAATGGCACTTCATTAATTAATTAAGCCATTAATTATGACTCTACATTAACTATAGTAATTTACTATGTTACAAATATACTTGTAAATTAGTAATTCCCAGTATAGACAAATACAATAGTTCTGTAGGTAATCTTTTGTATTATATTAACTCACTAGATATACTGTAAACTAAATTCTTTTCTGAACATAAAGCTCATAATCTAGTAAATTTCAGCTTAGTAGTTTTATAAACAAAGATGTAGTTTCTGATATCCAATAGGATCCATATACAAGTCCTTAATTATGCACCCCACCCGAAAGTGTACAGTACACAACTTACATTGCCATGAAAGTCTGCTATTGATCATCATCATGCAATAGCTTGTATTACCTTTTATGGCTTCTTTGATTCAAACTGGGAGTAAATTTCATTTTGGATGCCGCTTTGTCAACAACCTGGAATTTTATGCACTTGTGTATTATGTCAAGAAGTGTAGGGTGTTCACTGACTCTAAATGGACTTTCTATTTAAAAGTGCAAAATGCACTGTGACTGTCTTGCCCCTGTCATACTTATTAGCAGGAGGTTGTAATTAACTGCATGTGAACAACATTTTATGTGAGGGCTGAAAGTGGTTATTGTGTTACTAAGAGTAAGAGCATAATTTAATCAACACTGCACTTCATTTAAGAATCATAAAACAAGGTTGTATATGTGGAATAGCCTTAGAAACAGACTGATTATTTAATGACAAAAACAAAAGTTTAGCAACCAGACTTTAAATTTTAAGACATTTTCAGGGGTAGACTCCAACCACACTTTATTAGTTCTGAATGGTAGCTTAAAATTGAAGAAATGGGGAAAGGGTAGGAATTGAGGAGACTGGAGCTGGATAAGATGAAAGAACCAGAGGTTGATGACACTTTCACCGTGTGTATCAGGTAACAGTTGACTAAAACAGGGGAAATGAATGCAGTGGAAAACAAATGAGTAGTTTCAAGAGATGAAATAGTGAACACAGCAAAGGTTCAAATAGGTATAGAGACAAAGCCTAGTAAAAATCCTTGAATAACACAAGAGACAGAGAATTTAACTGATTAAAGGAGAAAATTTGCAATGCAGCAAATGAAGCAGGGAAAGGGAACATAAATGTTTAAAAAATCGAATTGACAGTTAGTGCTTATGGCTAAGCATCAATAGCTAGATTACAAATGTAAGTATGTAGAAGCATATTTCACTAGGGGAAATATAGATACTACCTACAGGAAAATTAAGGAGGCCTGAGAAGCAGCTGTATGAATATCAAAGGCTTAAGTGGAAAACCAATCCTAAGCAAAGAAAGGAAAGCCAAAAGGTGGAAGGAGTATATGGAGGTTTATACAAAGGAGGTGTTCTTGAAGGCAATATTATAGAAAGGGAAGTGGACGTAGATGAAGAAGAGATTGGAGATATGGCACTGAAAGGAGAATTTGACAGAGCTCTGAAAGATCTAAGTCAAAACAAGGCCCTGCCAGTAGACAATATTCCATCAGAGCTACTGACAGCTTTGAGAGAGCCACCCATGACAAAACTCTTCCATCTGGTGTGCAAGATACCCTCAGACTTCAAAAAGAATGTAATAATTTCAATTACTAACACAAATTCTTCACAGAAGAATGGAAATATTGGTAGAAGCCTACCTTGGGGAAGATCAGTTTTGAATCTAGAGAAATGTAGGAACATGCAAGGCAATAAAGACCCTACGACTTATAGAAGATAGGTTAAGACTTAGAGAAAGCTTTAACCATTTTAACTGGAATACTCACTCTTAAATTCTGAAGATAGCAGGGGTACATTACAGGGAGTGAGGGGCTTTGAACAGCTAGTACAGAAACCAGATGGTAGTTATAAGAGTAGAGGGGCATGAAAGGGAAGCAGTGGTTGAGGAGGAAGTGAGACAGGGTTGTAGCTTATCCCAGATGTTATTCAATCTGAACTTTGAAAAACAGTAAAGGAAACAAAAGAAAAATTTGGAGCAGGGATTAAAGTTAGAATCACTTTTCTGAAAGTATATATCTGGAGTGTAGCCAAGCATGGAAGCTGGCTGAATATGGATGAACAGTTTAGACAAGAAGAGAACAGAAGTGTTTGAAATGTGGAGCTACAGAAGAATGTTGATGATTAGATGGGAAGATCACATAACTAATGAAGAGGTATTGAATAGAACAGCAGAGACAAGAATTTTGTGGCACAACTTGACCAAAATAAGGGATCAGTTGATAGCAGACATTCTGAGATATCAAGGGACCACCAATTTAGTATTGCAGGAGGATAAATATCTTACAGGAAGACCAAGGGATGAATAAATAGGAGAGGTTCAGAAGATATAGGTTGCAGTAGTTATTTGGAGATGAAAAGGCTTACACAGGATAGAATAGCATAGAGAACTGCATCAACCCAGCCTTCAGACTGAAGATCACAACAACCAACAACAAAAATTATCTGGATTTTTATTATATTTCATTATACTTACTTTCAGTCACGTGACTGAACTATGTTTATTTGCTCAGAATACTGCAGACAGAAATTAATGAAACAATGGTAGGAAATACAAGGAAACCATGTACTGTTGAGCCGGACATGGTTGATATATAATTTTTTCCTCTGTTTTTATGCAAATAATGTTTCTGTAGCCCATCACTGTAGTTTTAGGCCTCTAGAAAACAGGAAATCAAATAAAAGCAGTCACATGGGTTGTAGCATAATGGTGGACACTATAATCATGAGTGTGTTAGCCCTTAAAATATAAAAGTAACCAGTGAAATATATGTGTCGGGTACAGAAATCGCAGTATTTATGTAATCTTAAATGATCATGCATCACAAAAATAGTGGAAGGAAGGAAAGCTGAAACAGTAAAACATAGTGGAACAAATCAAGATGCCAAGTGGCAACACTTAACATGAAAATGCAGTGAATGTAGATAAAATTGTGAAAATAGGTGAGAAATATGTACTAATTTCAACAAATCATTGTGTTAAAAAGTGTACTTCTTTCCATTGTAATGACAGAAAAAACAGATACAGAAACTAGTGTGACACTGGGAAATTACAATTAAGAGAGAGTGTGCAGCGACCACATCATATTTTGACCGGCCAAAAACATGATCAATAATAAATTTCAGCTGCTGTTATTACAGGAAACAAGTCACAAAAGGTATTATGTGTACAAAATGTGAAGTGGTATAACATTAAGGTTGTGGTGACACTAGCCCAAACCAAAAGTTCTGGATTTGTAGGAACTGTTATGAAAGAGATTTAAGTATTGAATCTGAAATAAGTGGACTTTTTTACAGTTACTTAATGAGATAAAGACCTTAAAAGCAAATATGATGTGGTGGGGAAGAGTAAGAAATATTTAAATGCAGATTTCAAAAGGCTGAAAGAATCTATGTTTGCACAGAAGAGAAAAGAGGAAAAAAATCGGAGTTAAACCATGTAAACTTGAAATCTACAGAGATGACAGTATTAAAATACCAGCCATTGCCAGACTCCAAAACCAAAATGTACATTTCAATTAGAAGAAAAGAAGTAAAACAAAACTCCAAATGAAAGAATAAATTATTTCTACAAACTTATGGAGGTGTGAAACAAGTAACGTATAAAAAAATAACAAGATGATCACAGGCCAAAACATTGAGAAATCATAAAAATTGAAAAAATGTCCTTCTAGGAAACAATACAATATAGATGTGACACAAAAATATGTGCAAACGGCCATGACAGAAAACTTGCTAAAACTTTATTGTATGAGGAAGATGTAAAGATGAAGTAGTAAAGAACTATCCCATGAATGATCCAGGTACACTGTCAATTCTATTAATAGCAGGATCAAATGGAAATGAGCATATGGCATCATTGGCCAGGAGGCCTCATCTGGGGAAGTTCGGCCGCCAAGTGCAAGTCTTATTTCAGTCGACGCCACATTGGGTGTCTTGCACACCAGTGATGAGGATGAAATGATGATGAGGACAACACAACACCCAGTCCCTGAGTGGAGAAAATCTCCGACACAGCCAGGAATCGAACCCGGGCCCACTTGCATGGGAGGCGAGCATGTTACCACCCAGCTAAGCAGGTGGACAGCAGGATCAGGTGACATCTACCACAACGAACACTATACAAGATATGGCACACACTTAAATGGAAAGTGAAAGTCTTTCATAAGTAAAAAAATTGCATATTTAATAAAAAGCTATCATTTTGTGTCCCAACATACAGATACCAAGACATTACATCAAACTACCGAAAAGGCCTCAAAATGCCAGAAAATACCTACAGCCCAGACTGTCTCCCTATATCACACGGAACAGCTAACACACTGTTCACAGATGGCAAATTAAATGCAGAAAATAGGGAATTCTCAATTGACCATTGACGTCGTTACCCCACCAAAAACTCTATTTTAGCATATCCAACATATTGACCAAACATCGATCATAGCTCCAGCAGAAATACGAATAGCACGCAAACCATTACACTGACCACGTCCAGTACAATCAGTGGGACAACCATAGGAAAAAAAGTGTTTTGGGTGGGAGCAAACTAAAAATTGAATAATAAAATTAACACCATTCAAGACAAAGAACACTGCAAAAAAACATCGACATTGCTAAAAAAATAAAATCCAAGAAAACCATACAAAACACATCATAAGATCACAGTATATAAATAAAATCATATCTGTATGGGGTCAGTAAAGTATCTCAAACTGTGTCGTTTCATTTGTATGAGTACCTGCACCTGGGTTTCAGGCTGCATCCCCCATTTATGTTAGATGCTTAGGTGCTATTCCAGAACATGGAGAGCCTTGGCAGTTCTGTTAGTGTGTAAGAGGAATTTAAATAGACTGGGGTGGCAGTGAGAATCTCGATCGAGGAGGGAGGTATGCCACGGTAATCCATGTAGTCATGCGAAACACTGTGCCAAGGTGGCTAAGTGACTAATGCACCTTCCCAATAAGAAAGAGACCCAGGTTCGATTCCCAGCCTTGGTAAAAAATTTTCACTCGCTGCTTCAGTCTATATACATAAAATCATATCTGTATGAGACCTGTACAGGATGGCAGCCAGTCAAGCAACTTCTGCTGTGCCTACATGACACAAGTTGCTTGCCTTTCAGAACTATGGCAGTTCTGTCTGGTTGAAGCTGGTGAAAAGAGACATCTTGGGCCCTCTGATGAAACTGCTAGCAAATTAACGTCATCGGTTTTAGTTAGTAACATGTTTGGGATACAGGTCATGTATGTGGACACTGGAAGGTCCTCCAGAGCAGAACACGGTTGCTTCCCCCTCTTGTGATCTGGACCTCGACTAGAACAGACGCCTTTCTTGAGAGGCCGATCCTCTGTCTCTGCACCACATGGCCAACCACCAACATAACTTAATATGAACCTTACCTTCTTAGGTGCGCCCTTTGTATTCCATACACCGAAATATATTTTCTTTATTTGATGTAATTTCCAGTTTTGCCATTTAACCCTGGATACTCACTCAGAAGTCCTGACCACTCAACCTCCTGTACATTATGGTCATAACCCGTATGCAACAACCTTCTCCCTTTCCCTGCAGATGTCAGTATCGTGATTCGTTCTCACTGTTCAGTCCATGGGGCAAACATTTACTTTTGATTCATGTATGATACTGTGTGGTCGGTCAGTATTCGCCACTGTTATTCTGCTGCGAGCTGAGCCTACGAACCTGCCTGCTGCAGCTCGTTGTCTACAATGCTGCACCAAATGCTGCGTTTGCACATACTACCGCCGGGACAAAGGGGACAAAGTCTACTGTGCCGCCTCACTGCCTCCCACAGCATGCCGCACTAATTAATGCATACTGAGCACGCCGAGCCACACACTTGGGTGCTGCATGTGGGGTGACCCCATTTGACGGTCACAGACGGCCCAGCTTCTCATTCACTGCCCTTTAACCCTGAGCCTGGCATCAACACATGGAAAAATAATGTGAGACGCATTCATACCATTCACCTTGTTCATCAAGCTCACAGGCGCGCTACCCAAGTCCAATGCCACTCCTCTGCCATTGTCGCCACCCAGAGGCACCGTCCCACGTTCTTTGCCAGTAAGACTACTGCAGCCTTCTCCATTAGTGTCACGGACTCAATGGCCAGGCCACATACTTCTGCTGACCATGATGCTGCCATGTGTTTGTCATGTGTGTATGGTCCTCAGCTGCCACTGGCATCGCCACCACATTCTTTGCGTAATAACATGACGAGTGTACTGTAGGCATTGCGACCATGTCTTCAGAGAAGAGAGTGAATAAGGACTCCCCGATCGGTAAATAATAGTGTAAATTTAGGATCTTATACAGTTATTGCCTTTTGTCTGGACATGTCTTTACTTACACGAACGATCTGGACATTAAACTTTTGTGAGTATAGTTATTAGTAGTAGGATGACCTATGTTCTGGCATGTTTTGTTAGTGCAGGCCGCATGCATTCGGGCACAAAATTGTTTTATTTATGACCCCTTCCCTTCCCCTTAACCCATTGTTCTCTTAACTGATTTATGACTCCCTGCGGATAATCTGTCCTTCCAAGAAACCCCCCCCCCCACACACACACACCTCTCCCTCCCCTCAATCTCCCCATTCCCCTCCCCTTGCTGATACAAGTACACTTTCAGGTCTCAGTTATTCGAATTGCTCCTTCCACTCTATCAGTTTGATTGACTAATTAATGAAACTAATTGATAAATTAATTAACCCCTCCACTCACACCCCCACTCCCCTCTCCTCTCCTCCCTCTGGAAATTGGCAGGAAAAACACTCATTAACTGGCTATTTGATGGGAAATCGACTGCAGTGTATGGAATATTGTTTAAAAAATTTCTGCTAGAGAAGCCAATGTGTGGTATATTGTCTATTGAAAGAATTTATAGGATAGAAAGCAGTTTGTGGAACATAGTTTACTTATTTATTTAAAGAAATTGTTGGGTAATTGACTGCAATGTATAGAATACATATTTCAATATTTTGAGGTCGATAAGGCAGTATGGAATATTTCAACAATTGCAGAGCATTTTTAGTCTGATTGCACAAGGAATACCATCATGAAATACTCATCATATGTAATTACGCTGTTCAAAATCTTCCGATCATGAAGCATGCACTGTTCGCCTTCCACAAGAGAGCACCATGTGCCAGCTGCCTCACATATTCCTGCACGCACAGGCTGGGAGACAGACCTGCACACAGTCAATACTGAAAGTCATGCTAATCTCCAAACAAAGCATCAGGTATTTACATCCAGGTATTTACATCAAGGAATGAGTTGAACTTGACATCCATTCATGGGTTATTTCTCTTTGTGTGCCTACGGACACATTGGCAAAGGCCCCCACAGATTCCTCATTCAAAGAAAAAAAACATGTCAGGATTGGTCAATAATTTGATGCTGCACTTCGTTTTTGCATTGCATCCAAAGACAACCCAGGTGCTGCAATGAAAGATGGGATCCGAGAATATGTGGTCATACACAGCCCAGAAATTTCTCAAAAACCTTTGCAAGCAAGTGCACGTCTATGTCCATGTAAAGCCACACACACTCTTCTAACGTGGAGATGTTGAATTCCCTCCAGACATTCACACAATGCTAACAGTCTGCAACCAATTTGACATCACCTGTAAGGTTGCTGGATAATGCAGTTAATTCAGGTATTCTGGATTCGTTGAGTTTTGCCATACTATCCAGATACTCGCATGGAAAAACCCTCCTCCTAGTCAGCAGATGGGACCTTTTCCTTGTTGGGAAATGCAGCTCAAGTTATGTACATATCCTCCTGAGGTACAGTTTCAGCGAGTTTATGGAGTGGTGTCTGCATAAAATGTAACATGACGAGGAAGTGGAGCATAACACTTGTTTCGTCATTTGGAGAAAGAAATATATTTTCTGACACTCTCAGGCAGGACACTGACCTGATCTTTCTTCATGCCGAAATCAGTCAAGTGCTCAACGAGAAAGTGAGCATCATACCCGCTTAAATTATGGAAGAAAACGGGTATATGCCTTGGTAAAAGGTACTTTAAATTACACGTATTGTGAAATGAATCATGGGACTTCCCTGTAAGATAACAGTGGTTCCTACGAGGAGTTCTGCTTTTTTTATCTAACGGTAATCCACAAATATGACAGTCAATGGTGTTTTTGGTCAAATTTTAATCCTCCTTCAATTTGGTCATGGGTACATTGTTGTTGTAAAGCTTAACAAACTCCCTTGAAATTTTTCGACCTCAGTGCTCAGCCAAACTGTAGGATTATCCTCAACATACAATTTGTAGCGGTTAAGACTTGAATCATAGGACGATGTAATTTGGCATGTTGCTGCATATGATATGTGTTTTTCTCTAAAGGCAGTATTTGAGGCTGTAAAGTCACCTTCACAGTTGAACACAGGAGCGACAAGGCATTCAAAGTCGGTGTACACCACAAACTGGCACTGCCATCATCATACACAAAGACAAGGAACACACGAACATCAAGCTCCCTGCACTTGAGAGACTAGAAGCCACAGTTGTCAGGGTCAAGTTCAATGCAGGCAGCACCACACTGATAATGCTGTACAACTCTCCTAAAATCATAGTAACATACGATACCAGCAGAGTTCTCAACATAGAACAGGGGGGAGGGGGGGGGGGAGAGGAGGGGGGAGGAGGGGGGGAGGAGGGGAGGTGGTTGGAAGAATCTCTGCTGGAGATCTAAACACAAAACACCCCAACTGGAATTGACGAAGATGTACCTACAATGAAAAGAAACTATACGAATATGCACTAGGCCAAACCTACATTATACTTGGGCTGGACATTCCCATGTACATGCCAGCACAAGCCCAACTCAGGCCAGATGTGTTTGATATAGCCCTCATCAACAGCATCACATGCATGCTCAAGATTATGGTTGAAAACTATCTGCACTCAGACCACATGCCTGTTATACTACACACAGAAGAAACACTACATGATACAGAATCACGCAGAATACTGAACTACAAGTACACGAATTGGACCCTGTTCAAGAAAACACTTGACGGTCTTATTCCAGACACTCGTGAAATTATCAACACACAACAAATTGATGAGATGGTGGAGGCTCTTACTACTGCTGTCCAAGACACGATGAGTGACGCCATTCCACACACAACACCAAAACAACACTTGACGGCCTTGCCCCAGGAAATCCTTATTTCAATGAGGAACTGCCTCACGAGATATTGGCAGTGTACCAGAAGCCTGTTCTATAAACTGCACACCAACAGACTCCAGGGTATAATACAGGAGAAAATACAAACATTTCGAAATGAGCAATGGGGGCAAAAACTCGTAGGGCTACATACCACACATTGTGGCATGTGGAAGCTAGCCAGACACTTCACCAGGGAGAAATATTACATTTCTACTCTACAAGGACAAGACGGCCTTCTCCACCAAGGAGAAGGCAGAGCTTATGACTGCACTGGCAGTGTCTTTCATGCCGAATCTGGCTCCTTCAGATCCAGTATTCACACGTGAAATGGACCAGGAGGTTACAAGACTTGTAGCCCAGCCTATAAGCGATGAAATCTGATGTACTAGTACAAGCGAAATTACTTGGGCTATCAAGCATACCAATGCTAGGAAAGCCCCTATGGCCAATGGGATTCTAAACCATGTCCTCCAGGAGTTCATGGATAGAGCTGCAGAACACCTTGCACACATAACAAATGCCAGCTTAAAACACCAAAACTTCTCTGACTTTTGAAAGGCGGCCAAGGTCCTGATGTTCAGGAAGCCAGGGAAGGACCACTCCCTCCCACACAATTACTGACCCATCAGTCTGCTGTGCTCGCTCAGCGTGATTGTTGAGAAGGTATTGCTAAAATGCATCACTAGGCACTGCATCGCCAATGAAACCCTAAGGCTGGAGCAATTCGGGTTTAGGAATCATCACTCAACAACACAACTTCTCTGCATAGTCGAACATATAACACACGGCTACAACACAAACAAAGCAACAGAGGCCATGTTCCTGGACATTGAAGAAGTTTTCGACCATCTCTGGGACAATGGCCTTATACACAAATTAAGCGATGTTGGTTTCCCTGATGGACTCACACATCTCATACACTCATATCTCATGAACAGCTGTTTTAACACTGACGTGCAGAGAAAACAATTGACACAATATGGTATCCAAGCAGGAGTTCCCCAGGAAAGCATCCTAGGATTCATCTTGTTCAATTTCTACATCAATGACCTTCCAGCACAATGTTAGCGATCTATGAAGATGACATGGGCATCCTTGTACAAGATTGGAAACCGTCAAACATAAATTCCTGAATATAGACGGCACTCAGAACTTCTGAGCCTTGCTTGGAATGATGGTGTATTAAAGTAAATGTTGACAAGTGTGAAGCAGTTCTGTTCACACAAAAACTAAAGCTACTGCACGAACATCAACACTGTCGACATGCATGCCCAATAAATTTCTGAGAGAAAGTCAGACATCTTGGTGTCTGGCTGGACCTGAAACTTACATGGGGGAACCACAGTGAATTCATTAGCATCAGAGCCCACACAAGACTCAAAAAACTCTACTCAGTGCTCAACAGGGAAAGGAAACTGAATAGGAGGGTGTTGAGGTCCATATACATCACACTGATTAGACCTCTGATGATGTGCGCAGCTCCCATCGGGGGATATGCAGCTTCTACACACCTACAGATCATACAGAAAAAAGTGCTACATGTCATAGCAATGCTGCATACTACACATACACTGTGGAGCTTCACAATGAATACCACCTTGAAACCCACAAGGAAGTATTCAAAACACTCACCACATGACTATACAGGAACTCGAGACACTCGAACAATCCTTTCATACTTACTCTGGGGAACTATGATCACAACCATAGGTGAAAGC